>NC_135955.1:83137641-83465141 GCF_053455715.1 Rhinoraja longicauda
TGAGGAAAATCTTTTTCACTCAGAGAGTTGTGAATCTGTGGAATTCTCTGTCACAGAAGGCAGTGGAGGCCAATTCACTGGATGTTTTCAAGAGAGAGTTAGGTATAGCTCTGGGGGCTAAAGGAATCAAGGGAAATGGGGAGAAAGCAGGAACAGGGTATTGATTTAAGATGATCAGCCATGATCATATTGAATGGTGATGCTGGCTCGCTGGGCCGAATGGCCTACTCCTGCACCAATATTCTATGTTTCGATGTTTTGTACAGGCCACACACCACCCAAAGAAGGGTCCCAATCCGAAACATCACCCACCCATGTTCTCCAGAGATGCTGCCTGACCCATTGAGTTACTCCAACACTTTGTGTCCTTTATAGATACGAAATGCTGGAGTAACTCAGCGGGTCATACGGCATCTCTGGGGAAAAGCAATAGGTGACCTTTGTGCCCTTTTATGTAAACCAGCTTCTGCAGTTAGTTTCTTTCTATGCCTGACTCAACCTGACTCAATTTATATTGGTGTCCTCCTGAAGGACAATGACACACCAATTCCTCGAGATAATTAGTAAAGTGCAATAAATGGGATGTTGTCAAGTAAGTTTGACCCATACTTTTTTAAAAAATCCCACAGGCACTAAACAACATGAATCTTTTATAGGCTTTTCATTCCATTTTCTACTTCTGTGAGTTTACAAGCCTTCAATCTTCTGCGAGCTGTCCATTTCTAAAAGTCACAATGCACCAGCCATTAATAATTCTCCCTCTTATTTTCTCTTTCCACTGTAGGTAAACACTTAGTTATTTCTTGTTAGTTCCTTAAACAGTCTGGCCAGGATTTTAAACAACGGACCCGAGAAGGGAATATCAATCAAGCACTGTTGTCACAGCAACATGTCGAATCAGTGCACTGTTACTTTCGAGGAACATTTCATTGCAGATTTTGTTGATATTCATAAATCACTCAAGCTATGCTCTCATGATGTTTGATAGCCCAGAAGTACTTGATTAAATTACTGCCAGGTATTTTATTCTCACCCTCTCATTATCCTATTCAACACACGTTGGTTAATGCCAATCATTTTCTTTGTTTAGTTTAGTTTAGTTCAGAGATACAGCATGGAAACAGGCCTTTCGGCCCACTGAGTCCATGCCGACCAACGATTATCTGTACACACTAGCTCTATCCTACACACAAAAGGGAATTTACAGAAGCCAATTAACCTGCCAACCAGCGCGACTTTGGAATGTGGGAGGAAACCAGGGAAACCCCATGCGGTCACATGGAGAACGTGCAAATTCCGTACAGATATCGCCCCAAGTCAGGATCGAACCCAGGCTCTGGATCTGTAAAGCAGCAACTCTACCGCTGCCTCACCTTGTTGTCCATTGTTCCACACAGTTCATGTGGAACTGTAGTGAGTGTGAGGAGATTCCTCTTTATGCATCGGTAGGTGTCTCAGTAAGAAATTTCTACAGCATCCCTTTTCTTTAATTACACAATGGAGGAACTGAAAAAGGGTCAAAATATAAGCCAGACTCACCATTGAAAAATAGTATTTTGCACTCCTAAAAGACTCCATAAAAAAAACTGAATGGGTAATACTCAGTTGCTGAAGTGGAAATTCAAATCAGTTGGAAAGTCAGAACACAATGAAGAAGGCAAAGCAGAATTGATTCATAAACGTTCCTGAGCATGCAAAATGAAGCAGAATCATATAGCATTTAATTATATTGCATAGTACCTGCTAGTATTGTTAACTTCTTTTATTTGAAAATCTTTTGATTATACTTGCAATCAGCAACGACAGCACCTGTCGTCAAACCCGGGCCTCTGGAACTGGAAAGCAGCAACTCTCCCGTTGACTCACTTTGCTGCCCACAGTTTGTGTGGAATTGTAGTGATGTGACTCAACCTGGTGCGACCAGTGCTGCCACAGTGGCGCAGTGGTAGAGAGATCCAGGTTCGATCCCGACTACAGCTGCTGTCTGTACAGAGTTTGTACCTTCTCCCTGTGACCCGCGTGGGTTTTCTCCAAGATCTTCGGTTTACTCCCACACTCCAAAGACGTACAGGTTTGTAGAAACATAGAAACGTAGAAAAATAGCAGGAGTAGGCCATTCGGCCTTTTGAGCCAGCAATATCATCTTGGCTGATCATCCAAAATCAGTACCCTGTTCCTGCTTTCTCCCCATATCCCTTGACTCCATTAACCCTAAGACCTAGAAACATAGAAACATAGAAAATAGGTGCAGGAGGAGGCCATTCGGCCCTTTGAGCCAGCACCGCCATTCATTGTGATCATGGCTGATCGTCCCCAATCAATAACCCGTGCCTGCCTTCTCCCCATATCCCATGATTCCACTAGCCCCTAGAGCTCTATCTAACTCTCTCTTAAATCCATCCAGTGATTTGGCTTCCACTGCCCTCTGTGGCAGAGAATTCCACAAATTCACAACTCTGTGCTGAAAACTTTTTTTCTCACCTCAGTTTTAAATGGCCTCCCCTTTATTCTAAGACTGTGGCCCCTGGTTCTGGACTCGCCCAACATTGGGAACATTTTTCCTGCATCTAGCTTGTCCAGTCCTTTTATAATTCTGTATGTTTCTATAAGATCCCCTCTCATCCTTCTAAACTCCAGTGAATATAAGCCTAGCCTTTTCAATGTTTCCTCATATGTCAGTCCCGCCATCCCAGGGATCGATCTCGTGAACCTATGCTGCACCTAAATCTAATTCTCTCTTGAAAACATCCAGTAAATTGTCCTCCACTGCCTTTTGTGGCAGAGAATTCCACAGATTCACAACTCTCTGGGTGAAAAAGCTTTTCCTCATCTTAATCCTAAATGGCCCACCCCTTATTCTTGGGGTAATGAAGGTAAATTGGCTTAGTATAAGTGTAAATTGTCCCTAGTGTGTGTAGGATAGTGTTTATGTGCGGGTCGGTGCGAACTCGGTGGGCCGAAGGACTGGTTTCCATGCCCTATCTCTTAATTAAACTAAACTTAAACTCCAGTAAGGCGGTTGCAGGTTTTCTGTGAGAATCAATCAAACATGGAAGAACTAAATAACATGCCACGCTCTGATAATTTACTTCTGGAAGTGCGACTCTATTCTTTGAGCTTCCAAATGGCTTTCCTAAGGTGCTGTTGATGGGTTATCCAAGGTAATGTCTGAGGAATGGATCAGCACAGTGTGAAATGAAGAAAATGGTTGGAAACTGGATGGGCAGGGAGCGCGGAAGGACTGTTCAATTAAATTGCATTTATTTCAATGCAAGAAGTCCGACAGGTAAGATGGATGAACTCAGGGCATGGATAGTAAAATGGATTGATCCAAGCAACTGACTACTTTATAGCCATTGCAGAAAGCTTGCTAAGGGAAGGAGTGGACTGGCAGCATAATGTTCTAGGGTACAGATGCTGCATGCAAGATATAGGTCAGGGGAGGTGGGGGGTTGCTTTATTGATTAAGGAGAACATCTTGGCAGTATTCTGATGTGACATTATGGGATCATCCAGTGAAGCTAAATGGGTAGAAATGAGAAATAAAAAGGGAATGATCACTTTGTTGGGATTGTACTACAGGCCCCCAATAGTCAATATTTGGGCGATATGGTAGCGCAGCGGTATATTTGCTGCCTTGCAGCATTTGCAGCACCGGAGACCTGGGTTCGATCCCGACTACGGGTGCCGTCTGTATGGAGTTTGTACGTTCCCCCCGTGACCGCGTGGGTTTTCTCGGAGAACTTCGTTTTTTTCCCACACTCCAAAAGCACACAGGCTTGTCAGTTAATTGGCTTGGTGTAAATGTAAATTGTCCCAAGTGTGTGTAGGATAGTGTTAACGTACGGGGATCGCTGGTCGGCGCAGACTTGGCGGGCCAAGGGGCCTGTTTTCATACTGTATCTCTAAACTAAACTAAACTAAACTAAGAGGACTTTGAGGAACCAATTTTTGCAGGCAGTTGCAAAAATAATAGGGTTGTCAAAGTAGGGGGTTTAAACTTTCCTAATATGGACTGCCATAGTGCCAAGGGCTTAGATAAGGTGATATTTGTCAAGTGTGTTCAGAAAGGTTTCCTCGGGCAATATATGGAGAGCCCTCCAAGGGAGAGGTGTTAGAAGGAGAGCACTTTGGAACCAGTGGTCATAGTTCTATTAGTTTTTAAATAGTTATGGAAAGACAAGGGTGGTCCAAGACTTCAAATTCTATACTGGGGCAAGGCCGTTTTTGAAGGGATCAGAGAGGAACTTGCTCTTGATCGGAGAAGGTTTTTTGTGGGGAAAAACGATGACCAAAAAGTGGGAGAATTTAAAAGTATGAAAGTGGAAAATCAAACAACTTTTAAACTTTGTTATTGTGCCTGATTCAACTCCTTCCTCGGTCATTTCATTTTAAGCATAAGCCATTTAGTTCTTAGTTCCTCTATCCTAGAAACATAGAACAGAGAAAAATAGGCGCAGGAGTAGGCCATTCAGCCCTTCAAGCCAGCACCACCATTCAACATACAGCACTCATAGTCAGGATCGAAAGCAGGTCTCGGGCACTGTAAGGCAGCAACTCTACCTCTACATCAGCATTAGTGACATTAAAACACTCTTGACTTATGAAAAATCAAACAGGCAAAAATCGAAGGTGCTGGAGGAACTCAGCAGGTCAGGCAGCATCTGGAAGGGAAAAAGATAGACAAAGTTCTGGGTTGGGACTTATTTTCAGACCCACCGCAAATGTTGCCTGGCCTGGTGAGTTCCTCTAGCATCTTGTTTTATTCGCAAGATCACAACATCTGCAGTCTCTTGTGTCTCCAATCAAATTGCCAAATGTACTACCACAGAGGAATTTGTGAAGTGCATAAGATGTTAGTTATCTTAAGCAAAACAGAACAGAACATAACAAGGCACAGGCTATTTTAGATGTGATCATGACTAATGAGTTAGTATTAATAAAAAGATCTTGTAGTTACAGGCCCCAAGGGTATAGGGCTCACAGTATGGTGGAATTCCAAAATAGAATTTGAGGGTAAACACTTCAGGTTAAAAACCAATATCATCAACTTTAAAAAGGCAATGTACGAAGGCACAAAGGAAGAGTTTCTTAAAAAAGGAATGGAAAAAAATAGGCTAAACAAGGGAAGGGGAGTCCAGAACCAGGCGCCACAGTTTAAGAATAAGGGGTAGGCCATTTAGAACGGAGATGAGGGAAAACCTTTTCAGTCAGAGAGTTGTAAATCTGTGGAATTCTCTGCCTCAGAAGGCAGTGGAGGCCAGTTCTCTGAATGCATTCAAGAGAGGGCTAGATAGAGCTCTTAAGGATAGTGGAGAAGGCAGGAACGGGGTACTGATTGAGAATGATCAGCCATGATCACATTGAAGAGCCAGCGCTGCCGTCGCAGCTGCGGCTTGCCTGCAGTCCGTCTGTCTTTTGTGTTTTTTGTTGTTTTTGTATGAATTGTAGTTTTAATATGGTGTAGTGTTTGTATGTTATGTTTGGGGGGGGGGGGTGGGAGGGAACGGGAACTGTAAAATTCTCTCTCCCGAACGGAGACGCGACCTTTGTTTCTGTGTCGTGTCTCCGTTCCCGTTGCGGCCTACCACCGGCCATTCACCTGGGACCACCTGGGGCTCTGGTTCGCAGAGCCCGCGGCCCGGACTCACCACCTGCGGCGCTGGCTGCCTGCGGATGCTACGGGAGCGGCTGCGACTCGTCTCCGGAGGCTCCGGCGCGGGCCGCGTGGACGTCGGAAGCCCGCAGGCCCCTGGATGGGGGCCGACATCGGGAGCTCCGGCAGCGGCAGAGGCAGCGTGTTCGCCCGCCCCGAATCGCGGGGCTTGGGTCGGCCCGCCGCGGACCTTTCACCGTCCGGCACGGCCTGAAATAGGCCGTTGACCTTTCACCGCACAGCGGGGGCTTCAATATCGGGAGCCCCGACCGCCCCGACGTGGCAACTCCAACAGCCTGACCGCGGGAGAAGACGGCAGGGAAGAGAAAAAGACATTTTTGGCCTTCCATCACAGTGAGGAGGGACTGGAGGAGACTCACTGTGATGGATGTTTCTTTTTGTTTGGTGTTAGTTGTGATTGTATGTGTTATTGCATTTTTATTGATTATTCTTATTGGTCTTATTGTTTAACTGCGGGTAATGTTTCATTTCACTACACATTTATGTGTATGTAACAAATAAACGACTATTGACTATTGACTATTGAATGGCGGTGCTGGCTCGAAGGGCCAAATGGCCTACTCCTGCGCCTATTGTCTATTGTCTATTGTCTATTGAAACAATTATGACTGTGAGAATAAACTGCAAGTAAAAACAAAGCAAGAGATTTTGTTGTCATAAAGAGGCCCTCTTTTGCCCTCTTGCAAAAGAAACACAATGGATCTAGGCAGACAGTGGTTTAAAGTGAGACACAAAGTGCTGCAGAAATTCAATGGTTCAGGCATCTCTGGAGAAAAAGGATGGGTGACAAAGGCTCCCAGACTGAAGATGGGCCCAGACCCGAAAGGTCCCCTATCCTTTTTCCCCAGGGCCCGACCCGTTGAGTTACTCCAGCACTTTGCGTCTACCTTTGGTATTAACCAGAATCTGCAATACTTTGTTTCTATTAAGGGGTTAAAGTGGACAGTGGGCTACGGAAGATAAGCCCAAGCTGTAAGGGGATCGTCAAGCATGAATCAGGAGCCTCGCTGAAACCTCATTGAAACTGGGTTAGTCAAGTCTCCGTGGCCAGTTGCGAATAAAATGGCCTTAAGTGAGTCCATGCCTGGATACTAAGTAGTAATCACTCCACAGACTCTAGGTGAGGGGAAGTATAGATAAGGGGTGGTATAAAAAGAGATGTTTGGTTGGTATCTACGAGCATTACACCAGGATAGGGGAGCATCTGTTCTAGGACATATGTCTCCCAAATTGGCTAATATATATTAAAGAGAGTTTGTTCTCTTTAAAGTGGAATTCTCTGCCACAGAGGGTAGTCGAGGCCAGTTCATTGGCTATATTTAAGAGGGAGTTAGATGTGGCCTTTGTGGCTAAAGGGATCAGGGGGTATGGAGAGAAGGCAGGTACAGGATACTGAGTTGGATGATCAGCCATGATCATATTGAATGGCGGTGCAGGCTCGAAGGGCCGAATGGCCTACTCCTGCACCTATTTTCTATGTTTCTATGTTTCTATGTTTCTGACTGAAAATCCCAAACTCCATATGAATTAATCCATCTGCAACTCTAAACCTGTCCTATGCATGTACCTGTCCAAATATCTTTTAAACACTGTAATTATACCGACCTCTACCACTTCCCCAAGGACCTCGTTCACATAGCTCTGTTTGCAAAGTTGCAGCTGAGGTCCCCTTCCATCCTTTCCCCTCTCCATGGTTAAATCTATGCCATCTAGACTACCCTTCCGTGGGGAAAAAACTGTCCATTCGGCATATCCATGTCAGTCTGTGATCATTCACTATATATATGTATGCCAATAATCAATCCAACTCAATCTGATTTTATGAAAAGGAAATGATTTTTGAGAGATATGCATGTGTTCTTTGAGGATATAATAAGCACGATTGACTGAGGGGGACGTGTAGATATGGTGTATTTGGATTTCCGAGTGGCATACGATAAGATGCCACACAGGAAGGAATAATACTCAAAATAATAGCTTACAGAATTGGGGAAATTGAATTCATAGATTGCAATCATAGAAAAAGGCTTGTAAAATCACAGAGGTAGAAAATAGAATGAGAAACATCCCTTGCCTATAAAAGATTCATGTTGTTTAGTGCCTGTGGGATTTTTAAAAAAAGTATGGGTCAAACTTACTTGACAACATCCCATTTATTGCACTTTACTAATTATCTCGAGGAATTGGTGTGTCGTTGTCCTTCAGGAAGACACCAATATAAATGGAGTCAGGTTGAGTCAGGCATAGAACGAAGGAACTGCAGAAGCTGGTTTACATAAAAGGGCACAAAGGTCACCTATTGCTTTTCCCCAGAGATGCCGTATGACCCGCTGAGTTACTCCAGCATTTCGTATCTATAAAGGACACAAAGTGTTGGAGTAACTCAATGGGTCAGGCAGCATCTCTGGAGAACATGGGTGGGTGATGTTTCGGGTCGGGACCCTTCTTTGGGTGGTGTGTGGCCTGTAGAAAACATCGAAACATAGAATATTGGTGCAGGAGTAGGCCATTCGGCCCAGCGAGCCAGCATCACCATTCAATATGATCATGGCTGATCATCTTAAATCAATACCCTGTTCCTGCTTTCTCCCCATTTCCCTTGATTCCTTTAGCCCCCAGAGCTCTATCTAACTCTCTCTTAAATCCATCCAGTGATTTGGCCTCCACTGCCCTCTGTGGCAGAGAATTCCACAAACTCACAACTCTCTGGGTGAAAAAGTTCTTTCTCACCTCAGTTTTAAATGGCCTCCCCTTTATTCTAAGACTGTGGCCCCTGGTTCTGGACTCACCCAACATTGGGAACATTTTTCCTGCATCTAGCTTGTCCAGTCCTTTTATGATTTTATACGTCTCTATAAGATCCCCTCTCATCCTTCTAAACTCCAGTGAATACAAGCCTAGTCTTTTCAATTAAAATGGAGTTAACATTTGTTTTCACAGAGATAACATGGGCGGAGCAGTAGAGCTGCTGCCTTACAGCGCCGGAGACCTGGGTTTGATCCTGACTACGTGTGCTGTCTGTATGGAGTTTGCACATTCTCCCTGTGACTGCATGGCTTTTCACCGGGGTGCTCTGGATTCCTCCCACTTTCCAAAGATGTATGGGTTTGTAGATTAATGGGCTTCTGTAAAATGTAAATTATCCCTCCGTGTTTAGGATAGTGTTAATTTACGAGTGATTGCTGGCTGGCACGGACATGGTGGGCCACATGGCCTGTTTCCATGCTATATCTCTAAAGTCTAAAGTCTAAAAATGACAGAGTCAGAATCAATGGGTTTTTTTTCAGAGTTTGGCTTTCAGTCTTTGGCTCTCATTTACTATCTATATTAGATAGTAAATGCGAGGAGCAAAATGCAAGTTGCCCACATTTTGCTAATGACATGAAAATAGATGGAGAGGCGTATTGCAATGAGGATTTTTGAACTCTGCAACTGGACAAGAGTAGATTGAGTGGGTGCTTAAAACCGTGGGAAAATGTAGTTTAATTTAAAGTGTGAAATTATGGACTTCAGTGGGAAGAATCAGAAGGCAGATTATTATCTAAATGGAAAGAGACTGCAAAAAAAGAGGAATACAGATTGCTCTCAGTTTTCTTGTGCATGAAACACAAAAGGTTAGTGTGCAAGTATGGCAAGTAATTAAGAAGTGAAATGGTCACTTGGCCTTTATTGTAAAGAGGCAGAGGTTTGAAAGAGGGAAGTGTTTTTACAATTCTACAGGGTGATATTGAAGGCACACACAAAGTAGTATGTCTATCGGGTCGCCTTATTTAAGAAAGGATATATTTCCATTGGAGAGGGTCAGAAGATATTAATTCCAAGAATATGAGGGTTTTCTTATCACAAATGATGAAGGAAATCGGCTTTGATTCTATTCTGATGAAGGGTCTTCGATCTGAAATGGGACTTGTTTCTCTCTCCACACATGTTGCCTGAACTTGCTGAGATTTCCATTTTTTCCCGAATTTATTAAGGAAATTGGATTTGTCCTCTTTGGAGATGAGAACATGGAAAAGCGAATCGAGTTTAGTTTAGTTTTAATTTAGTTTGGAGATACAGCGCAGAAACTAGCCCTTTGGTTCACCGAGTCCGCTCCGATCAGCGATCCCCACACATTAACACTATCCTACACACACCAGGGACAATTTACAATTATACCTAGCCAATTAACCTACAAACCTGTACATCTTGGGAGTGTGGGAGGAAACCGAAGATCTCTTAGAAAACCCACACAGCACGGGGAGAATGTACAAACTCTGTACAGACAGCACCCATAGTCAGGATTGAACCCGGGTCTCCGGCGCTGTAAGCACTGAAAGCCCCGTCTAATTCTGTCCCTTGTGTCTTTGTGTTTTGAGTGCGAACTGGCTGAGAATAGTTCTTGAAGTCATGAGAAACTGGCAAACACTGAAATTCATCACCATTTTGTGGATATATTTTTACGGCCTAGGGTGCAATTTAATAAAGCAATTGTGTTATGTGGTTTCCAGAGATTCTTGGAAAGGAATACATACTGTGTTTATATAACGTTGTTAATGAAACCAGAAGTGCTGAAATTTCTGATTTGTGTCACTGAATGTTTTCAATATTTTGAAATGGATAATGCATCCAGGAATATCTCATTCTCTCAGTAGTTCAGCAATTACTGTACACCTTCAGTACCTTTTGGTAAAGATAATAAAAAAGACAAAGTTATATCAATTCACAATACAATTTCAAATAACATAACTCCTGTGATGGTGAAAAAAATGTTCGAAGGACCCAATTTTTTATTTGTTGTATTATACTATTATTTCAGTGGGCGACACAGTGGCGCAGTGATAGATTTTCAAACTTACAATGCCTGAGACCCGGCTTCAATCCTGACTAAAGATGCTGTCTGTACGGAGTTTGGACATTCTCCCTGTGACTGTGTGGGTTCCCTCCCACTTCCAAAGACATGCAGGTTTGCAGATAAATTGGCTTCTGTAAATTGTTCCTAGTGTGTAGGATAGAACTACTGCAACAGCCTCCTCTATGGCGCACCCTCAAAAATCATCAGTAAACTTCAATACATTCAAAACTCCGCTGCCCGTCTACTCACCCACACCCCGATCCGTGACCATATCACCCCCGTCCTTTACAAACTCCACTGGCTCCCCATCCCCCAGAGAATCCAGTACAAAATCCTCCTCATGACCTACAAAGCCCTCCATAACCTGGCCCCATCCTACCTGACTGACCTCCTCCACAGGCACACTCCCACCTGCACCCTCCGCTCTGCTGCTGCCAATCTCCTATCCCCCCCCATCCGGACCAAACTCAGATCCTGGGGGGACAGGGCTTTCTCCATCGCTGCTCCCACCCTATGGAACTCACTACCCCAAACCATCAGAGACTCCTCGTCACTCACCACATT
The DNA here is from genome assembly GCF_053455715.1 of Rhinoraja longicauda. Taxonomy (NCBI): domain Eukaryota; kingdom Metazoa; phylum Chordata; class Chondrichthyes; order Rajiformes; family Arhynchobatidae; genus Rhinoraja; species Rhinoraja longicauda. Next base: position 83,148,717 of record NC_135955.1, read on the forward strand.
CAAAACATCACTGAAGTCTCACCTGTTCAGCACTGCCTTCAACCACTGAATGTCACCTCACCTTCTGTCTCCTTTCTCTGTTCGTTTACTTATTTATCTATTTATTCACTTCCCTATGTTCTCCAAATCCCTGTAAAGCGTCTTTGAGTGTTTGAAAAGCGCTATATAAATGTAATGCATTATTATTATTATTATTAGTGTACAGATGATCGCTGGTCACGTGGACTCAGTGAACCAAAGGGCCAGTCTCCATGCTGCAACTCTAAACTAAACTAAACTATAAGCGTGACATTGGACAATGATTTAACAACCCTATTTAAAAACACAGGCGCGTATTTTTGGACAAAAACAAATTTCTGGAGGAACTCAGCGGGCGAGGCAGTATTGATGGAGAGAATGGACATACGGTGTTGCATGGAGTAAGGACAGGGGTGAAACGAGACAAAGGGGAAAGAAGAGGAGAACTGACAGGTAGTGTTGAAAGTAGCAATACAGGTGGAAGGGGACAGTGAGGAGTGGAAACAGAGGTGAAATAAAACAGACTGTAGGACTCTGGGATAGAAACATAGAAACATAGAAACATAGAAAATAGGTGCAGGAGTAGGCCATTCGGCCCTTCGAGCCTGCACCGCCATTCAATATGATCATGGCTGATCATCCAGCTCAGTAGCCTGTACCTGCCTTCTCTCCATACCCCCTGATCCCTTTAGCAAAAAGGACCACATCTAACTCCCTCTTAAATATAGGATGGGAGATGAGCATACAAATTAGGGGAAAGGATTAGGGTGACCAGGATGGTGGGATATGATGGAACTAGGGAAAGAGAGTGGGTCAGGGGCGGTGTTACTTGGAATTTGTAGAATATTTTTGGATGTAGATACAGTTCAGACGACCTGGTTGACATTTAAGGAGATTAATACAGATTTCAGAGCGATATAACACAACAGTGGAAATTGCAATGTGCATGATGTAAAGAAGAAAGCACATTCAATGCTGATTTTAGAGCAGCTGAAATGCAGTACGCTCCTAGAGATAGATAAATTCTTGATTAGTATGGGTGTCAGTGGTTATGGGGAGAAGGCAGGAGAATGGGGTTAAGAGGGAAATATAGATCAGCCACGATTGAAAGGGGGAGTATACTTGATGGGCCAAATGGCTTAATTCTGCACCTATCACTTATGAAGAGGGATGAAGACTGTAATGTTCGCATGCTGGGATACATACTGTGTAGAGGCAACTTTGGGTCAGTAGTGAGGGACTGGCTGTTGAGGCAGTTAAACACCTGCCTGAGGTCTGATTATTTGCCTCGGAACTGAAGCCAGATAAGGACTTCTCACATCCAAAGGGCTTTTAGCCAGTTCCCTTGCTTTGCCAGCTCCATCAGGTACATGGGCACTTCTTGCCAAATTGACTCTCATCTATTCGAGTAAAGCAACTTCTCCCCAAACGAGTTGGTACCCATGACATCACAGGAGGTTTTTAGAGGAAGCTAATTACCAGTGCTGCTTTTATCAACCTCAATAGCGTGCAAGAATGTCAATCATCGAATGGTGAGGGAAAATCAACTGGTTTCCAAGATTCAAAGATTTGTGGTAAATAACTGCATATTCATCAAGTTCAAAGGAAACACTGTACTGCAGTATTTGCAATGCAGTAGTTTAGCACAACAAATGTGCAGTCATTTCTGAGGGGTAACGATGGAGCAAGGATTCAGGTTTTTGTACCATTGGGATCGGTTCTGCAGCAGAGGTGACCTGTACAAGAGGGGTGGATTGTACCTGAACTGGTGGGGAACCAATATCCTGGCAGGCAGGTTTGCTAGTGCTACACGGGTGGGGTTAAACAAGATCCAGTCTGGGGTGACTGGATCTAATGCAGGACTGAGGCAGGAGAGAAGGCTGGAAGTCAGTATGGAAGGCGATGAAAGAAAGTTCAATGGCATAATAGGCAGGAACTATAATAGGGGGCGATGAAGGACTGTTGGATGAATCGCATTCATTTTGATGCATTAGACAATGGGTGAGGCAGATAAACTCAGGGCGTGGATAGAGGGAAGGAATAATGGAGGACCCAGTGTGGGGGGGACTGCCGTGAGGGAGGTGGAAGAACAATGGACAATGGAGGACCTGGCATGGGGGAGCACCATGGGGGAGGGGGGGAGAACAAAGGGGGCTGGCACGGGGGAAGGGTGGGGGGGGGGGATTTGTAACTTTGTAAAGCCCTTTATGGGTGACTATTTGCATACCTTGGGTATGCAAGCAAAGAATTTCACTGTGTCCTGTCACATGTGACAATAAATCATTCAATTCCAGGAATGTGCGACTGGGACTTGTCGTCATTATGGAAACCTGGCTAAAAGAAGGACAGGATTGGCAGCTTAATGTTCCAGGGTACAGGTGCTGTAGGAGAAATTGAGGTCGCGTAAAAAAGGAAGGGGTGTTGCTTCATTGATCAAGGAGAACGTCATGGCAGTAGCCCAAGATGACATTACCGATGGTTCATCCAATGAGGCTCTATGAGTTAAGTAGTATAGGCCTCCAAATAGACAATGGAATTAGAAGAACAAATATGCCAGGAGATTGCAGGCAACTGCAATGTTGTCACAGTGGGGGGTTTTCACTTTTCCAATATAGACTGGGATTGTCGGAGTGCCAAGGGCTTAGGTGGGGTGGAGATTGTCAAATGAGTTCAGGAATGTTTCATCAGGCAATATATAGAGGGCTCTACAAGGGAGAGGGCAAAGCTTGATCTACTCTTAGGAAATTATGAAAGGCCTTTACCACCTTAGACAGCTGAAGAAATTCAGAGTGTCTCTGAGGATCCTTCATTGCTTCTACTCTGGGGCTGTAGAGAGCATCCTGTCCGGCAACATTACAGTCTGGTTTGGGAACAGCTCTGCCCAGGACAGGATGGCCCTGCAGAGAGTAGTGCGTTCGGCAGGACACACCATGGGAACTACACTCGTCCCCCTGCAGGAACTATACATAAGGAGGTGCAGATCCAGAGCAAGCAAGATTATGAGGGACCCCTGCCACCTCAGCAACGGACTGTTCCAGATGCTACGGTCAGACAAGCGCCTCCGCTGTCACGCTCTGAAAACGGAGAGGATGAGACGGAGTTTCTTCCCACAGGCCATCAGGACTGTTAACTTTTATAACTCCAGGGACTAAATTTTGTCTTCTCTGTATTAACTTTAATTTATATGCTGTAACTGTCATTCTTTTTTTTGCACAATCCGCAGGCATTGCCACTTTCATTTCACCACACATCGTGTATGTGCATGTGACAAATAAACTTGACTTGACTTGACTTGACTGAAGTGTCTTGTGGGTGATCCTTTTTTGGACAGCAACCATTGTTCTACTAGTTTAAAAAAAAGTTATGGGTAGGTTCATAAGTTCATAAACACAGGGCAGGTCCATAATTTCTGAATTGGGAAAGGCCAACTCTGATGGTATTAGATAAGAACTCGCTAAAGTTGATTGGAGAAGGTTGTTTGTGGGCAAAGGAAAGTCCAGAAAATGAGAGGCTTTTCAAAGTCTGATGATGAGAGTTCAGGTCGTGCATGCAAGGCAGGTGGGAGTAAGGAAACTTGCATAACAAGAAAAAATTGAGGCTCCGGTCAGCAAAAAGGAGGTATGAACAGGTATAGGCAGCTGGGATGAAGGTTGGGCATTAGAACATCAGAGTAGAATTCAATAATGAAGGCACTGCAGGTAATGCCATTGTCTCACAGTTCCATTGACTCAGATTAATTCTGGCCCTTGCTGTTGTCTGTGTGGAGTTTGCACATTCTCACCATGTGACCATGGTGATTTCTCTCAGGATCTTCAGTTGGTGGGAGTACAGAACAAGACTGCTCTGACATTGAACAACTAACCTATGATAGGTACCAAATGAGAGATGGATTGATCTGGGTGGTCATCCTGATTGCAACTAGCAACAATTATATAATGTTTTTAATGTAGTAAAAATGTCCCAAAATATTTCATGGAAAATCAATCAGAGATCAGGCAGGTGACAAATGAGTTTTGTTTCAAGGAATGCCTATAAAAATAAGGATATAGAGAGGTTGAGAAGTTTACTGGGATATTCCAAATCTTACTATTAAGCAGCTGATGAAAAGAATGGCATTGGTAAGCTAAAGACAGGCAGAAAGTAGAGTTTAGTTTAGTTTAGTTTAGTTTAGCTTAGTATAGTTTAGTTTAGTTTAGTTTAGTTCAGAAATACTGCATGGAAACAGGACATTCGGCCCACCGAGTCCACACCGACCAGCGGTCCCTGCACATTAACACTATCCTACACAGGGACAATTTCCATTTATACCAAGCCAATTAACCTACAAACTTGTACGTCTTTGGAGTCTGGGAGGAAAGCGAAGATCTCGGAGAAAACGGGGAGAACGTGCAATCTCCATACAGACAGCACCTGTAATCAGGATCGAACCCATGTCTCTGGCGCTAAAAGCGCTGTAAGATAGCAACTCTAGAGTCTGGTTGAATCAGGTAGCAATATGGTACTTTACTTCAATTGATACCATTTGCATCATAATTCATAGGCAATCTAGTAGTTTATCTTATTTATGTATGCAAATTTAGTCTAATTAAAATGCAATGGTTATATGCTTCCCTATTTACCATAACAGAAATCTACCCTGGAGGTTTAATAAAGATACATAGAATGCAACAACCTGCTTTAAATTACCATAACGTGCCCATGCAGATCAGATTTAATCACATAATTTATTGGATGTGTTATTCTTATTAGTTCCAAGTTCTGAATAGATTGGAGTCAAGGGTTTTGAATTTTTATTAAACACACTGACAACTTCATGCCAATGGAATGACTTTCGATGTCCGGTGTTGATGCGAAACATGTTGGTTAATAACTTTTCCGACTGGAAATTAGTGAACAGTCGGGAAGCATGTCAGCAGGACATTGTAAAGCCATGCTTTGTTTTCAGCGTTGTGCAAACACTCTGCTTTTAATTGGACTACTCATGCTGGCTCTTGAAAGCATTGTTCTTTCAAACCATCTCATGGTTTTTTTTTCACTTCAACGTGGAAGCGGAGAACAATGAACTGATCATTTATCATTAATCATTAAACCCGCTGACAAGGGAGGGGCTGTGGTAGTCTGGCGTGCTGACCTCTACCGGACCAAGGCCAGACGACAACTATCAGACACCTCTTCCTACCTATCCCTGGACCATGACCCCACCGATAAACACCAGACCTTTATCAGCAGCACCATCACTGACCTCATCATCTCCGGCGATCTACCCCCCAGTGCCTCCAATCTCATAGTTCCCCAGCCCCGCACGGCCCGATTCTACCTCCTACCCAAAATCCACAAACACAACTGTCCCGGCAGACCCATTGTCTCTGCCTGCTCATGCCCCACCGAACTTATCTCTACCTACCTCGACTCCATCCTATCCCCCCTGGTTAAATCCCTCCCCACCTACGTCCAAGACACCTCACACGCTCTCCATCTCCTGGATAACTTCCGGTTACCAGGCCCCCACTCCCTCATCTTCACCATGGATGTCCAGTCACTCTACACTTCCATCCCCCACAAGGATGGTCTCGAAGCCCTCCGTTTCTTCCTCGACCGTAGAACCAGCCAATCCCCATCGACCAACACTCTCCTCCGCCTAGCAGAGCTGGTTCTTACCCTCAACAACTTCTCCTTTGATTCCTCCCACTTCCTCCAAACCAGACGCGTAGCTATGGGCACTCGCATGGGCCCTAGCTACGCCTGCCTCTTTGTCGGGTACGTCGAACAATCCCTGTTCCAGACGTACACTGGCCCCATCCCCGAACTTTACCTCCGCTACATCGACGACTGCATTGGTGCTACCACTTGCACCCATGCAGAACTCACTGACTTCATACACTTCACCTCCAATTTCCATCCTGCCCTTAAATATACCTGGACTATCTCTGACATCTCCCTCCCGTTTCTGGACCTCACCATCTCCATCACAGGAGACAGACTAGTGACGGACATTTACTACAAACCCACCGACTCGCACAGCTGTCTGGACTACACTTCTTCCCACCCGGTCCCCTGCAAAAAGTCTATCCCGTACTCCCAATTCCTCCGTCTACGCCGCATCTGCGCCCGGGATGAGGTGTTTCACACTAGGGCTTCCGAGATGTCCTCGTTCTTCAGAAAACGGGGCTTCCCCTCCTCCATTATAGATGAGGCTCTCACTAGGGTCTCTTCTACATCCCGCAGCTCCGCTCTTGCTCCCCCTCCCCCCACTCGCAACAAGGACAGGATCCCCCTCGTTCTCACCTTCCACCCCACCAGCCAGCGGATCCAACATATCATCCACCAACATTTCCGTCACCTACAACGGGACCCCACCACTGGCCATATCTTCCCATCCCCTCCCCTAACAACACAGACATAAACAGTTTACAGTTCACAGCGCCCCCTCAGAGGGCCTCAAACGCTAGGGAGTAGAAATAGGTTTTGAGCCTGGACTTAAAGGAGTCGATGGAGGGGGCAGTTCTGACGTGCAACAGCGGCAGCGTGTTCGCCCGCCCCGGATCGGACTTATCATCAGCGGAGCCGGCCGTCTTCGGAGGCTGCGGGAGCGGCTGGGACTCGCCTTAGGCTCGGGCCACTGCGGACTGTCCGGCACGGCCTGCAACCACAACAACCTGACTGCGGGAGAAGACAGCAGGAGAGGGGAAAATACATTGTGGCCTTCCATCACAGTGAGGAGAGGACTGGAGGAGACTCACTGTGATGAATGTTTCTTTGATGGATATTTCTTTTTTTGTGTGTTTTTGGGGTTGTGTAATTTTAATGCCTATTTAATGCTTTTATTGTTGGACTGTGGGTGACTGAATTTCGTCCAATATTGGATGACAAATAAAGCTATCTTGAATCTTGAATCTTGATGGGGAGAGGGATGCTGTTCCACAGTCTAGGTGCTGCAACCGCAAAAGCGCGGTCACCCCTACGCTTAAACCTAGACCGCGGGATAGTCAGTAGCCCCAAGTCAGCCGACCTGAGGGACCTGGAGATTGAGTGGTGGGTTAGAAGATTTTTGATATGGGGGGGGGGGAAGCCCATTTAGGGCTTTGTTGCAAATAGGAGGCTCAACAGCGTATCTCATGTCAACGCGCGACAATTTCCGCTGCTTTAATGAAAGCCAAGTAACAATTTTAATATAACTGCGCCAAACTAGCATGAAGTCATGTGTAGGAAGGAAATGCAGATGCTGGTTTACACCAAACTTAGACACAAAATGCTGGAGTAGTTCTTCAGGCCTGAAACATCACCCATTCCTTCTCTCCAGAGATGCTGCCTGTCCCGTTGAGTTACTCCAGCTTTTTGTGTCTATCTTACGAATATGTTTAAGGTGAGAGAGACATGATTCAGTTCAGACCTGAAGGGCAACTTTTTTACTCAGAGGGTGGTGAGTATATGTAAAGAGATATCAGAGGAGGTAATTAAAGTCGATACCATAACAGCATTTAAAGACACTGATAGATTCATGGATGAGAAAGGTTTAGAGTGATATGGGGCAAATACAGGCAATATCTAGCTTAGATCAGCATCTTGGTCAGCATGGACAAAATGGGCTGAAGGGTCTATTTCTGTGCTGTATGATTTTATGACTCTATGACAGTCATCAAAGCCACACCCTCGTGTGTTGTCAGCGTTGACATCTTGAACTCAGAAATATTTAAATGCTATTAAGTAATTAAAAGAAAGAATTTAATGAGAGCTAAAAAAATTAAATTAATTGTAAAAACACCTTTGTACAATTCAATATATTAAGGAAGCTCAAATTATGTCAAAAGACTGTAAATACATTTATACTTATCCTTCTTCCGGGCAACCAGAGGAGGTAGTTGATGCTGGGACTATCCCAATGCTTAAGAAACAGTTAGACAGATACAGGGATAGGATGGGTTTGGATGGATATGGATCAAGCGCAGGCAGGTTGGCCGGTGTGGGAAAATTGGGCTGAAGGGCCTGTTTTCACACTGTTTCACTCTATGATTCTCTATGAGCATGAAAGACTGGAACGACTAGGCTTGTATACACTGGAATTTAGGATGAGAGGGGATCTTATCAAAACGTATAAGATTAGAGGCAGGAAACATGTTCCCAATGTTGGGGGAGTCCAGAACCAGGGGCCACAGTTTAAGAATAAGGGGTAGGCCATTTAGAACAGAGATGAGGAAAAACTTTTTCAGTCAGAGAGTTGTGAATCTGTGGAATTCTCTGCCTCAGAGGGCAGTGGAGGCCAATTCTCCGAATACATTCAAGAGAGAGCTAGATAGAGCTCTTAAGGATAGCGGAGTCAGGTGGTATGGGGAGAAAGCAGGAACGGGGTACTGATTGAGAATGATCAGCCATGATCTCATTGAATGGCGGTGCTGGCTCGAAGGGCCGAATGGCCTACTCCTGCACCTATTGTCTATTGTCTATTGTCTATTGATTCTAGGTTTACTCTTCTTTTGCCAGGTTCGATCTTGTGCAGATTCCAGGGCAGTTTTCATTGGTAATTGCTGTGGAATTGCACCAAGCTCTATCTGGAGTTTAGTGTCGAAGTGACTCCAAGAAATTGTTGACTCAGATATCCAGGATATCCATATTCATGGTGCAGTCTCAAACCTCGCATCACTTTTAGCAAATAAATGCCAGAAGTTTACCAGGGGTCTGTTTACATTTCCAAGCATTCCAATCAATGGACATGTTGTAATTTTGAATTCTGTGAATCTGTCGACAACCTAAAAGTACTTTAATGGATATTGGCCAGAGTATTAATAGATATTAGCAAGAGGGTGTTAGATAGAGCTCTAGGGGCTAGCAGAATCAAGGGATTTGGGGAGAAGGCAGGCACAGGTTACTGATTGTGGGTGATCAGCCATGATCACAATGAATGATGGTGCTGGCTCAAAGGGCCAAATGGCCTCCTCCTGCACCTATTTTCTATGTTTCTATGTTTCTAGTAACTATCTCAGAAAAACAAAGTGGATAGAATAGAGGAAATGGAAGAAAGTGATGGATGCAATCTCGCGTGGAAAAATGTGAGATAATACATTTTGGGAGTAAAATTAATGAATGAGAGCATACGGTCAATAGAGAGGTCACAGGGAGTCTGAATCAATGAAGTAACTCAGGTTTTAATTACAAATTGGCTGTGGCCCTTTTCAAGAGCATGTTCACCGAGGCAGAAGGGAGAAACCTTGGATCTGAAGCATAATTGCTCCACAATGCTGAAGAGTAGCAGGAATCAATCAGGCATCCAGTGTTTTCGTTTGAACCACATCAGCATGAGGTAGCTACCATACTGTCAGAATCTATCGGACATGAAAAGACTAAGCAATTGGGAAATGGGAGATTCTGGGTCCGACAGACCTGGGTTCACAGGTTAGAGAGAAATCAAATGTGCCATTTGGTTTGTAGGGTAGAGAAATCCCTTTAAGGTCAACAGCTTAAAATCTGGTAGAAGCCACACACTAAGCATTGCAAACTTGAAGCTCTGTTCTGCTGAATCCCAATGGAAAATGATATAACAAGCACCAAGACCCTCATTTGCAAAAGAATAGGTTCAGATTATTCAATATCATAGATCTATGTGGTGTTCGGCATTTTTCAAACTGCAAGAATTGTGGAATGGTTAATTAGTGGTATTTTCTTCCATTTTGCACGTAACCATTTTATATTGTTGGCCTTTAAATTCAACATGGAGCTCCTTGAAACTCTGCAATACTGTACATCAAATAACTGAAATGACCTTTTCTGATTTAGTTGCCCAGAATTTGAAGATTGTTGAAGCAGGGTGCAAGGAGCAAGCTGCAGTCAATTGCAAATGGATTTTGCAATATGGTTTTATACTCTAAAGCAGAAGCACGAGAAATCTGTTCAATACCTTCAAGATTTACACCAAATGTTTACCTGAATGAAAATATCCAAGAAATGTGCTGCAGGCATAACTTTCAATCAAAAGGAATTTTATCTGATACTCCAGAGTCTCCTATTCTTTTAATCAGTGGAATATGAAGCTGGGGAGTTCATAAATTTCAATACAGATAAATAGAGCAAGCATTGTAAGCGTTATTAGAAATACATGGTATCAAATGCACACCTGGGCATTGTTGTTCTGTCCGCATTAACGCTTACTTGTTCCTGCCAAAGAATCACATCAAATTAACATTCATAACAAGGAACTGTGTGTACAAAAACAAGTTTAGAAGATGAAACATGGATTGCATCAGGCTTAGAGCTCTGTAAATAATTAGTTTAAAGCTAAACTGGAACTCAAGTCGAATATAGTCAATGAAATTAAATATGGACAGTGCATGCTTAACCTGTACCAATCATGTCTTGCAAAGTTAATAATAGTTTGTTTTTTATAAATATTTAATTGGTTATGTAAAGAGAATACAATAGATATAGGCTATTGCTTTAGGCACAGTAGATAATCCAGGACTCAGCTGGGTTTGGAATAGCTCTATTTCCATTACATTTATGATTTCTGCTCAAACTTATTTATACATCATTAAACATTAACTCTTCGATGAAACGGCATGATCAGAGAGTGCAATATTCTTTATTGCCTTTCCTTGCGTTCCTATGCGCAGTCTAAAATGAGATTATCACAAATAATATATTTGCAAAAAGTGTATTTTTCCACTTATGAGTGACCTAATATTAAATAATTGACAATGACTTTTAAAAACCACTTTAAATATTTATGATGTTCACTAGAATGTTCCAAGGTAAATTATACCTGCCTATTCATGTACATCCACCTAAAAAAGGAATATTTGCTGGAAATTCCCCATGCAAATTAACTTGATCAAGGGGCAAGGCACATTTAATGGGTGGATTAAGTTTCTCGCATTAGAATTATTAAAACAATCTGAAGATTGCGTCTAGTTTAGTTTAGAGAAACAGCACGGAAACAGAGCCTTCGGCCCACCGAGTCCGTACCGACCAGCGATCCCCATACATTAACACTCGGGACACACTAGGGACAATTTGCACGTATAACAAGCCAATTAACCTACAAACCTGTACGTTTTTGGAGTGTTGGAAGAAACCAAAGATCTCAAAGAAAACCCATGTGCTCACGGGGAGAACGTACAAACTCTGTACAGACAGTACCCCTAGTCGGGATTGAACCCGATTCTCTGGCGCTGCAAGCACTGTAAGGCAGCAACTCTGCTGCTGCACTACTGTGCCACCCTTTAAATCATTGTGGAAAATTGATTTATGCAAGGCATGACTTGTGGTTAGAATTCTTCAAGTTTTATGGTAAATTGGTCAATTTTGGACCAATGGGGGAATTGCTGAATCATAATAAAGAAGTAGAACTTTCAGAAGTGATGACGAAATGATCCACGATAGACATTTGATGAAAACTAAAAGAAACAGGAGAAGAGAAGACATAGTTTTAAACAGTGATTTATAAGCTGCCCGAGGAAATGGTTGAGGCAGGTGCTATAATAACATTTAAAAGACATTTGAACACGTACATGAATAGGAAAAGTAAATAGTCATTCTTTTTCCCTGAGTAGGTAAATCTAAAACTGGAGGGCATTTGTCTGAGATGAGAAGGGAGATATTTAAACATGATATAAGGGGCAAGGTACAGTGGGTGGCAGGTACTCGGAGTGATCTGCCTGAGGTGGTGGCAACGAGAGGTACAGTGATAGCATTGAAGAAACAAACACTTGGACATGTAAATGAATAGGAAAGATTTAGAGGAATATGAGTCTGACACAGGCAAAATAGAAATAGTGCTGATCTTGTTCGGCATGGAAGTATAAGAAAATAACTGCAGATGCTGGTACAAATCGAAGGTATTTATTCACAAAATGCTGGAGTAACTCAGCAGGTCAGGCAGCATCTCAGGAGAGAAGGAATGGGTGACATTTCAGGTCGAGACCCTTCTCTGAAGAAGGGTCTGAAGAAGGGTCTTAACCCGAAACGTCACCAATTCCTTCTTCCCACAGATGCTGCCTGTCCCGCTGAGTTACTCCAGCTTTTTGTGCCTATCTTCTTATATAAATATTAGTTTAGTTTTGTTTAGTTTACATCCTTTAGTACGGCTCTGGAGTGTGGGAGGAAACCGAAGATCTCAGACAAAACCCACACAGGTCACGGGAAGAATGTACAAACACAATGAGAAATAGTCAGAAAATGAGATTAATTGAATAGCCCTTTCAAAGATCTAGCAGAGGTACCATGGGTTGAATAGCCTTCTTCTGCACTGCAAAATATATTGAAAGTTTTGGAAAGCATGAGGTTTGAAGCACTAACAAAACTCAAACTGAGCCTTACTGAGGGAGTAAGTATAAGTGTGTAAAGGTCATTTCTAGCAATGCTGACAGCTCTGGCTGAAAACAGGAGCTTGAAATGAACCCTCCATTTGACAAGTCTAGTTGTAGACGACCATAATAATTTAACTCCTGCCTTTTGCACTCTCAGGTTGGATACAGTATCTATTGAAATGATTTTTGTAGACCTAATTTGCTTCCTCAACCAAAAAATAACGTACTCAATTTGAATATTTTAATTTGATCTATTCTCAAATGCCATTGAGAAGCAAGTGCACATCTCCATTTGACACTGGGTCAAGACGTGTACCCAAAAATATGAAAAGCACTTTCATAATTGCATTAACCAGCCAGTACATGACTCTAGACATTAGACTTTAGAAATACGGTGTAGAAACCGGCCCTTTGGCCCACAGGGCCTTCACCGACCAGTGCTCACCCTGAACACTAGCACTATCCTATACACTAGGGACAATTTTACAATTTACAAAAGCCAATTAACCTACAAACCTGTACGTCTTGGAGTGTGAGAGGAAACCAGAGCACCCGGAGAGAACCCATGTGGTCGCAGGGAAACTCCGTACAGACAGCACCCGTGGTCAGGATCCAACCCAGGTCTCTGGCGCTGTAAGGCAGCAACTTAACTGCTGCGCCACTCCGCCATCCACAGAGGAACCTGGCTTTGCCCATGGGAACTCTGCAGGTCCAATCGAAATTTAATTAGTCAACATCCAATTTTGTGGTTGTCAAGTACAGAGAGAACTGAGATTGAACATCATGGACTTCATACAACATACAACAATATTTGGTTGGTTAGTGCACAAAAGGTGGTGCAGCAACATAACACAATCAATTTTAAGATTTTGTATTAAACTATTTTTTTTGTAACTGCTCCATGTGTCAGACTACATTATATTTGTGCAGGAAAGAAGATGCCCATTTACACCGAAGATAGACACAAAATGCTGCAGTAAAGGGCCTGTCCCACATAGGCGACTGCCGGCGACTAGGCTGTCGCCAACAGTTCGCCGGGGTGTCGCGGGCATGATCGTGAGGAGTCTTCATAAAATCGTAGTGGATCTCGGCACGTCGCTGAGAAATCAACCAGTATGAAATTTCTCGGCGACGGCTAGCTTGTCGTCAGGTATCGTTGCTTATTGCGGGCGCTGTCGCATGCTGTCCCCAGGTTTGCTAGGTTCTCTTACATGCATTTAGAAGCACATAATATTAAATTAAGTAAAGTCATTTTAAAATACCATAAAATGCTTGTGTTTAACCAATTTATTTACCGTCAGGACATTTGACAGGTAGATTGGAGGCGACAGTTTGACGGTCAGGTAAGCGTGGGAATTTTCACGATGTTTATGGCCATCAGCCATTACATTTAAAGTGGGCTCCCAACCCAGATATGCAACCCAGAAACCAGATATGCATCTCCCTTACATTTTCAAAGAATGCCCACACACTTTTCATAAAAATCCACTTCACCACTAAAAAATTTTTTTTTTTTAATTCAGTTATTAGTAAACTGGAATTAAATCCAGTTTATTCCTTGTTACAGTGAAGCTTGGTTTTTAAGTAACCCATACAAGGTGTTATAGTTCAAAACTCTCGTACTTACTGACATGTCAGTGATTTGAGCGAAAATTAGGACGCCGGAGAAGCATTGACAGCGTGGGAATTTCGCGATGTTTCTGAAGACGGTGTAATCTCGACCTGACTTGGCATTGTCGTGGTCATTGTCGTCGAGGAAATGAAAATTTTGGCGATCTGCTACGACTTTGACAGTCACCGGCAGTCGCCAAAAAAATCGCCTAAGTGGGACCGGCCCTTTACTCAGCGGGTCAGGCAGCATCTGTGGAGAAAAGGAATAGGTGATGTTTTGGGTCGAGGTCCCTCTTCAGTCTGAAGAAGGGTCTCGAACCGAAATGTCACCTATTTCTTTTCTCCAGAGATGTTGCCTGACCCGCTGAGTTACACCAGCATTTTGTGTGTAAATTATATTTGTCATATTTTGAGGATAATTTAAGTGATCTTGGGAGAATAGGGATTTCTTAAATTATTTTCTATTGAATCTTGATCGAAAATACCAACAAAATATGAAAAAATAGCTGAATTTGCAGTGAAACAGGATACCTTTCCATGTCAAGAGAGAGAGTTAGATAGAGCTCTTAATGACAGCGGAGTCAAGGGATATGGGGAGAAGGCAGGAACGGTGTACTGATTGTGGATAATCAGCCAAGATCATGGTGAACGGCGGTGCTGGCTCAAAGGGCAGAATGGTCTACTCCTGCACCTATTGTCTATTCTCTATTGTTGTGCAGTGCTTACTTCTAATTGAAAAAAAGAAGCATAATTATATTAAAGTCTTAAGTTGTATATCTAATTGATTTTTTCTCCGCAATGTTTTTTTTCACTTGGTGTTATATCATCTCAACTGACTGCAATCGCTGTGCATCACTACATGAATCTTGTAAGGAATTGATTGAGTTTTTCTTTTTCATGCTGGAAGGAATAAATAACTACAGTTACATCATTTATTGAAAGACAGGACTTTTTACGAATGGATCAAATCCATTATGTGTGATGATACCATAAAAATGCAGAATATATCTCATCTATCAATTCGCAGATTTTTGTCATTTTCCTTTTTAAATGTCTCTGCAAGTTTCTGCCTACTAAAATGGCGCCATGACATACCACGGTTTTTAGGGTCGAGTGGTCTATCTTATCATATCATATCATATATATACAGCCGGAAACAGGCCTTTTCGGCCCTCCAAGTCCGTGCCGCCCAGTGATCCCCGCACATTAACACTATCCTACACCCACTAGGGACAATTTTTACATTTACCCAGCCAATTAACCTACATACCTGTACGTCTTTGGAGTGTGGGAGGAAACCGAAGATCTCGGAGAAAACCCACGCAGGTCACGGGGAGAACGTACAAACTCCTTACAGTGCAGCACCCGTAGTCAGGATCGAACCTGAGTCTCCGGCGCTGCATTCGCTGTAAAGCAGCAACTCTACCGCTGCGCTACCGTGACGCCCCTTTGCTCTGCTCTATTATCTTTGCTCTATACTGACAGCACCCATAGTCAAGATCGTAGCCGGGTGGCTGGTGACGGAAGGCAGCAACTCTACCGCTGTGCCACCATGCCACCCCGTCTTTGGGAAGAAACCAGAGCACACGAAGAAAACTCGTGCAGTCACAGGGATAATTAAATTATTATTAAAATTTTATTAAGCAGACTCATGGTCCATTAGAATACACATACAGTACACAGTATATACATATAAAATTTAATTAAATTAGAAAAGGCAACAATACCAATGTTTCCACATAGGTGACAGGTACCTCACGGCACTGAAACCAGGATTTACCAGCAGCACAATGATGGAATTCTGAGAGCCATTCAATCGGCATATAAATTTAAACATGAGATTCCTCAACAGGGCATGAAACGTATTGACTCCTGCACTACAAAACAGTTCACTTGCACTGCACCACCTTGGCTTTCTAAGCAATATGCGCATGCAGTCATTATAGGCAACCTTAAGTTTATGGATGCTTGACTTATTAAACTTTATCCACAAAGGAGCAGTGTAAAGAGGAGTACAATACGCTCTAAACAGGTTTATCTTGACATTTCCTGAGCACCAGTGGAATTTCCTAACCAACATGTTAGCTTGTGCATACAACATGCGGCGCTGTCTATACATGTCCTCATCATCAGACATTTGATCTGTGATGACATGTCCCAGATACTTAGCTTTACAGCAGACAGATAGAACCTGCCCTGACAGGTAAAATGATGGGAAGACTAGATCTTTGTCCCCTTTTACTTTACAAATCATGACAACGCTGTTTTTAGCATTGTATTTCACGTCAAATTGGACACCAAACTCAGAGCATATATTCAACATCTGCTGAAACCCAGCACTGCTAGGAGAAAAAACCACCAGATCATCGGCATACATAAGATGGTTTACCAGGGTGTTACCAATCATACATCCTGTTTTACAGCCTCTAAGCTGGTCAGATAAATCATTCATGTACACATTAAAGAGGGCTGGTGAAAGTAGCCCCCCCTGGCGAACCCCATTACCAACACCAAATGTTACAGAGACTGCATTACCCCATTTGACCTGCATGCTCTGGTTGGCGTACCAATATGCCAGGACCCTAATTATACTGTTAGGCACTCCTCTTTGACTCCGTCTTTGGAACAGCTTATGATGGTTGACTCGATCAAAAGCTTTAGAGGCATCAATAAAACCAATTAACACAGAGGAATTCTGCCTTCTATACATTTCAACCATTTCCTTCAGGGCATAGATACATAAATCAGTACCATGCTTAGCCTTGAAGCCAAACTGGTTGTCTGTAGTACCCAAATAAACACATAATCTATCTAATAAAATTATTTCCAGGACTTTGGATAACACACTGGCTAGAGCAATCGGTCTGTAATTATCCAAGCTCCCCACCTTTCCCGCTTTGTCCTTGATGACAGGCACCAGAGTAACGGACAACATGGAGTCCGGTAACAGACCATGATTCATAAGGCCAGTAAAACAGATTGCAAGAAGGGCAGCAACCCTCGGGCTTGAAAGTTTGAGGTGCTCTGCAGTGATCTGATCTAAGCCGCTAGCTTTGTTATCAGCTAGCTGTGTGATTTCTTGATAGACCTTATTGGCTGTGATTCCCACTTTGTCACTGTTGGCAATGTTGCCCACTTTGTAGGGATCACTTTTAATACAATTGAATAGCTCAGAGTAATGTTGCCTCCACAAATCAGCTATGTTGTCGGCTCCTGAGACTCCTTCTATGGTACATGGTAACGATGTACTGACTCTGTTCAGAGCTCTCACCTCTTTCCAGAAGCCAGTAACATCGTTACCAAGGAGCTTATCAGCCATAGAGTCTGCTCTCATTAATTGTTCGTGTTTGCTGATATAACGAACTGCATATTTATACCGAGCATTACTAGGCTTTTTGTGATCCAGGACAGGCCCCTCTCTGGGCCTACCTGCCATACACAGCACCCACAATACAATTATACATAGCACAGAGGTCCTTACAGTGAGCGCTGTTATTACAATTCACATCAGTACACATAATCGCATCTCTGGGTAGATATACATTACTTAGAAGGACATCAGTTCTCCCATAGTATAACATCACATCCTCATCTGAGAGCTTAGACCAATCCAGTTTAGCCTTACAGGCACTATTAACCTCCTGAGACATCTCCGGGAGACTGCCCCAATCGAGTGCCATAACAAAAGGAACATGATCAGACATAGATGCCTCATACACAATCTCCATAGATCTTAGAATATCATGAGCATCAGCAGTGCTAATACAGTGGTCAAGCCATGATGTAGAGTGCCAGGCCTCACTTATGTAAGAATAACTATCTGCAGGTAGGAGCTTTTGGCTGGATAATATAAGAGTGTTATCGACACAAAACTGCAGCATATGCTTTGCAAACAAGGAACTTTTGTCTGATAGGTCAGCATTCATGTCACCCACTACATAGATACTTGTGGAATGATTATCAGAAATAAAAGAATTTATAAAAGCTAATCTAATCAGGTATTCGTCTTCATTTTGTTGTGACTCATACGGTGTGTATACATTGAGGATAGTAACCTCTTTGTTATTCATTTTTATCTGTATAGCGATACACCAGTCAACTTCTAGCCTAATGACATTAATAGCAGAGTCCATCCTTTTCTGCCAAAGGATGGCCACTCCCCCTGCTATCCTTCCTCTCACTATTCCCATAGATAGGTCAGTAGTGGACTCACCAGCCCCGTGGAAATCGTCATTAAAAGAGTTCAATTTTCCCAAGTCATGTTTCGATAAAAACGTTTCTTGTAAACATAAAATGTCACAGCTTTTCAGCAGGTTGTCAACTACTATACGTCGGGCTCTGTCTCCTGCGTTGTTACCCAGGCATAGCCCGCGGCAGTTGTATGATCCAACCCGCATAAAGTTTAACTGGGCAGGGTGGCAGCCCCATTCAGCACTCTTGCTCCCGTCTCTCCCGCTTTACGTGGATCATAATGTGCAAACTCCGCACAGTTAGCACCCTAGGGCAGGATTGAACCCTGGTTTCTGGCGCTGTGAAGCAATAACTACCAGCTGCGTTACTGTGCCCCCCCCCCCCCGTGCGTTCTCTGCGTTTATGCCTTTAAAAGCTAGTTTAGCTCTTTCCCATGCATTCAAAAGGGATTTGTGAAGGCTTTTGTTTATAAACTGAGCTGTGCTGTTTTTTTGCACTCTCAAGTAAGTCTAAAAAGCAAAGTATTGGTCGGCAGTCACCAGGAACTGCAGATGTTGGAATCTTGAGCAATCTTGGAACCTTGAGGTTGGTCTCTTCTTCAAAACGGTGGATGAAATTTTGGGTCTGGATCCTTCTCCAGACCTGAAGTAATCTGCAGAAGGTTCCCGAACCCGAAACGTTGCTTACCCATTCCTTCCAGAGATACTGCCTGACTCGTTCCTCTAGCACTTTGAGCATTGATTGTACATTTGTCATTACTCTAAGCAGTCATTTGGATGAGATTTCTGTAATACAGTGACTTCAGTTTCATTTAGTTTAGAGATACAGCACGGAAACAGGCCCTTCGGCCCACCGAGTCCACACCAGCCAGTGATCCCTGCACATTAACGCTATCCTACGCACTAGGGACACTTTACACTTATACCAAGCCAATTAACCTACAAACCTGTACGTTTTTGGAATGTGGGAGGAAACTGAAGATCTCGGAGAAAACCCACCCAGGTCACGGGGAGAACGTATAAACTCCGTACAGACAGCACCCGTAGTTGAGATCGATCCTGGGTCTCTGGCGATGTAATGCAGTAACTCTACTGCTGCACCACTGTGCCGCCCAGTGGAAAGCAAAATTAGACAGGGTGTGAAACAGGGTGAAAGATCCAATACCACTGGGGGAGGGGGATTTGGGGGGGGACAAATTAGGATTGATACCCCAAACACAAGGTCTCATCTATCTGAACAGGTGGTGTAAAATATCCATGGAAACATTGGCACAAATTTCAGTCCCATAGCTAACATCCGATATAATCCAGCTGGATACACTTTCCAGTACTTCCATTCAAATATTTAAATGTTACCAACCACACAGTAATCATTTAATGTTATTAATGGCATAGGTTAGGCACCTATTCTAATTTCAAATAATCCACTAGCTTCCTCCGACAGGTTTAACGCTCATTAATATTGTCCACTGAAGCATGAGATTATCATCAATATGCTTTAACCATGTTGTTGACCCAATTCGGGCAATTTCATTTAAAAAAAAGCACACAATAGCTCTTAATTAGTTATGGATCCTCAGCAGCTATAATAAATAATCCCTGTAACAAGTCTGCTAATTACTTGCCTATGAGAGTCATGGTAAATATGTTTCAGGACCTGAATAAAAAGCACAGAATAATCACAAATCTTCAATAATATGAACAGCTATTCAGGAACACCTTCGTGTCGTCGTCCCCCACCCCACCCCCCGCACTCCCCCTCGCCCACTCCCCCCCCCCCCCCCTCACCCCAACCCCGTTATCAGCCAATTAGAAGATTAAAGGGCCTGTCTCACAGGCGATTTTAAGGCGACTGCCGGCGACTAGGCTGTCACCAACAGGTTGCCGGGGTGTCGCGGGCATGATCGTGAGGAGTCTTCAAAAATCGTAGTGGATCTCGGCGCATCTCTGAGAAATCAACCGGTATGAAATTTCTCGGCGATAGCTGGCTTGTCGCCAGGTATCGTTGCTTATTGCGGGCGTTGTCGCATACTGTCCCCAGGTTTGCTGGGTTCTCTTAGATGCATTTAGAAGCACATAATATAAAATTAAGTAAAGTCATTTGAAGAAACCATAAAATACTTGTGTTTAACCAATTTATTTACCGTCAGGACATTTAACAGGTAGATCGGAGGCGACAGTTTGACTGTCAGGTAAGCGTAGGAATTTTCGTGATGTTTATGGCCATCAGCCATTACATTTAAAGTATGCTCCCTTCTCAGATATGCAACCCAGAAACCAGATATTCATCTCCCTTACATTTTCAAAGAATGCCCACACTCCGCACAAAAATCCATTTAACCACTTTTAGAATTAAATTTCTTAATACTGCTATTAGTAAACTGGAAGTCAATCCAGTTTATGCCTTGTTACCGTGAAGCTTGGTTTTCAAGTAACCAGGTCAAGATGTTATATTTCAAAATTCTCAAGTACTTACCGACTTGTCAGTGATTTCAGCGAAAATTAGGACGCCGGAGAAGCATTGACAGCGTGGGAATTTCGCGATGTTTCCGAAGACGGTGTAATCTCGACCTGACTCGGCATTGTCGTGGTCATTGTCGTCGGGTAAAAGAAAATTTTGGCGATCTGCTACGACTTTGACAGTCGCCGGCAGTTGCCTAAAAAATCGCTTAAGTGGGACAGGCCCTTAAAGTGCACAGGATTAACAATGGCTTCCTCATATGGTTTCAGATCTGGTGTACGGCGGTCGGCATGGACACGTTGGGCAGAACAGCCTGTTTCCATGCTGTAACTTTCAATCAATTCAATCAACCAAGCTGCAGAGAATTCAGTTGAGTTCATCAGATGTAACCGACCTTTAACAAATCCTTGGTGTTTCCGCCTCATTTAATGTGTGCCTTGGTAAATGTAGGAATGGATTACGTTTGCCCCAAGTTAAATTATTCTGCCTGTGATTATTCCGTTTTTCCTCGCTCTCTAGTTTAAGCACTTCAATTATCGTAACAGCTTTCCAGTCCCCCGCCACCACTCATGAAGTCAGGGTGACCTTGAGTTTCCAGTTACCTGTCACTTTAACTCTCCATCCTGTTCCCACTCTGACAACTTGCCATTTGCCTCTGACGTTGTTGCAGTGTAAGATCAATGAATGAATTCTCATGCTCTGTCAGGGCACACAGAAATCCTAGGTTCACAATTCCCATTTTGTGTCTGAACTGGTCAGATCAGGCGTAAGCTCAGCAAACTGCAAAGTTCATCCAGTTTATCTCCCTCCAGATAGGTAAAGTGTTTTCAGTATTCTCTTTGATTTAACATTCCTAGCACCTGCAACGTTCTGCATCGCGCAGTTCAGTCGTTGTTTGTTTATATTTGGGGTTTTTCTCCTCTCTTCTCGGTTCTCATTCATCTTCCTCTACAAAATGTCTGGCCAGCTCGGCTGTGATTAACAAACTTCCATCACCCTCTCTTAGCCAGCACTAATAACTGCTTATCTATTTTCCTTTGCTATCTCCCCTGCCTCCCTTCCCCCTTCCAGGCAACTTAAAACATCCTTTTATTTTCCACTCTTCCCGATGAAGAGTCATTGACCTAAAGTGTTAAGCCTCTTGGCAGATGCTGACTACCAGTGCTCTTACAGGATTAGTAGATTCACCGACAATTAAATGTCACCAGGAAGGTCTCTGTAAGAACATGTGTGCTGTGCAGGAATATTTGCACCTTCAAGAAGCCTATAATGCACTTGTGGAACTGGAGAGCGCAGATTAAAAACTAACAAAGTTTGCCTGACAGTGGAGATAAAGCAAGCTAAAATTGAACAGGATTCTGTCGCTCCGAAAGAGACAACAGGCCCGGGATTGTGCTGCAGTAAGTGTGCAAATCCCTGACTCTGCTCCTTGTCAATGTGCAGCAACTGCTGAGGAAAATGTAATACAGGATCAAGGAAATCATTGCACATTCTTTAACCATCTCTTTACTATATTGTTCAAAATATTGCTGCTCTTTACTGTTCCATTTTATTCTACTGAATACGAGATCAGGAATAGGTTAATATTCAGCTCTTATGTTGATCAAAGCACAGCAGTGGTTCAATATATGGGACACAAGAGACAGCAGATGCTTGAATCTTGAATGAAAAACAAACTGCTGGAGGAACACAGTGAATTGACCGGTTCTTGATTAGTCCGGGTATCAGGGGCTATGGGGCGAAGGCAGGAGAATGGGGTTGAGAGGGAAAGGCAGATCAGCCATGATTGAATTGCGGAGTAGACTTAATGGGCTGAATGGCCTAATTCCGCTCCTATAACTTATGAACTTATGAATCAGACAGCAGCTGTAGAGGAAAACATTCAGAAGACTTTTCAGGTCAGGTTCTCTCTTCAAATTGAAGAAGGGCCCCAACCCAAAAAGTCATCTGTCCATTTCTCTCCACAGATGCTGCCTGACCTGCTGAGTTCTTCCAGCAGATTGTCACACTGAAGAACGGAACCCGGACTGAAATATGGATTGTCCATTTCCCTCCGTAGATGCTGCTTTAACTGCTGAGTTCTTCCAAGAGGTTTTTTCTTTTCTTTCCAGTATACGGAGTTTGCCAATGAAGTGGGATATCGGTTCATTTCTATTCATTCCATACCCACTAAGCATTCAGTTACAAATGGACTAGTAGGAAAAGACATAAGTGCTCCACAATATCACTGAAGTAGAAAAGGGAGAGGGAGAGGGAGTGAAGTGTCAGCTCCTGAAGTTGTTTCTTTGCTTCAGAGTGCATGAATGTGTGTTCCACAGGAGATTGAGAGTGTTTGATATAATAGATCAATCTTAAAGACCTACAGGCAAGAAATGGTGGATTAAACATTTTATTGCCATCACAACAATGTGGTGGGCACCCTGACAATGTTTGCAAAAATCAAGCTGAGATGAGAGCTTTAATGGCGGCAGGGTGGCACAGTGGTAGAGTTGATGCCTTACAACACCAGAGATCCAGGTTCGAGCCTGACTACGGGTGCTGTCTGTACGGAGTTTGTACGTTCTCCCCGTGGCCGAGTGGGTTTTCTCTGGGTGCTCCGGTTTCCTCCCACGTATAGGTTTGTAGGTTAATTGGCTTTGGTAAAGAATTGTAAAAATTGTCCCAAGTGTGTAGGATAGTGCTAGTATACGGGAAAGCGAGTCGGCGCGGTCTTGGTGGACCGAAGGGCCTGTTTCCACTCTGTATCTCGAAACTAAACTAAACTAAGCTTCAAATGTGCGGTTCACAGGACAGTCTCTGTACAAAGTAGGCATAACCCATTCCTTCTATCCAGAGATGCTGCCTGTCATGCTGAGTTACTCCAGCATGTTATGTCTATCTTTAATCTCCGTGTAAAGCTGTGCTGAATCTAACATTATCAGTTTCCGAGCCTTGTTCCCTATTGATGCATATACGTTCCCCGTACACTACCACTATCCTACACACTTGGAACAATTTTTACAATTCTTTACCGAAGCCAATTAATCTGCAAACCTGTACAGCTCTTTATGGGACTCAACAGTACTCAACAGCACTGGTTCAGTCACAGGGCAGTGTTGCCAGCGAATGGATGGATGGAAAGGTGAATAAGAGTGGTCACAGGGCATAGAGGATCCTGAACAAGCAGTAGGCCTATCTTCATGGAAGAAGACCATGCAGTCCATCAGTTCTGGACGTGAATTTATCAAAGAAGGGTGGAAAAGATTATAGCAATTTTTGAGTGCTGGCAGTTTAAGTAAGTAGCGGCATCTATATACTAAAACTCTCGTTTGTTTGTTTGTTTGTTTGTTTCTGAACTACAGCCAAAACGGTACATGATAGCGCAACAATTTTAGGCCCACCTTAATCATTGTCGTCCCTTTGGTGCTAATGGAAGAAGTTTCATTCAAATCTGTGTTATATTTTTTAAGTCATTCACATTTTAAAGTTTAAATCTATCTCCTAGGGAGGGAGGGGGGGAGGGGGGGAGGGAGGGAGGGGGGTTGAGGGGGATGGAGTGTGGGGGAGGGGAAGTGAGAGGGAGGGGAAGGGGGGTGGGGAAGGGGGGGAGGTGGAGAGGGGGAGGGGTTTGGAGGGGGGGTGAAGGGGGGAGGGGGGAAGGAAGGGAGGGGGGAGAGGGTGAGGAGAGGGTGCTGCACCAATGCAGGAGAGGTTTGGGCCCAATGGGTCCACTTGGTCTAGTGTTTACTAATCCTGCCACTGTGGGCTGAAGGAAGAGGTCATCTCCTTGACCTGAACATGGAATCTGGGTGATATCCCTAATGCAGCAGTGAGCAGCATAATGTGAGAAACTGGAAGAGATCAGTGTCAACAGATTGGAATAATTCTGAGACTGGGAGGCTTGGAGTGACGATAACCTGTTGATATCCACAGGAATCAAATCATTAACTTTGATTAATTCACAATGCCTAGAGGCACGTTGGCGCAGCTGGTAGAGCAGCTGTCTCATAGCACCAGAGACCCAGGTTCGATCCTGACCTCGGATGTTGTCTGTGTGGAGTTTGTTTGTGTGGAGTCTGTGACCATGTGTGTTTCCTCTGGGTGCTCTGGTTTCCTCCCACATCCCAAAGATGTGCAGGTTTGTAGGTCAATTAGCTTCTGTAAATTGCCCCAAGTGTGTTGGGAGTTAATGCGAAAGTGGAATAAGTGGGATAGTACTACTGTGAAAGAGTGATCGATGGTTGGTTGGCATGTTTCCTTGCTATATCTTCCAAACAATCAATATCTGGGTCCTTGTTAGCCTTGTTGCTCTAGAGTTAAAATATTGGTGGCACTAATAACATGTAATTAATTAGAACCAGAAATATTTATCCGTTGAATAAATGTTGTGCTAGCAACTGCTTTTAAAAAACTGAATCAAATGGACAGTTCTATGAAACTTAACCAAAATAAAATGCATTGAAATTATTGTTTAATTGCCTGTAATTTTGGAAGAGAAGGCTGCAATAATAAAATGTAAAGGTGGTCTAATGAGATAATGGAAGTACTTTTATGAGAACGGTCAGATAGAAATTTTCCCTTCACACGTAGAAACCTCATTGAGCAGCTTGTTCACTGGAGGTTTGGCCTGTTTGTTGCAAGGCCAGGTGATGCCACTGTGATGTTACAATGGTTTTCCTGATCACCCTGATTAATTTAGCTTCAGTGATCCTTCAAGTGAGAGCGAAAGAGTCCATGGCATAGGAATCCATCCGCACATTTATTGGGTGTTAAAATTTAGTCAAATAGCTCCAAACGTTTGTATTAGAAATTACAAATTTCTCCACTGCCAGTCGAGGAACAGTGTTTTTGAAAAATAAGCGTTCTGCTTCATTCATGGATAAGAACAGGTTTACAGGGATATGGACCCAACTCAGGCAGATGGGACTAGTGAGGAAGGGTGTGCCGGAGGAATATCTGAGGAAGGATGTGCTGGCTCTGGAGAGGGCCCAGAGGAGGTTTTAAACAATGATCCCAGGAATTAGTAGATTACCCTATGATGAGCGTTTGTCGGCACTGGGCCTGTACTCGATGGAGTTTAGAAGAATGAGAGGTGACCTGATTGAAACATATAGAATAATGAAAGACTTGGACAGAGTGGTTGTAGCCTCAAAATTAAAGGACGGAGATGAGGATAAATGTCTTCAGTCAGAGGGTGGTCAATCTGTGGAATTCTTTGCCACAGAAGACTGTGGAGGCCGTCAGTGGATATTTTAAAGACTGAGATAGATAGATTTTTGTTTAGTACAGGCGTCAGAGCTTATGGGGAGAATGGAGTTAGGAGGAAGAGATAGATCAGCCACGATTGAATCGTGGAGTAGACGTGATGGGCCGAATGGCCTAATTCTACTCCTATTCACTTATGACCTTATGACATTATGGTAAAACTTCTATGACCTGGGTCATCACCTGACCTCAGGTGTTAACAATGTAGAGTAACACTTCTGAGTAACAACCAGCATCTATGTTGAAAGGCTGGAGCGACTAGGTTTGTTTACACTGGAATTTAGAAGGATGAGGGGGGATCTTATTGAAACATATAAGATAATTAGGGGATTGGACACATTAGAGGCAGGAAACATGTTCCCAATGTTGGAGGAGTCCAGAACAAGGGGCCACAGTTTAAGAATAAGGGGTAGGCCATTTAGAACGGAGATGAGGAAGAACTTTTTCAGTCAGAGAGTGGTGAAGGTGTGGAATTCTCTGCCTCAGAAGGCAGTGGAGACCAGTTCGTTGGATGCTTTCAAGAGAGAGCTGGATAGAGCTCTTAAGGATAGCGGAGTGAGGGGGTATGGGGAGAAGGCAGGAACGGGGTACTGATTGAGAGTGATCAGCCATGATCGCATTGAATGGCGGTGCTGGCTCGAAGGGCTGAATGGCCTCCTCCTGCACCTATTGTCTATTGTCTACTGTTTCTGCAAATTGGTTAAATTGCATTCATGCGATATTTAACTTTTTGTACATCATTGTTTTTCCTATTAGTTTAGTTTAGTTTAGTTTAGAGATTTGTTTACTAATCCTGCCACTGTGGCTGAAGGAAGAGGTCATCTCCTTGACCTGAACATGGAATCTGGGTGATATCCCTAATGCAGCAGTGAGCAGCATAATGTGAGAAACTGGAAGAGATCAGTGTCAACAGATTGGAATAATTCTGAGACTGGGAGGCTTGGAGTGACGATAGCCTGCTGATATCCACAGGAATCAAATCATTAACTTTGATTAATTCACAATGCCTAGAGGCACGTTGGCGCAGCTGGTAGAGCAGCTGTGTCATAGCACCAGAGACCCAGGTTCGATCCTGACCTCGGATGTTGTCTGTGCGGAGTTTGTTTGTGTGGAGTCTGTGACCATGTGTGTTTCCTCTGGGTGCTCTGGTTTCCTCCCACATCCCAAAGATGTGCAGGTTTGTAGGTCAATTAGCTTCTGTAAATTGCCCCAAGTGTGTTGGGAGTTAATGCGAAAGTGGAATAAGTGGGATAGTACTACTGTGAAAGAGTGATCGATGGTTGGTTGGCCTGTTTCCTTGCTATATCTTCCAAACAATCAATATCTGGGTCCTTGTTAGCCTTGTTGCTCTAGAGTTAAAATATTGGTGGCACTAATAACATGTAATTAATTAGAACCAGAAATATTTATCCGTTGAATAAATGTTGTGCTAGCAACTGCTTTTAAAAAACTGAATCAAATGGACAGTTCTATGAAACTTAACCAAAATAAAATGCATTGAAATTATTGTTTAATTGCCTGTAATTTTGGAAGAGAAGGCTGCAATAATAAAATGTAAAGGTGGTCTAATGAGATAATGGAAGTACTTTTATGAAAACGGTCAGATAGAAATTTTCCCTTCACACGTAGAAACCTCATTGAGCAGCTTGTTCACTGGAGGTTTGGCCTGTTTGTTGCAAGGCCAGGTGATGCCACTGTGATGTTACAATGGTTTTCCTGATCACCCTGATTAATTTAGCTTCAGTGATCCTTCAAGTGAGAGCGAAAGAGTCCATGGCATAGGAATCCATCCGCACATTTATTGGGTGTTAAAATTTAGTCAAATAGCTCCAAACGTTTGTATTAGAAATTACAAATTTCTCCACTGCCAGTCGAGGAACAGTGTTTTTGAAAAATAAGCGTTCTGCTTCATTCATGGATAAGAACAGGTTTACAGGGATATGGACCCAACTCAGGCAGATGGGACTAGTGAGGAAGGGTGTGCCGGAGGAATATCTGAGGAAGGATGTGCTGGCTCTGGAGAGGGCCCAGAGGAGGTTTTAAACAATGATCCCAGGAATTAGTAGATTACCCTATGATGAGCGTTTGTCGGCACTGGGCCTGTACTCGCTGGAGTTTAGAAGAATGAGAGGTGACCTCATTGAAACATATAGAATAATGAAAGACTTGGACAGAGTGGTTGTAGCCTCAAAATTAAAGGACGGAGATGAGGATAAATGTCTTCAGTCAGAGGGTGGTCAATCTGTGGAATTCTTTGCCACAGAAGACTGTGGAGGCCGTCAGTGGATATTTTTAAGACTGAGATAGATAGATTTTTGTTTAGTACAGGCGTCAGAGCTTATGGGAAGAATGGAGTTAGGAGGAAGGGATAGATCAGCCACGATTGAATCGTGGAGTAGACGTGATGGGCCGAATGGCCTAATTCTACTCCTATTCACTTATGACCTTATGACATTATGGTAAAACTTCTATGACCTGGGTCATCACCTGACCTCAGGTGTTAACAATGTAGAGTAACACTTCTGAGTAACAACCAGCATCTATTTTGAAAGGCTGGAGCGACTAGGTTTGTATACACTGGAATTTAGAAGGATGAGGGGGGATCTTATTGAAACATATAAGATAATTAGGGGATTGGACACATTAGAGGCAGGAAACATGTTCCCAATTTTGGAGGAGTCCAGAACAAGGGGCCACAGTTTAAGAATAAGGGGTAGGCCATTTAGAACGGAGATGAGGAAGAACTTTTTCAGTCAGAGAGTGGTGAAGGTGTGGAATTCTCTGCCTCAGAAGGCAGTGGAGACCAGTTCGTTGGATGCTTTCAAGAGAGAGCTGGATAGAGCTCTTAAGAATAGCGGAGTGAGGGGGTATGGGGAGAAGGCAGGAACGGGGTACTGATTGAGAGTGATCAGCCATGATCGCATTGAATGGCGGTGCTGGCTCGAAGGGCTGAATGGCCTCCTCCTGCACCTATTGTCTATTGTCTATTGTCTACTGTTTCTGCAAATTGGTTAAATTGCATTCATGCGATATTTAACTTTTTGTACATCATTGTTTTTCCTATTAGTTTAGTTTAGTTTAGTTTAGAGATTTGTTTACTAATCCTGCCACTGTGGCTGAAGGAAGAGGTCATCTCCTTGACCTGAACATGGAATCTGGGTGATATCCCTAATGCAGCAGTGAGCAGCATAATGTGAGAAACTGGAAGAGATCAGTGTCAACAGATTGGAATAATTCTGAGACTGGGAGGCTTGGAGTGACCATAGCCTGCTGATATCCACAGGAATCAAATCATTAACTTTGATTAATTCACAATGCCTAGAGGCACGTTGGCGCAGCTGGTAGAGCAGCTGTGTCATAGCACCAGAGACCCAGGTTCGATCCTGACCTCGGATGTTGTCTGTGCGGAGTTTGTTTGTGTGGAGTCTGTGACCATGTGTGTTTCCTCTGGGTGTTCTGGTTTCCTCCCACATCCCAAAGATGTGCAGGTTTGTAGGTCAATTAGCTTCTGTAAATTGCCCCAAGTGTGTTGGGAGTTAATGCGAAAGTGGAATAAGTGGGATAGTACTACTGTGAAAGAGTGATCGATGGTTGGTTGGCCTGTTTCCTTGCTATATCTTCCAAACAATCAATATCTGGGTCCTTGTTAGCCTTGTTGCTCTAGAGTTAAAATATTGGTGGCACTAATAACATGTAATTAATTAGAACCAGAAATATTTATCCGTTGAATAAATGTGCTAGCAACTGCTTTTAAAAAACTGAATCAAATGGACAGTTCTATGAAACTTAACCAAAATAAAATGCATTGAAATTATTGTTTAATTGCCTGTAATTTTGGAAGAGAAGGCTGCAATAATAAAATGTAAAGGTGGTCTAATGAGATAATGGAAGTACTTTTATGAAAACGGTCAGATAGAAATTTTCCCTTCACACGTAGAAACCTCATTGAGCAGCTTGTTCACTGGAGGTTTGGCCTGTTTGTTGCAAGGCAAGGTGCTGCCACTGTGATGTTACAATGGTTTTCCTGATCACCCTGATTAATTTAGCTTCAGTGATCCTTCAAGTGAGAGCGAAAGAGTCCATGGCGGCACGGTAGCGCAGCGGTAGAGTTGCGGCTTTACAGCGAATGCAGCGCCGGAGACTCAGGTTCGATCCTGACTACGGGTGCTGCACTGTAAGGAGTTTGTACGTTCTCCCCGTGACCTGCGTGGGTTTTCTCCGAGATCTTCGGTTTCCTCCCACACTCCAAAGACGTACAGGTATGTAGGTTAATTGGCTGGGTAAATGTAAAAATTGTCCCTAGTGGGTGTAGGATAGTGTTAATGTACGGGGATCGCTGGGTGGCACGGACTTGGTGGGCCGAAAAGGCCTGTTTCCGGCTGTATATATATGATATGATATGATATGATAGGAATCCATCCGCACATTTATTGGGTGTTAAAATTTAGTCAAATAGCTCCAAACGTTTGTATTAGAAATTGCAAATTTCTCCACTGCCAGTCGAGGAACAATGTTTTTGAAAAAAAGCGTTCTGCTTCATACATGGATAAGAACAGGTTTACAGGGATATGTACCTAACTCAGGCAGATGGGACTAGTGAGGAAGGGTGTGCCGGAGGAATATCTGAGGAAGGATGTGCTGGCTCTGGAGAGGGCCCAGAGGAGGTTTTAAACAATGATCCCAGGAATTAGTAGATTACCCTATGATGAGCGTTTGTCGGCACTGGGCCTGTACTCGCTGGAGTTTAGAAGAATGAGAGGTGACCTGATTGAAACATATAGAATAGTGAAAGACTTGGACAGAGTGGTTGTAGCCTCAAAATTAAAGGACGGAGATGAGGAGAAATGTCTTCAGTCAGAGGGAGGTCAATCTGTGGAATTCTTTGCCACAGAAGACTGTGGAGGCCGTCAGTGGATATTTTTAAGACTGAGATAGATAGATTTTTGTTTAGTACAGGCGTCAGAGCTTATGGGAAGAATGGAGTTAGGAGGAAGAGATAGATCAGCCACGATTGAATCGTGGAGTAGACGTGATGGGCCGAATGGCCTAATTCTACTCCTATTCACTTATGACCTTATGACATTATGGTACAACTTCTATGACCTGGGTCATCACCTGACCTCGGGTGCTAACAATGTAGAGTAACACTTCTGAGTAACAACCAGCATCTATGTTGAAAGGCTGGAGCAATTAGGTGGGCCGAAGGGCCTGTTTCCACGTTGTATCTCTAAAGTGAGGGCATGCAGCGTAGGTTCACTAGGTTAATTCCCGGAATGGCGGGACTGTCGTATGTTGAAAGGCTGGAGCAATTAGGCTTGTATACACTGGAATTTAGAAGGATGAGGGGGGATCTTATTGAAACATATAAGATAATTAGGGGATTGGACACATTAGAGGCAGGAAACATGTTCCCAATGTTGGGGGAGTCCAGAACAAGGGGCCACAGTTTAAGAATAAGGGGTAGGCCATTTAGAACGGAGATGAGGAAGAACTTTTTCAGTCAGAGAGTGGTGAAGGTGTGGAATTCTCTGCCTCAGAAGGCAGTGGAGGCCAGTTCGTTGGATGCTTTCAAGAGAGAGCTGGATAGAGCTCTTAAGGATAGCGGAGTGAGGGGGTATGGGGAGAAGGCAGGAACGGGGTACTGATTGAGAGTGATCAGCCATGATCGCATTGAATGGCGGTGCTGGCTCGAAGGGCTGAATGGCCTACTCCTGCACCTATTGTCTATTGTCTACTGTTTCTGCAAATTGGTTAAATTGCATTCATGCGATATTTAACTTTTTGTACATCATTTTTTTTCCTATTAGTTTAGTTTAGTTTAGTTTAGAGATATAGCGCGGAAACAGTCCTTCGTCTCACCGAGTCCGCGCCAACCAACAATCCCAGCACACTAACACTATCCTACACACACTAGGGACAAGTTACCAATTTTACCAAGCCAATGGTACAAACCTGTACATCTTTGGAGTGTGGGGGGAAACCGGAGATCTCGGAGAAAACCCATGCGGTGCCGGGGAGAACGTACAAGCTCCGTACAGACAGCACCCGTAGTCAGGATCGAACCCGGGTCTCTGGCGCTGTAAGGCAGTAGCTCTACCGCTACGCCACCGTGCCTGCCCTGATAGATGGGGGTCTGCATTCCAGTAGTGGCCAATAGTCCAAAGATGGAAGGTGGTGAGGCCAATGAAATTCAGAGCTTCTAGCCATGGGTCAGAGGTAGAGAGTGGGTCTCATGGCCTGATGGTGATCATAGAGTCTCACGACGATTGGGGTGAGGGAATGGAGCTGAAATCAAATAACGACATGCGATTGTAAATGGTGAAGAAAATGAACAGATTTCTGGGTTTAAGTGGAAGGAATGATGATCATGGTAGGAGCAACAGAGCAGAATCTTGTGGATTGGATGTGGCTTACTGAGTGGATTGTTGGATCTTGCCAAAGCACTCTTCATCTAGGGTGGTAGTTGCTTTAAGTCCTCGTCGTCCACCCTGTGCAGTTCTACGGAACTGGCAAAATTCCCAGCGAAGCGTCAACTCTGAAGTACCAATTGCACTTTTGATTGTTGTTGTTGACATACGAAAGAAGACAACTCTTCGTCTACTGGACCTGAAGCAATTAAGGCACTTTCCTCACGATTTCAGCACTTTCTTTTACTGTACTTTACAAGATTTTTGGAAAGCCTGGGTGCCAGTGACAGAAATTAGAATAACAGTTAAAAAGAACAAACAGCGCACCCATGTTGTGTCTAAATGCCCAGCTTGCAAACTCCTGGCAGTTCGAGGGAGAATTAAAAATTCAGTCTTTGCTACAATACCATCCATTTCTTGCGAGCTAAGATTCACTTTTTTTTATGCACCTGTACAAAATAAAATCATGTAATAATCACAAAATACATTATGATGTTTGAAATGGTACACAGATGGTTAGAAGATTGATACATGCCTTTTTAGACAATAGACAATAGACAATAGGTGCAGGAGTAGGCCATTCAGCCCTTCGAGCCAGCACCGCCATTCAATGCGATCATGGCTGATCACTCAATCAGTACCCCGTTCCTGCCTTCTCCCCATACCCCCTCACTCCGCTATCCTCAAGAGCTCTATCCAGCTCTCTCTTGAAAGCATCCAACGAACTGGCCTCCACTGCCTTCTGAGGCAGAGAATTCCACACCTTCACCACCCTCTGACTGAAAAAGTTCTTCCTCATCTCCGTTCTAAATGGCCTACCCCTTATTCTCAAACTGTGGCCCCTTGTTCTGGACTCCCCTAACATTGGGAACATGTTATCTGCCTCTAATGTGTCCAATCCCCTAATTATCTTATATGTTTCAATAAGATCCCCCCTCATCCTTCTAAATTCCAGTGTATACAAGCCCAATCGCTCCAGCCTTTCAACATACGACAGTCCCGCCATTCCGGGAATTAACCTAGTGAACCTACGCTGCACGCCCTCCATAGCAAGAATATCCTTCCTCAAATTTGGAGACCAAAACTGCACACAGTACTCCAGGTGCGGTCTCACCAGGGCCCGGTACAACTGTAGAAGGACCT
Source organism: Rhinoraja longicauda (assembly GCF_053455715.1). Lineage (NCBI taxonomy): Eukaryota > Metazoa > Chordata > Chondrichthyes > Rajiformes > Arhynchobatidae > Rhinoraja > Rhinoraja longicauda. The sequence goes on from NC_135955.1 coordinate 83,182,087, forward strand.
CTTTGCTCCTATACTCAACTCCTCTTGTTACGAAGGCCAACATTCCATTGGCTTTCTTCACTGCCTGCTGTACCTGCATGCTTCCTTTCATTGACTGATGCACTAGGACACCCAGATCTCGTTGAACTCCCCCTCCTCCTAACTTGACACCATTCAGATAATAATCTGCCTTTCTATTCTTACTTCCAAAGTGAATAACCTCACACTTATCTACATTAAACTGCATCTGCCATGTATCCGCCCACTCACACAACCTGTCCATAGATTATGGTTTTTTGAACAAAACAGCAGACTGTCAACAAAACAAATGAGGCTCTCTGTTCAACCACCATCCATGTTATTTAGTGTGTGTACGCATGACTATTGTTGCATTCATATTTACGTGGAACATCATTTATCATAATATTATTTTATAAACAAAGTTTCCTTCACTTTTCTTCTCTTTCTTCCCCTTTTCTTCTTCAATATCTTTAGAAAACCACAATGTGCCATAAATATGCACTGCTCACACTGCTAGGGTGTCAGGGGTTAGGGGGAGAAGGCAGGAGAATGGAGGTTAGGAGGGAGAGATAGATCAGCCGTGATTGAATGTCGAAGTAGACATGATGGGCCGAATGGCCTAATTCTGCTCCTATCACTTATGAACTGTGGCTGAGGCGTTGTTGATAACAAAGTGCCTTCAGTATTTGAGTGTAGAGAATCTACTCAACGTGGAAGGTTTCACAGTCAAGCCTTCTCACTCTCGTGCCCAGGATTCACAGGTGCACACCTTTCAGCGTGAGTAGCAATGAGAAGAAGAGTTCCTCTGGAACCCTAAGACATCAAGGGAGCTACTGCATACACATCCGCTGTCATTGTTAACTTAGCACAAACCCTTTACGGATCAGCAACAAGCATGTGTTGGACTTGTTCAATCGGCACTTGTCAAAACTGTTCAGTCTGCTCCTTGCTACATTAATGCACTGGGGTATTTTATGATGTGATCAGTCTGCCAGACTTTGAACTTCAAGTTCACTTTTCTTTTGCATTCCAGCGCCAGCTAATCACTTGGCTGGCACATCACTTTTGTTTAGATGAAGATGAACAGTAGCTGATTAAACAATTTAGGCATGAGCAAGCTGATCCATCGCCTGTTAAAGGTTTAATTTTGAAATTTAAGCATCACAGACTCAGGACCTTGTTAATAGCAGCTGCTGCCCCAGCATTTCACGTATCTTGTCTATTAGTTTGAATTTCCCACAGCTTTCATTGTTTGCTGACTGGACAGACATTTAACAATTAGGCAACATGGACTGTGCTCCACAAAACAGGCTCTGCCCCTGTGCTCTGAAATGGTGCTTGAGTTTATTGAACTGATTTCGTCCATCGAAAGCTCAATCTGTCTTTGTCCATCCTCTAGAAATGCAAGAATAACAGTCATCCAGGTATCCTTTCAAACCCAGTTCAGTGTTGAATGATATCATGATTTTTCTAACTGTGATGGCTGTGAAGGCCAAGTCATTGGGTATTTTTAAAGCAGATATTGACAGATTTTTGATTTGTAAGGGTGACAAATGTTACAGCGAGAAGGCAGGAGAATGGGGTTGAGAGGCAAAGATAGATCAGATTTGAATGGCGGAGCAGACTTAGACAATAGACAATAGACAATAGACAATAGACAATAGGTGCAGGAGGAGGCCATTCGGCCCTTCGAGCCAGCACCGCCATTCAATGTGATCATGGCTGATCATTCTCAATCAGTACCCCGTTCCCGCCTTCTCCCCATACCCCCTGACTCCGCTATCCTTAAGAGCTCTATCTAGCTCTTGATGGGCTGAATGGCCTAATTCTGCTCCTACAACTTATCAACTTATGAATTTATATTCCTGTCTTTACACCATTTTCCTCAACATTTTTGAATGACAGAAATCTAGCAATTCCAGGGCAAAAATCAACAATTAGCATTGCATCAACTGCAGTGTACAAATTAAACCTTCCAAGGTTCCAATCCTCTGCATATTAAAATTGTTTCCACATTGAAGCAAAATATTGCGGATGTTGGAAATCTGAAATAAAATCAGAAAATAGCTTGAAACATGCAACATGTCAGGCAGTGTGTGTGCAGAGAGAAACTGAGTTAATGTTTCAGTTGGATAACTTTTGATTGGAATTAATCAGTGGAGATGAGTAGAGAATGTTAGTATTCAGAGATTTTAGAGTGAAAGGACTGGCGGCCTAGTACGGGTGGCACGGTGGAGCAGCGGTAGAGTTGTTGCATTACAGCGCCAGAGACCCGGGTTCGATCCTGACTACGGGTGCTGTCTGTACAGAGTTTGTACGTTCTCCCTGTGACCGCGTGGGGTTTCTCGGGGTGCTCCGGTTTCCTCCCACACTCCAAAGACATACAGGATTGTAGGTTAATTGGCTTCGGTACCATTGTAAATTGTTCCCTAGTGTGGAGGATAGTGCTAGTGTATGGGGTGATCGTTGGTCGGCATGAACGCTGTGGGCCGAAGGACCTGTTTCCGCGCTGTATCTCTCAAGTCTAAAGTAAGGAATGGTTTCTGCATCCAACGTGTGCTGTAGCCCCAGGCCGCCTTGTTTGAGCACTGGCTATTAGGTCAGAAAGAAAACCACAGGCTTTATGTAACTCACAGTCAGTCATTCATTTTGCTTTAAGATAGATTTATTGAATCGCTGAAGAAATCAATTTTAGGGAAAATCACTTTTTAAAATGTTTTCATTGCTGAGGCCCCTGGCTGGCTGAAGGTTTTGATTTTAAAATCAATAAATTTGTACCTTAACGATAGAAACAACACAAAGTTGGCTGCGTTGGTGAGGCACCTGAGCTAACCTGCCCTCACCCTATCAGAAATATTTCCTTTTTTACTTTCCAATCCTACCCCACTCTCTACAACTTAAAACCAACTTGTTTTCTCGCTTTCCCATTTTATTTAAATATGTAATTTTAATTGTGCTTCTATCTTCATAGATACTGCCCGGCCTCGAGAATTCCAAGCATTTTCTGGAATTATTTCTAAATTAACGGCAGTCTTTTTTTTTTTTTTGTATTTACATAACTTCCAATCATATTCTCAATATCACAATATCCCAAAAAAAGAGACGCCAAGTGCCGGAGTAACTCAACGGGTCAGGTAACATCTCTGGAGAACACGGATAGGTGACATTTCAGGTCAAAAGCTTTCTGCGGACCTATCAGTCACCTTGTCACACCACTCCTTTCCCAGCCCACGAACACTCATCTCCCATCCCCAAACCCCTTGAATCTCTTATATCTCCCCTCTCTCCCGTCCCTCCTGTCCACCGCCACCCAAATCCGTCCCTCTGGCTTTAGATTTCATGCTTCTCTACATATCTGACATCCTTTGTCTTTATTTCACCACCAGCCTTTGTCACTTACTCTACCCATCTGCCATTCAAGTCAAGTCAAGTTTATTTGTCACATTCACATACACGATGTGCAGTGAAATGAAAGTGGCAATGCCTGCGGATTGTGCAAAAAAAATAAGAAATTACAATTTCAGCATATAAATTTAAATTAATACAGAAAAGAAAATTTAGTCCCTGTAGTTATAATAGTTAACAGTCCTGATGGCCTATGGGAAGAAACTCCGTCTCATCCTCTCCATTTTCACAGCATGACAGCGAAGGCGCTTGCCTGACCGTAGCAGCTGGAACGGTCCGTTGCTGGTGTGGTAGGTTGCTTGCTCTCGATCTGCACCTCCTGATGTATAGGTCCTGCAGGGGGGTGAATGTAGTTCCCATGGTGCGTTCTGCCGAACGCACTACTCTCTGCAGGGCCTTCCTGTCCTGGGCAGAGCTGTTCCCAAACCAGACTGTGATGTTGCCGGACAGGATGCCCTCTACAGCCCCAGAGTAGAAGTATTGAAGGATCCTCAGAGACACTTTGAATTTCCTCAGCTGTCTAAGGTGGTAAAGGCGTTGCTTTGCCTTACCCACTAGTGCGGCCCCCTCAAACCCCCCCTCACCTATATCCACCTATAACATTATAAGTGATCATAAGATCATAAGTATTTATTCACAAAATGCTGGAGTAACTCAGCAGGTCAGGCAGCATCTCAGGAGAGAAGGAATGGGTGCATTGGTGACTACCTCTTGTACCCATGCAGAACTCACTGACTTCATACACTTCACTTCCAATTTCCATCCTGCCCTTAAATATACTTGGACTGTCACAGGAGACAGAAAGACCCATTCCTTCTCTCCTGAGATGCTGCCTGACCTGCTGAGATGTTGCCCGACCTGCTGAGTTACTGCAGCATTTTGTGAATAAATACCTTCGATTTGTACCAGCATCTGCAGTTATTTTCTTATAAGATCATAAGTGATAGGAGCAGAATTAGGCCATTTGGCCCATCAAGTCTACTCCACCATTCAGTCATGGCTGATCTATCTCTCCCTCCTAACCCCATTCTCCTGCCTTCTTCCTATGACCTCTGATACCCGTACCGCTATAAAGCCAGCATGGAAACTTGCCAGGCTTCGTCCCTCCCCACCTCTTTTGCAGCATTCTCACCCCTACTACATCTAATCTGAAGAAGGGTCCTGACCATAGATGTCACCTGTCCATTGCCCGAAACAGATGCTGCCTGTCCTGATGAGTTCTTCTCGCACTTTATGTTTTGCTTATAATTCTTGAAGCTTAACCTTGCATCCATGTAGCTAATTTGTGTTTTGTTTATTCTCCGAAGTGCCTGCTCATAAGCCCTTCATTTATTTTGAACTATTTTTCTTCTCTAGCTCTGTGTGCGATTGCAGTGTTCTGCTTTTTTCAGCTCTTCATTATTTGCTTTTTGATGTATTACCTTGCATTTTTTAAAGTTTGCAAAGTCAAAGAGCTTACTTGCATTTTGGTTCTTATTCAACTGATTCCTTGCTTATGGAATAAAAATTCTCAAATTGCATTTGATGTCTTGTTGCTATGCTGCTTCAGAAGAACTGAAGGATGTTTTTTTAATCTTTTACTTCTCAGCTTCCTTCTAAAAACCATTGGGGGTAGTCAGTTTCTATTCTGTCCCATGGAAACAGGAAGCCGCGGAGATTTTAACTGCCAGCCTTCTTTAAGAATTATCGCTAGCCTTATAAACGTCAGGCAGCGTGTGGCTCTGCTCTATGGGGGTGAATGTGGAGGAGATGACATTGTAGGATGGAAATGGGAAGTGATATACAATGAATACAATGAATGTGAAGTCTAAGCTTTCAGAGTGAAGTCCAGTGAAATATTCCTACACTGGGTCTCATGGAGGAAAGTGCTTATTAATCTCCCAGCCCCTCTTTGCTCACATATCCTCGTACAGAGTCATAGAGTCAGAGAGTCCTACAGCATGGAAACAGGCCCTTTGCCCAACTTGCCCACACCGGCCAACATGTCCCATCAACACTAGTCCCACCTGCATGCGTTTGACCCATATCCTTCTAAACCTGTTCTATCTCTGTATCTGTCTAATTGTTTTTTAAACATTGCAATAGTCCGTGCCTCTACTAGCTCCACTGACAGCTCATCCCATACACCCACCACTCTTTGTGTGAAAAAAGTACCCCTCAGATTTGTATTAAATCTCTTCCACTTCACCTTAAACCTATGTCCTCTGGGTCTTGATTCCCCTACTCAGGTCAAGAGACACTGTGTGTCCACCCAATCTATTCCTCTCATGATTGTATACACTTATTTACCTCTCAGCCCCTTTTTGTGCCCATATCCTCTTCTGCCTTGCTGCAAGCTAGTGGAAAGCTCTCATAAGTTTCTTCATTCAGACCTGGAGTAAAATTACAGTCAACATAGAAACATAGAAACATAGAAAATAGGTGCAGGAGTAGGCCATTCGGCCCTTCGAGCCTGCACCGCCATTCAATATGATCATGGCTGATCATCCAACTCAGTATCCCGTACCTGCCGTCTCTCCATACTCCCTGATCCCTTTAGCCACAAGGGCCACATCTAACTCCCTCTCAAAATATAGCCAATGAACTGGCCTCAACTACCCTCTGAATAAAGGGGAGGCCATTTAAAACTGAGGTGAGAAAAAACTTTTTGTGAATTAGTGGAATTCTCTGCCACAGAGGGCAGTGGAAGCCAAATCACTGGATGGATTTAAGAGAGAGTTAGATAGAGCTCTAGGGGCTAGTGGAATCAAGGGATATGGGGAGAAGGCAGGCACGGGATATTGATTGGGGATGATCAGCCACAATCACAATGAATGGTGGTGCTCAAAGGGCCGAATGGCCTCCTCCTGCACCTATTTTCTATGTTTCTATGTTTCTATGTTTCAATGACAGTCATTTTCTGAAGATTGGAATTTATACCGCAAAGGGTTGAAACGAGCATTGCTTGATGAATGCTATCGTTTGGTGCAAGTCTGAAGCTGAGTATACAACAGATATATCAACATGGGCCGTGACTGGAAACGCCTGGTTCTAATTTCCAATTGGCACAATTTCATCCACTAATTATCACCGATGTGATTTAGTCTGGATAGATCATTGTGCAATGCAAAAAAAAAAACAGTACCACACAATCCAAATTTAAGACACCTGATCAAACTTAGGACATTAGTTTTAGTTTAGAGATACAGCACGGAAACAGGCCCTTCGCCCCCCCCAAGTCCGCACCGACCAGCGATCCCCGCACATTAACACTATCCCACACACACTAGAGACAATTTACACATACACCCAGCCAATTAACCTACATACCTATACGTCTTTGGAGTGTGGGAGGAAACTGAAGATCTCGGAGAAAACCCACGAGAACGTACAAACTCTGTACAGACAGCGCCCATAGTCGGGATCTCGCCCCGGTCTCCGACGCTCTAAGCACTGTAAGGCAGCAACTCTTCCATTGCTTCACAGTGCCGCCACATTAAGAGACTTAAACTCCATGTCTCTCTCCATCAGTAGGTAACTGATGGGAGGATCCACAATTTTTCGGATGTTACTTATCAAGTTTACCTAGATAACACCAAGCCCCAGGTTCGACAGTACAGAAAAGGGAAGTCCATCAAAATCATAGCACAGCACCAGAAGCTGCACTCCACATTGCTCGCCTTCCTGCCTTGGACTTTTGTGATTGTGGATGATCAGCCATGATCACAATGAATGGCGGTGCTGGCTCGAAGGGCTGAATGGCCTCCACCTGCACCTATGTTTCTATGTTTCTATGAAAGGATCTTAAATGTAGATTTTCAGTATCCCATGACCAAATGAAAGCAAGCTCCAGCGCTCCAAAGTCCAAAATAGCTTCACAAGGTTTGGACATAGTTCTGTCCTTCAAAATCATGAGAGGAATAGATTGGGTAGATGCACAGAGTCTCTTGCCCAGAGTAGGGGAATCGAGGACCAGAGGACATAGGTTTAAGGTGAAGGGGAAAAGATTTAATATGAATCTGAGGGGTAATTTTGTTTACACAAAGGGTGGTGGGTATATGGAACAAGCTGCCAGAGGAGGTATTTGAGGCAGGGACTATCCCAACATTTAAGAAACAGACAGGTACATGGATTGGACAGGTTTCGAGGGATAAGGACCATCCATATGGCAGGTGGGGCTAGTGTAGCTTGCACATGTTGGCCGGTATAGGCATGTTGGGCTGAACGGCCTGTTTCCACACTATATCACTCTATGACTCTATGACTCTAAATGTCTCAGAAACACCAGATCAAGGCAGCAGACAACTGCTGTGGTTCCTACATAGATTTAGATTAGTTTTAGTTTAGAGATACAGCACAGAAACAGGCTCTTCGGCCCACCAAGTCCACGCCGCCCAGCGATCCTACCCACACTAGTGACAATTTACAATTTTACTAAGCCAACTAACCTACAAACCTGTACGTCTTTGGAGTGTGGGAAGAAACCAGCAATTCTGGAGAAAATAGGTCAGGGAGAACAGACAAACTCCTTCCAGACAGCACCCGTTGTCAGGATCGAACCCGGGTCTCTAGCGCTGTAACAGAGCTACTCTACCACAGCCCCACTTACACTTCTCCATTTGTACCACTTACACTGACCCACGTTAATGTAATGGCGCATATAGACTTGAGTTGGAGGGGGTAGGGAGTTCTATGTTGTATTCCGGTTTCAAAATAATCTCAAATTACATCATGCTTTGAGAACAAGGATTTGGGAAAAGTAGGACAAGAGGAATGAGTTCTATTTTTTAGTCTTTTGAATCTGAAACCAATAGTGGGTTGAGGAAAAAATATATCAAGTAACTACAGAGATAAAGTTTTGTGAAGTTTTGCCAGGAGTTTGCTTTTCGTTGGCACTATAATTAAGAGAACAGAAGCATTAAAAAGGACCAAAAACCAGATGTCGGTTTCCAGTACATTTGGGAAAATAGGTGTAAATGAGATCTAATTGTGTGTAAACATGATCAGGAATCTTGCCAAATTTCCATACAATTCGCAGGCTTTTCTAGTTCAAGACTTTGGATAGACTGCAGTGGATTCATAGTGTAATGTAAATGTGCAGAATCAGATGACATTTAAATGTTTGTATGATTATGCAAAATAATTATCAATATCTTTCAGGGCTTCCCTTCAACTTACGGATTTATATATTATATTTCACCGTTTGAACTGCAGGGCAGCTCGGTGGCGTAGCGGTAGAGTTGCTGCCTTGCAACGCCATAGAAGAGGGTTCGATCCTAACTACCGGTGCTTGTCTGTACGGCGCTTGTACGTTCTCCAGTTTTGGTCTCCAAATTTGAGGAAGGACATTCTTGCTATTGAGGGAGTGCAGCACAGGTTCACTAGGTTAATTCCCAGAATGGCGGGTCTGTCGTATGTTGAAAGACTGGAGTGACTGGGCTTGTATACACTGGAATTTAGAAGGATGAGAGGGGATCTTATTGAAACATATAAGATTATTAAGGGATTGAACACGGTAGAGGCAAGAAATATATTCCCAATGTTGGGGGAGTCCAGAACCAGGGGCCACCGTTTAAGAATAAGGGGTAGGCCATTTAGAACGGAGATGAGGAAAAACTTTTTCAGTCAGTGAGTTGTAAATCTGTGGAATTATCTGCCTCAGAAGGCAGTGGAGGCCAATTCTCTGGATGCTTTCAAGAGAGAGTTAGATAGAGTTCTTAAGGATAGCAGAGTCAGGGGGTATGGGGAGAGGGCAGGAACGGGGTACTGATTGTGGATGATTAGCCATGATCACATTGAATGGCGGTGCTGGCTCGAAGGGCCGAATTGACTGCTGCACCTTTTGTCTATTGTCTATTGTCTATTGTCTATTGTCTATTGTCTATTGTCTATTGTCTATTGTCTATTGTCTATTGTCTATTGTCTCCCCGTGACCTGTGTGGGTGCTCTCCAAGATCTTCGGTTTCCTCACTCACTCCAAAGACGTACAGGTTTGTAGGTTAATTGGCATGGTGTAAATGTAAAATTGTCACTAGTGTGTGTAGAATAGTGTTAACATGCGGGGATCGCTGGTCGGTGTGGACTCGATGGGCCGAAGGGCCTGTTTCCGCGCTGTTTCTATAAACTAAACTGAAAACCATTTACAGAGATATTAATTGACGACTTCGATTCATGTTCATCTCAATAAATATTTTAGACTGATCTAAGTTTGTAAGAGCAACTTTGGTGCCATCATATTTACAAGTGTCCTATTTCCTTAGTGAAAGATAGAACTGAGAGAACATTTTGTTCCTTATCTGAAAGAGAAGAAGAAGAGAAATCTGGTGATAATTTGGGAGAAATTCGGAGTGAAGGGCGGAACGGTAGCACAGCAGTAGAATTGTTGCCTTGCAGCGCCAGTGACCTGGGTTCAATTCTGACTACCGGTGCTGTCTGTACGAAGTTTGCACATTTTCTCTGTGACCGCATGGGTTTCCTCTGGGTGCTCCAGTTTCCTCCTACATCCCAAAGACGTGCAGGTTTGTAGGTTAATTGGCTTCTGTAAATTGTCCCCAGTGTGCAGGATAGAACTAGTGTACAGGTAATCGCTGGTCAGAGCCAAAGTGGCTCTTTCCACGCTGTATCTCTAAACTCAATATCTATATAACCATATAACCATATAACAATTACAGCACGGAAACAGGCCCGTTCGGCCCTACCAGTCCACGCCGACCACTTTCTTTAGTCTCATCTACCTGCTCTCAGACCATAACCCTCCAATCCCCTCCCATCCATATACCTATCCAATTTACTCTTAAATAATAAAATCGAGCCTGCCTCCACCACTTCCGCCGGAAGCTCATTCCATACAGCCACCACCCTGAGTAAAGAAGTCACCCCTCATGTTACCCCTAAACTTTTGTCCCTTAATTCTGAAGTTATGTCCCCTTGTTGGAATCTTCCCCACTCTCAAAGGGAAAAGCCTACCCACGTCAACTCTGTCCGTCCTTCTTAAAAATTTAAAAACTTCTATCAAGTCCCCCCTCAACCTTCTACGCTCCAAAGAATAAAGACCCAACCTGTTCAACCTCTCTCTGTAGCTTAAGTGCTGAAACCCAGGCAACATTCTAGTAAATCTCCTCTGTACCCTCTAGCAAAGCATGAATTCCCCCCTGGACAGGTGTATATTTTCACTGTAACTCACACACTAAGGAGATAGGTTTTCGTGCCGTGAATGTTTTTAAAACTTTTCCGAGGAAGTAAATTATGTTTAAATTTTAAATCAGACCTGAAACTATCTCCAAATCACCCACTATTAAATAATAGAAAGATTCTGTGGAGGGACAATCAACATTTCCGGTCTAGGTAAAGGGTCCCAACGTGCAAAGTGACTGTCCATTTCCCTCCACAGATGCTGCATGGCCCACAGTGTTCCTCCAACTGCTCTCCCTTTTTCTCCCTTACAAATACTTACTGAGAGACTCTCAATCAAAACAAGGTTCTCGACCCAAAACGTCACCTATTCCTTTTCTCCAGAGATGCTGCCTGTCCCGCTGAGTTACTCCAGCATTTTGTGTCTATCTTCGATGGTCGAATCTTGGAATCATCTTTGATCAAACCCTCTCCTTCGACAAACACATCAAACACATCACAAAGACAGCCTTCTTCCACCTCAAAAACATTGCCCGTCTCCGTCCATCCCTCTCCTCCACAGCTGCAGAAACCCTCATCCACGCCTTCATCACCTCCCGTCTGGACTACTGCAACAGCCTCCTCTATGGCGCACCCTCAAAAATCATCAGTAAACTTCAATACATTCAAACCTCCGCTGCCCGTCTACTCACACACACCTCAATCCGTGACCATATCACCCCTGTCCTTTACAAACTCCACTGGCTCCCCATCCCCCAGAGAATCCAGTACAAAATCCTCCTCATGACCTACAAAGCCCTCCATAACCTGGCCCCATCCTACCTGACCGACCTCCTCCACAGGCACACTCCCACCTGCACCCTCCGCTCTGCTGCTGCCAATCTCCTATCCCCCCACATCCGGACCAAACTCAGATCCTGGGGGGAACAGGGCTTTCTCCATCGCTGCTCCCACCCTATGGAACTCACTACCCCAAACCGTCAGAGACTCCTCCTCACTCACCACATTCAAAACATCACTGAAGTCTCACCTGTTCAGTACTGCCTTCAACCACTGAAGGTCACCTCACCTTCTGTCTCCTTTCTCTGTTCGTTTACTTATTTATCTATTTATTCACTTCCCTATGTTCTTTAAATCCCTGTAAAGCGTCTTTGAGTATATGAAAAGCGCTATATAAATGTAATGCATTATTATTATTATTATTATTAAACCAGCATCTGCAGTTCCTTCCTACAGCATTAATTATAGGCTGGCTGGTGCCTGGCTTACAGGCAGGGCAGCTGGCCAGTATAATGTCATAAGGTCATAGGGGATAGGAGCAGAATCTGCCCATTTGGCCCATCAAATCTGCTCCACTATTCAATCATGGCTGACCTATCTCTCTCTCCGAACCCAATTCTCCTGCCTTCTCCCCATGACCCCTGACACCTTTCTGGATAAATCTTTTGTTTATTTATTTATTTTTATGTTTTACTTACTCTGTAAAGCGTCTTTGAGTTTCCAGAAAAGCGCTATATAAATTAAATGTATTATTATTATTATTATTATTATACAACAATAATGACCCAGTATTACAGAAATAAACAAACAATTAGATTGGCAGAGAGTCTGGAGCACAGAGTTTACTTTTGAAAACAGTTGCAGGAACTAAGGGCGGCACGGTAGCGCAGCGGTAGAGTTGCTGCTTTACAGCGAATGCAGCGCCGGAGACACAGGTTCGATCCTGACTACGGGTGCTGCACTGTAAGGAGTTTGTACGTTCTCCCCGTGACCTGCGTGGGTTTTCTCCGAGATCTTCGGTTTCCTCCCACACTCCAAAGACGTACAGGTATGTAGGTTAATTGGCTGGGTAAATGTAAAAATTGTCCCTAGTGGGTGTAGGATAGTGTTAATGTACGGGGATCACTGGGCGGCACGGACTTGGAGGGCCAAAAAAGCCTGTTTCCGGCTGTAGATATATGATATGATATGATAAGCTACAATGCAATGAACAACACCTATTTATTTTGCATGTTAGCTGAACATCACAGGAATATTTCTCAATGCCTGAGAAAATGAGGTAACCAACTGTAACAACACTCTCTTGATTCTGTCAAAAGTCATAAATAATGCCATGGCGTGGTTGTTTTCAGTGGAGATAGATCATAAGATCATATGATAGGAGCAGAATTAGGCTATTTGACCTACCAAGTCTACTCCGCCATTCAATCATGGCTGATTTATCTCTCCCTCCGAGCCCCATTCTCCTGGCTTCTCCCCATAACCTCTGACACCCAAACTAATCAAGAATCTATCTATCTTTACCTTAAATAAGGTAGAGATAGGTAGATTATGTGGTGACTTGGTCTCCACAGCCTTCTGTGGCAAAGAATTCCACAGATTCACTACCTTCTAACTAAAGATAGATATTGTATCAAAAGTTAAAACTACATGTTTTCTTGAATAGGCATTTCATATTAGTGGTCTTTAAATTCCCAGATGTAATATTCTGTGTCCATGAATGTTAAATTAATAAAGTGGCCTGTTCCCTTCTGTAACTGGTTTATTGTAAAATTTGACACTTTAGCTCCAACGCACAACAAAATCAATTATGAAGAGCCATGAACCTAACTTTGAACTTTAGAAACTCAACATATGCTCCTGAAATGAGATTAAAGTAGTTATAACTCCCAGGGCTCATTTAAAACTCCATGGCTTGTTTCCCACTGTTCCATGTGGGAGTTCCCATCTCATAGATGACAAGCAAGACCTGTTACCATAGTTCACTCCTGAGCTTTCACAATTATCAGGAAATTTAAATCTGTGGCAAGGGGGGCATAATCTTTCCTTCTTGGTCCCAGAGGAGCTTTCCACTGGAGCCATTCTAAAGGGCTTGTGAATCGTGTTACGTGAATGTTCCAGAGAATTTGGACTTTACCTGCGTAGTATGGCGAGTCTGGAGGCTTGTACATTGTTAAAGAAGTTTATTGCGGCAGCAATATTCAATTACAAAGGATAACAAACGAGATTACAAACAACCATTAACTCAAACTGTTCACATCGAAGTTCTCTTCCCACTGACTGGTTTTGGGCGCCAAAACCACCACGTGACCTTGCTGGCCAATCAGCGGGTTCGACTCTCAGGACCAATCCCTATAGTCGCACCACCATGTGACCTTGCTGGCCAATCCGAGGGTTCGACTCTCAGGACCAATCCCTATAGTCGCTACAGTAGTTATTTTCACTTACACCACTCTGCACTGCTGATATCAGTCAAAATCTGCAGCTTGGTCTGGGAATAACATTGAGATCAATATTTTTCTGAAGTGACGTGGACCCAAAAATATCTTACACCTTTCAAATCTAGAAAGAGCTTTTAACCCTTACCAAGAGCTATCTACTAATGACCTGTTCTGATGGAGCATTGGTGTTTCTAAGGACAGGATGGTGTCTGATTAAAGACAGATAAATGGCCAGGTGACAACGTCACAAAATACCAAAGTCCAAATCTCTATCTGGATGAATGTAAACTGTGGTTAGGGCTTAACAGTTACTTCTCGATCATCTTTGGTGCTAATTTAAATCTCATTCTAGCTCTATGTACAATATTTATCAGGTTCCATTGAAGGCACTTTCATTTTTCTCTTGTGATCTAAAGAGAGCTATTTAATGAGACACTAAATGATTTTCCTTTGGCTGTGCATTTTAAATATCTAAGCAAAGACTTTTTATGACGTATTCTTACATTGTCTATTTTGATCGGATGCAAAAGTGGAACTGTATTTTACTGCAAAAATTGGTATTGATTTATTTTTGTTGTGTGTACTGACATACAGTGAAAAACTTTTCTTTTTACATGCTATCCAGGTAGATGATCCACACATGAATACTATCAATTCCAGAAAAAAGTGCAGATGAAAGAAAAACTGCAATGGCCATAACAAGGTACTTTGGGAGGTTGTGAACCATCTTCAATAGCAAAACTATCAAAAGTCACACTTCTTTTTGTAATGTTGTCAACCAGAAAACTCCAGAGGCTTCCAAAGGGCAGTTTTGTTGGATTGGGGAGAAGGTATCAAGTTCTACTGCAATTTGCAGAGGCCAATTTAACCTACAAAACCCACATACCTTTTAGGATGTGGAGGTAAATCAGAGCGCCCAGAGGAAACCCACACAGTCATGGGGAAAACGTGCAAACTCCATACAGACGGCACCCAAGGTCAGGATTTAACTCGTTTCTGGCGTTGTGAGGAAGCACCTCTACTGTGCCACCAAGATAGTTTTCTGAGCTCTCTTGTTTAACGTCACAGTTTCAGGTGGTGGAATGGCCAAATTCATTGCAAGTGCCAGCATATGCGCTCACAGCTGAGAGGTCATAACCGAGCCCTAAAAGTGCATTATACCTCCAGCGCTCTTTCATCGACTGAAGGATATTGCTTCCTTCACCATGGCGATGCCACTAATTTCTGAGGGCTGGGAACATTCCCCTGTTTAAAGAGAGAGACTGCCAGAGCGCGATGGATTACCGAGAGGAGCGATGTCCCCTGTTCACAGAAAATGGTTCAAAATTACGAGACGGGTTTCTCAGGCCAACTTTTCTCCCTCGGTAGCTGTTGACAAAAATAACCACCATGCATTTTCCACGTTATTTTTGCAACACTCTGCAACTCTTGATCTCATTGTAAAGTGGTTACAAAAATGCAGTTTGAATTAGTACAGTGAACAGACAATTTCCTATCTAAATAAGAGACGTCCCTTCAGGGCGGTCACGGTGGCGCAGCGGTAGAGTTGCTGCCTTACAGCGAATGCAGCGCCGGAGACATGGGTTTGATCCTGACTACGGGTGCTGTCTGTATGGAGTATGTACATTCTCCCCGTGACATGCGTGGGTTTTCTCCGAGATCTTCGGTTTCCTCCCACACGCCGAAGACGTACAGGTTTGTAGGTTAATTGGCTTGGCAAATGTAAAAATTGCCCCTAGTGTGTGTTGGATAGTGTTAATGTGCGGGGATCGCTGGTCGGCGCGGTCCCGGTGGGCCAAAGGGCCTGTTTCCGCACTGTATCTCTAAACTAATGCAGGTCATTACTGTTGGTGATCTAGACAATGATGTTGTTTCTGGCAAGGAAATCTTTGTTTGGATGGAGGGTCACAGAGTTATACAGTATAGGAACAGACCCTTCAGCCCAAGATGGCCATGCCTTACCATACTAGTCCGCCTTTGTTGTGCCTTGTCCATATCCTTTAAAACCTTCCTATCCACGCACCTATCCATGCAGCTAGTACCTACAGCCCTGTCCATGCTTCTTGAGTAATTAAAGATAGACACAAAATGCTGGAGTAGCTCAGCAGGACAGGCAGCATCTCTGGAGAGAAGGAATGGTTGACGTTTCGGGTCAAGACCCTGAATAGAATAATTGTTGTTTAACTAGGCTAAACTCCACCATAAGGTGGGCTTCACGCAAATTTGACACCTGACGGCAGCAACAGGAGAGGAGGAAGGCCAGTAGGTGAGGAGAGGGAACCGGGGTCGGGCCTACCTCACCCTCGAAGTCAGCTGAAGGAGGGACTCCCTGGGAAACAAATAGTCACACGTTATAATAGAATTAGGCCATTCGGCCCATCGAGCCTATTCCGCCAAGGTGGCCGTTTAAGGCGAGGACATCGGTCGCTGGTCGGCCGAGGAAGGCGATGGCTGGGGCTTGCCTGAATTGGGCACCACTCATAACTACTGGAGCATGGAGTGCACTCAGAAAATGGTGCAAAAACAAAGGCATCTCTCACATGTGAGCTCAGGAGACCATTTCTGTACAATTGTTAATCAGGGGAGGTATGGCGATACTCTACTGGAACATTTGTTAGAAAATAATTTCACTGTATGTTTGCATTTCACACATGTGACAATAAGGCACTTTTGAAACATTAATCTCAGAGAATTCAAGAACTTGAACTCGCTGGAATTTAGAAGACTGAGGGGGGATCTTATAGAAACATATAAAATTCTTAAGGGGTTGGAGAGGCTAGATGCGGGAAGATTGTTCCCGATGTTGGGGGAGTCCAGAACCAGGGGTCACAGCTTAAGGATAAGGGGGAAGTCTTTTAGGACCGAGATGAGAAAACATTTCTTCACACAGAGTGGTGAGTCTGTGGAATTCCCTGCCACAGAAGGTAGTGGAGGCCAGTTCATTGGCTATATTTAAGAGGGAGTTAGATGTGGCCCTTGTGGCTAAAGGGATCAGGGGGTATGGAGAGAAGGCAGGTACAGGTTACTGAGCTGGATGATCAGCCATGATCATATTGAATGGCGGTGCAGGCTCGAAGGGCCGAATGGCCTACTCCTGCACCTATTTTCTATGTTTTCTATGTTCTATGTTTTCTATGTCTAACCAATCATGAACATGATCTCCAAGCTCTTAACATCAGTCAAGGTATCTTTATTCTTAACTTCTCAGACTTGGTTCACTTGAACCTGCAGATAGATGCCACATATCATATCTTCGCTTATCTTGGAAGCATCTCTCATCTTTGAAAGTAGAAATCCACAATGAAGTTCACCATTGCCTTACGTGTTCAGTACAGCGTTTAGTTGCACAAAGGAAGTGTGTTTGAGGACCATGACATTAAACATGATGCTAAGATCACGTTCCATTGAGCAGAAATAATTTCTTCCTTCCATAAGCTTCTGAAACTTGGATTACCTACAACAGATATTTCAAGGCATTAGAAATATATCGCCCAGCTTAGAGACAATGTAGCGTCCACCTAAAACTCTAGTGTGCTGATCCTGCATGAATTTCCACAATGAAATTAATTTTGCTATTGTAAGTGGAAAAGGTCCTTCATTAAGGACATCTCTCATGACCTGCTTAAAGATTTGTTATGGATTATAGGGGTACATAGTTGAAATCCTAAAAAAAAAACAATGCGAATTTTATATTATTTAAGGATTAGAATATTGTTCGTTTTCCACTCTGGTTAAGCGACTAAAAATTTGTTTGTTTCAGTTGTTTAAAATATTAATGGGCTTCTTCTCGGTAGCTACAGAGGCATTTATCCACTGCTGTGATAATCCAGAACTAAGGGATAGAAGAGTTCATCTCAAGTGCAAAATGGGTGGTGGAGCATATCCTGGTTGTAAGCTGGGCTCTCCACATTGTATTCCAGTTCCTTGGCTCTCCACTTTGTATCCCTCTTGAATTCACATGCTCCCTAGCCAACAATGGGCCCACCAGGGCACCACTCTACCTGAGGTCATTTGTGGCTGGCCCCGAGTGGTCCTGGTATTTTCTCGCCTCTAGTTCTTCAACTCCCTCCCTCCCCACCCCATGCTTTCAGTCTGAAGATGGGTCTCAACCCTAAACGTCACCTATCCTTTTTCAATAGATATACCGCCTGACCCATTGAGTTACTCCAACTATTTGTGTCTATCTTTGGTGTGAACCAGCATCTGCAGTTCTTTATTTCTATGACATGGGACATATTTTTAACTGTGTTACTCAACAAATTGCCAATAGTAGCAACTAATGCTGGGGTGATAAAATGGCTTGAAACCGAGAGCTGCAGATGGCCATTGTGGACAGATCAATGTGAACGCCTTGACTGCGCTTGTTCTCACCAATGAAGAGGAGACCACATTGAGGGCATTGAATACAATAGATGAGGCTATGGGACATGCATGTGAACCTCTGTCTCATTTTGGCCTAAGATGAGGGAGGTATAGGGACAGGGCTCACACCTCCTACGGTTGCAGGGTAAAGTGGCTGGGGAAGGGAAGTGATGGGTGGGGGAGGATGAGTGAACCAAGGAGTCAAGCAGAGTGTGTTCCCTGTGTAAAGCAAAAAGAGGTGGAGAGGGAGAGATGTGACTGGTGACGAGATTGCGTGTGAACCAGGGAGGCACACAGAGAGTGGTCCCTGCGGAATACAGAAAAGGATTGCTTCCAGTTCCAAGTCATTTTAATTCCCCTTCCCATCCCACGGCAATCTGACAGACCTTGGCCTCATCCGCTGCCAGGGTGAGGTGAAACACAAACTAAATGAACAGCACCCCATATTCCACCTTACAACCCAACGACATGAACACTGAATTCTCTAATTCAAGGTAACCTCCTCCCCCTCTATCTCTTTGTCTATCCTTCTGATCTACGCTGGTCCTCACACATACACCCATCTTTCTAAACCTCCCTGCCCATCCCCCTAGCCCTTCCCCCACCTACATCTTCTGCATATCACCCACACAAGCCTCCTACTTGATCATCCTCCTCACTGTTCCCGTCTGCCCACCATCCCTCCCTTATTTAGTTCCATTCATCACCTTCCTCTCTTACCAGGCTCCATAATCAGCAGCCTTTTGATGTCGCCACTTATCACCTCCCAACCTTTGTCACTATCTCTACCCTTCCCTCCCCTACATGACTCCATCTGCTAAACAACCCGTCCTCACCTGTATCTATCTATTGCTTGCCAGCCCTTGCCCTACCTGTCCGCTCAACCTCTTTTTTACTGGCTAACTTCCCTCTGTTCTTTCACTCCAGATGAATGGTTTCGACACAAAACATTAACTGTCCATTTCCCACCATAGTTTAGTTTAGAGATACAGCTTGGAAACATGCCCTTTGGCCCACCAAGTCCACGCCGACCAGTGATCCCCACACATTCTACACACACTAGGGACAATTTACACTTCTACCAAGCCAATTAACTTACAAACCTGTACGTCTTCGGAGTGTGGGAGGAAACCGGAGATCTTGGAGAAAACCCACACAGGTCATGGGGAGTTCGTATAAACTCTGTACAGACAGCACCCGCAGTCAGAATCGAACCTGGGCCTCTGGCACTGTAAGGCAGTAACTCTACCGCTGCTCCATCGTGTCTCTTGTGTCTCCATCTATTGACAACAATTTGCTTGTCTTTAAATCATCATTTTGGATAAACATTTCAAAGTTATGCTTGAAAAATTAGACATAAATTAATACAGATTTCTTGAATGAGATTTGGAATCTATTCTTTAAAATCCAAGTAAACATTTTAATTCTTGCAGCATGGAAAATGGATAATGGTGTTCAATTATCCGAAGGAATAATAAAAGTGCAAATAAATTATTCACAGATGAATTGCGACAAGACTGCTTATTTCATAGGTGACAAGCTCTGTGATAATATTGTATCTTTCTGTTCCATTTACAGTACATTATCAGGTGCTGAAAGTGACTTTGTGTGACCTCTGACTATGACAAAACCGTCATCTCAATAGTCAATAGTCAATAGTCGTTTATTTGTTACATACACATAAATGTGTAGTGAAATGAAACATTACGCGCAGTTAAACAATAAGACCAATAAGAATAATCAATAAAAATGCAATAACACATACAATCACAACTAACACCAAACAAAAAGAAACATCCATCACAGTGAGTCTCCTCCAGTCCCTCCTCACTGTGATGGAAGGCCAAAAATGTCTTTTTCTCTTCCCTGCCGTCTTGTCCCACGGTCAGGCTGTTGGAGTTGCCACGTCGGGGCGGTCGGGGCTCCCGACCACGGGCCGACCCAAGCCCCGCGATTCGGGGCGGGCGAACACGTTGCCTCTGCCGCTGCCGGAACTCCCGATGTCGGCCCCCATCCAGGGGTCTGCGGGCTTCCGACGTCCACACGGCCCGCGCCGGAGCCTCCGGAGACGAGTCGCAGCCGTTCCCGCAGCATCCGCAGGCAGCCAGCGCCGCAGGTGGTGAGTCTGGGCCGCGGGCTCTGCAAACCAGAGCCCCAGGTGGTCCCAGGTGCATGGCCGGTGGTAGGCCGCAACGGGAACGGAGACACGACACAGAAACAAAGGTCACGTCTCCGTTCGGGAGAGAGAATTTTACAGTTCCCGTTCCCTCCCACCCCCCCCCAAAACATAACATACAAACACTACACCATATTAAAACTACAATTCATACAAAAACAACAAAAACACAAAAGACAGACGGACTGCAGGCAAGCCGCAGCTGCGTAACTAATATAAGATCCAGAATAATTTGTAGCCCTTGCCTTGACTTGCTTCTTTGTCAGCATTAAGCCACATTGCTTAATTTGCGATGTTTTAAGGATGTTGCACATTTAAAAAAGATACATACATTAAATTTTAATAAAGCATCCTCTGCTAAAATTTGTGTGAACTGTTTCTTTGTTGTGTCCTCCCAACTGTTTCTTCATGTGTCCTCCCACATCCCAAAGAGTCTCGGCCCAAAACGTCACCCATTCATTTCCAATTCGAGATATTCTCTGGTCTCCCATTGTAAGAAAACCTTCAGCACATTTATGAAGTGCAAGTGTAAAACTATGTTCATTCTGGTATAGAAAAGAATCCCCACTCTGGATGAATCACAATCATTGGATGTTGTTAGATAATATAGATACAGCACAACTTTGTTAAAATACATCTCAAAAGTAACAAATTTGTATTTACTTATTGGGAATGGAGGTCGCCCGCCCCGAATCGCGGGGCTTGGGTCGGCCCGCCACGGACCTTTCACCGTCCGGCGCGGCCTGAAATAGGCCGTTGACCTTTCACCGCCCAGCGGCGGCTTCAATATCGGGAGCCCCGACCGCCCCGACGTGGCAAATCCAACAGCCTGACCGCGGGACAAGACGGCAGGGAAGAGAAAAAGACATTTTGGCCTTCCATCACAGTGAGGAGGGACTGGAGGAGACTCACTGTGATGGATGTTTCTTTTTGTTTGGTGTTAGTTGTGATTGTATGTGTTATTGCATTTTTATTGATTAATCTTATTGGTCTTATTGTTCAACTGCGGGTAATGTTTCATTTTACTACACATTTATGTGTATGTAACAAATAAACGACTATTGACTATATATTGACTTATTCACTTCTCTGCAAAAAGAGCAATAATGTAGTCAAAGGTTTTAGATTGTTCAATAGGAAAATAACTGCAGATGCTGTTACAAATCGGAGGTATCACAAAATGCTGGAGTAACTCAGCGGGTCAGGCAACATCTCTGGAGAGAAGGAATGGGTGACGTTTCGGGTCAAAGAAGGGTCTCGACTCAAAATGTCACTTATTCCTTTGCCCCAGAGATGCTGTCTGACCCGTTGAGTTACTCCAGCTTTTTGCGTCTATCTTCGGTTTAAACCAGCATCTGCAGTTCCATCCGAAATAATTTTAACGTAAATGACACCCAAATCATGAATACTTTGAAATCATATCAGAAGGTAAACAATAATGTAGTTTAAAAAAATGAAACAGGTTATGCCATGTCAGAGTTATGTATCATTTCAAGGTTACGAAGTAAGCCCGACATTAAACATGACTGTAAGGCACCATATGCAGAAGTGCTGTACTTAAGTTGAAAATCCAATAACATTAGTTCAACGGAAATACCTCTTTACAATAATTTTAAGTGAATATATCTCCATTTAGCCACCAATACGTTTTACTCCAGTGCACTAAATTCAAGAGTCTTAAGTTAAGACCAAAGGATTAGCTCTTCTGAGGAATACCAAAGGCAATTTTTGCTCAGCTTATTCTTCATATCTGCTTAATTAACCTCAAAGGTCTTCAGAACAAAAGTCAGTGTGACGCACGTCAACTGAATTGGAAAAGACCAACTATCTGTCAAGATATTGACATTTGTCAGTGTCTGTGGCAGTGCTCAGAACAGAAATGAGCCTGTCCTGTATGGATAAGCCTAATAGTGAGCTCAGATCTGGGCCTTAAAATGCAGAGACCATAACAGCAAATTGTCATAAAGGACACCTTTCAGTACTCTGTATCATTGTGGTTACACATTAATTGACACCAGGAATGACAATAAGAAGAGACTATATTGCTTCATTAATGTCAAGGCAATCAATTTAAGGAAACATGTTCTGTAGCAAAGTATGTAGCTGATCACAGTTCTCCTAGCTGCCAGGGCTATGATGCTTTGCTGGGATATCTTGGGTCACTCATTTGACCTTTAGCAGATGCTATTTTAGTTCTTCTTTGTAAGAACTGTGTTTGGAGACTTGTGTGCTCAACAGGCTTGAAGAACGTAAATGAACTTCCTCAAGGGTGAAAATCAATCTACAATTTTTGTGAGTCAATATTACTACTATCTCTCCTTGGAGACCAAAGTTCAATATTAATCCTGTCCCCAATTAAAGCAATTGTGCTTGTAACACGTTTCCATTGCAGTATTGCCATCTTCGCCTCCCCCACAATGACAATCCTGCACTGTAAGGAGTTTGTACGTTCTCCCCGTGACCTGCGTGGGTTTTCTCCGAGATCTTCGGTTTCCTCCCACACTCCAAAGACGTACAGGTATGTAGGTTAATTGGCTGGGTAAATATAAAAAATTGTCCCTAGTGGGTGTAGGATAATGTTAATGTGCGGGGATCGCTGGGCGGCATGGACTTGGAGGGCCGAAAAGGCCTGTTTCCGGCTGTATATATATGATATGATATGATATTCCAGGCACAGGTAGGGGCTCATAAATATTGAAACTTTAGGGTTTTATGATATCAATCACATCTCACTGTAATTTTTAAAAAATCGGATGTGCAGAGACCCAGGTGTGATCTTGGCCTCGGGTGCTGCGTGTGTGCTGCTGTGACTGCCGCGGTGTCCTCCCACATCCCAAAGACGCGTAGGTTTGTAAGTTAATTGGCCTCTGCGTGTCAGGAGATTGTTTATCTAGTGTGTCGGGTTTGTATGTGAACTATGTGAACGGGTGATCGATGGTTGGCGTGGGCTCGATGGCCCGAAGAACCACTTACCATGTGTAGGAAGCAACTGCGGATGCTAGTACCTTTTCATGTCTCTAGTTTCCCTCTCCCCTGACTCTCGAGTCTCGAGTCTCGACCCAAAACGTCACCCGTTCCTTTTCTCCAGAGATGCTGCATGAGCCTATTACGGCATATATCGCTAAACCAAATCTGAGAATACAACTTTCTCTCCTGTTCCTGCCACAGCCGCTGCTTTTGAGCAGCTTTGCAGACCTTCCAAAACCACCCCTTTCGACTACTCGGTTATAGTGGACAATCAGCAATAACGGATACCAACTCCCACCTCCCCATGGTCCATTTTAAAAGGAGTCTACTGTACTTGTAAGGTCATTGAAAGTAGGCATGCAGGTGCAGCAGGCAGTGAAGAAAGCGAATGGTATGTTGGCATTCATAGCGAGGGGATTTGAGTATAGGAGCAGGGAGGTTCTGCTGCAGTTGTACAGGGCATTGGTGAGACCACACCTGGAGTATTGTGTACAGTTTTGGTCTCCTAATCTGAGGAAAGACATTCTTGCCATAGAGGGAGTACAGAGAAGGTTCACCAGATTGGTTCCTGGGATGGCAGGACTTTCATATGAAGACTGGATAGACTCGGCTTGTACTCGCTGGAATTTAGAAGATTGAGGGGGGATCTTATAGAAACTTACAAAATTCTTAAGGGGTTGGACAGGCTAGATGCAGGAAGATTGTTCCCGATGTTGGGGAAGTCCAGAACAAGGGGTCACAGTTTAAGGATAAGGGGGAAGTCTTTTAGGACCGAGATGAGAAAGTTATATTTCACACAGAGAGTGGTGAATCTGTGGAATTCTCTGCCACAGAAGGTAGTTGAGGCCAGTTCATTGGCTATATTTAAAAGGGAGTTAGATGTGGCCCTTGTGGCTAAAGAGATCAGGGGGTGTGGAGAGAAGGCAGGTACGGAATACTGAGTTGGATGATCAGCCATGATCATATTGAATGGCGGTGCAGGCTCGAAGGGCCGAATGGCCTACTCCTGCACCTATTTTCTATGTTTCTATGTGACAGAAATGCAACAGTCTTGAATTTGGTTTGTGGGGTCATCGGCCTGTGCACACTGTAGATAGGGTGGGAAAGAAGCCAAATGGCACACTTGCCTTCATCAGTCAACACGTTGAGTATAGAACCTGAGCTGTAGCTGTATAAAATGTTGTTAGGCCGCCTTTGGAGTTTTGTGTGAAGTTCTGATCACTGCATTACAAGAAGGATGTGGAGGCTTTGGACAAGGTGTAGAAGAGGTTCACCCGGATATTGTCTGGATTACCGAGTATTAACTGTAAGGAGAGGCTGTACAAACTTGGATTATTTTCTCTGGAGCGTCGGAACCCAAGAGGCAACCTGATAGAAGTGTATAAATTTATGAGGCACGAAAATAAGATCGTCGGATGGCTTTTTCTCCACAGTGGAAATGTCAATAACTAGAGAACGTGAGAAAGGAAAATATTAAGATTTATGAGACAGGTATTTAACTGAGAATAGTTTGTCCTTGGAACCCACTGCCAGGGGAAATGGTGGAAGCAGAAATTACAGTAATGTTTCGGAGTTATTTAGACATGTACAAAAACAGGCAAGGAACTCAGGGATGTAGTCTGAAGAAGGGTAATCTCGACCCGAAACGTCACCCATTCCTTCTCTCCAGAGATGCTGCCTGTCCCGCTGGGTTACTCCAGCATTTTGTGTCTACCTTCAGGGATGTAAACCATGCAGATGTTCAGTTTAGATTGATTCGGGGTCAGTACATCCTTCATCAGCTGAAGGGCCCATTCCTGTGTCATAGAGTCATCGAGTCATACAGCGTGGAAACAGGCCCTTTGGCCCAACTTGCCCTTCAGCCCAACTTGCCCACATTGACCAACATGCCCCATCTACACTAGTCCCTGCA
This sequence comes from Rhinoraja longicauda, assembly GCF_053455715.1. NCBI lineage: Eukaryota > Metazoa > Chordata > Chondrichthyes > Rajiformes > Arhynchobatidae > Rhinoraja > Rhinoraja longicauda. Next base: position 83,207,240 of record NC_135955.1, read on the forward strand.
TAGTACAACAGTAAAGTACACTGCACTGTACTGTTCTATGATGCCGAATTCAAATTGTAGGCCATAGCATTGTCTGTTACTTTAACTATTACTAGAACAATTTGTAAAATGTCGTCATGAGTGGAGTAGATCGGGTAGTTGTGCAGAATCTCTTGCCCAGAGTAGGGGTATTGAGGACCAGAGGACATAGGTTCAAGGTGAAGGGGAAAAGATTTAATAGGAATCTGAGGGGTAATTTTTTTCACACAAAGGGTGGTGGGTGTACGGCACAAGTTACCAGAGGAGGTAGATGAGGCTGGGACTATCCTAACTTTTAAGAAACAGTTAGAAATGTACATGGACAGGACAGGTTTGGAGGGATATGGACCAAGCGCAGGCAGGCGGGACTAGTGCAGCCGGGACATGATGGCCGGTGTGGGCAAGTTGGGCTGAAGGGCCTGCTTCCATATTGTATTCCACTATGAATCTAAAATATTATAACAACAATAATTTGATGAAAGTTGCAACAGGTGAATTAAATTGCTGAAAGGGCATATGGCATGCATAGCTTCAAAGGTCAGGGCATAGAAAATAAGAACTGGGATGTTGTGTTGCAACTTTACCAAATACTGGTTCGGCCGCACTTGGAGAAGTGTGTGCAGATCTGGTTGCCACATTATTGGAAGGATGAAATTATGCTGGAAAGAGCACAGAGGACATTCACCAGGATGTTGCATGGATTAGAACACTTCAATACAGGAATTGGATAGATAGGCTGGGCTGCATTTCCCATGAGTGCAGGAGACTGAGGGTGATGGAGGAACTGAAGGAAATCCACATTAGGCAGGAAATGGTTTTGGGTAGACTGATGGGACTGAAGGCTGATAAATCCCCAGGGCCTGATGGTCTGCATCCCAGGGTACTTAAGGAGGTGGCTCTAGAAATAGTGGAAGCATTGGAGATCATTTTTCAATGTTCTATAGATTCAGGAACAGTTCCTGTGGATTGGAGGATAGCAAATGTTATCCCACTTTTTAAGAAAGGAGGGAGAGAGAAAACGGGTAATTATAGACCAGTTAGTCTGACATCAGTGGTGGGGAAGATGCTGGAATCAATTATAAAAGACGAAATTGCTGAGCATTTGGATAGCGGTAACAGGATCATTCCGAGTCAGCATGGATTTACGAAGGGGAAATCATGCTTGAGAAATCTACTGGAATTTTTTGAGGATGTAACTAGGAAAATTGACAGGGGAGAGTCAGTGGATGTGGTGTACCTCGACTTTCAGAAAGCCTTCGACAAGGTCCCACATAGGAGATTAGTGGGCAAAATTAGGGCAGATGGTATTGGGGGTAGGGTACTGACATGGATAGAAAATTGGTTGACAGACAGAAAGCAAAGAGTGGGGATAAATGGGTCCCTTTCGGAATGGCAGGCAGTGACCAGTGGGGTACCGCAAGGTTCGTTGCTGGGACCCCAGCTATTTACGATATACATTAATGACTTAGACGAAAGGATTAAAAGTACCATTAGCAAATTTGCAGATGATACTAAGCTGGGGGGTAGTGTGAATTGTGAGGAAGATGCAATAAGGCTGCAGGGTGACTTGGACAGGTTGTGTGAGTGGGCGGATACATGGCAGATGCAGTTTAATGTAGATAAGTGTGAGGTTATTCACTTTGGAAGTAAGAATAGAAAGGCAGATTATTATCTGAATGGTGTCAAGTTAGGAGGAGGGGGAGTTCAACGAGATCTGGGTGTCCTAGTGCATCAGTCAATGAAAGGAAGCATGCAGGTACAGCAGGCAGTGAAGAAAGCCAATGGAATGTTGGCCTTCATAACAAGAGGAGTTGAGTATAGGAGCAAAGAGGTCCTTCTACAGTTGTACCGGGCCCTGGTGAGACCGCACCTGGAGTACTGTGTGCAGTTTTGGTCTCCAAATTTGAGGAAGGATATTCTTGCTATGGAGGGCGTGCAGCGTAGGTTCACTAGGTTAATTCCCGGAATGGCGGGACTGTCGTATGTTGAAAGGCTGGAGCGATTGGGCTTGTATACACTGGAATTTAGAAGGATGAGGGGGGATCTTATTGAAACATATAAGATAATTAGGGGATTGGACACATTAGAGGCAGGAAACATGTTCCCAATGTTGGGGGAGTCCAGAACAAGGGGCCACAGTTTAAGAATAAGGGGTAGTCCATTTAGAACGGAGATGAGGAAGAACTTTTTCAGTCAGAGTGGTGAAGGTGTGGAATTCTCTGCCTCAGAAGGCAGTGGAGGCCAGTTCGTTGGATGCTTTCAAGAGAGAGCTGGATAGAGCTCTTAAGGATAGCGGAGTGAGGGGGTATGGGGAGAAGGCAGGAACGGGGTACTGATTGAGAGTGATCAGCCATGATCGCATTGAATGGCGGTGCTGGCTCGAAGGGCTGAATGGCCTACTCCTGCACCTATTGTCTATTGTCTATTGTCTATTGTCTATTGAAAACCTAAAAGGAGTATATAAGATTATGAGAGGCAGAGATAGGGTAGATAGTCAAAATGTTCCTGTGGAAGGGGCATAGATTTAAGGTGAGAGGTAGAAGGTTTAAATTGGATCCAAGGGATAGTTTTGTTTTTCACAGAGAGTGGATGATCACTGAATATTTTAAATATATATACTGAACTTTTTTGTTGTTGTTTATTATGGGTCTTACAGAGTAATATGTTTGCATATCTGTTGTGCAGTAATTAAGAATTTCATTGTCCGGTTTTGGGACATCTATATACTAAAACTCTTGTTTGTTTGTTTGTTCAAAACGGTACATGATAGCTCGACAATTTTAGGCCCACCTTACACACCGTCGTCCCTTTGGTGCTAATGGAAGACGTTTCATTGAAATCTGGGTTATATTTTTAAAGTTATTCACATTTTAAAGTTTAAATCTATCTCCTAGGGAGGGAAGGGGGAGGGAGGGAGGGAGGGAGGGAGGGAGGGAGGGAGGGAGGGAGGGAGGGAGGGAGGGAGGATAAGGAAGGTTGAGGGGGATGGATTGGGGGGGAGGGGAAGGGGGAGGGGGAGGAGAAAGGGGGTAGGGGAGGGGGAGGGGGAGGGGGAGGGAGGGGGAGGGAGGGGGAGGGAGGGGGAGGGAGGGGGACGAGAGGCTGCTGCACCAATGCAGGAGAGGTTCAGGCCCAGTATGGTCTAGTATGACAATAAAACACTTTTGACTCTTGAGGAGGTGATGGAATCAGATACCATTACAAGTTTGTGATCAGAACGGGTGTCAAGGGTTATGGGGAGAAGGTGGGAAAATGGGATTAGTAGGCAGAGATCAGCCATGAATGACTGGCGGAGTAGACTCGACGGGCCGAATGGCCTAATCCTACTCCTATGACTTGTGAGGTTTAAGGGGTATCTAAATAGACACTTAATTTGACAAGGCATAGATGGATACTATTCTCATGGAACAAATGGGATTTGTGCAGATTGTGCATGGACATCATGGGCCAAAGGGCCCATTTCTGTATTGCATGACTTGAATTTCCATCATGAGTCCATTCAAGAGAGAGCTAGATAGAGCTTTTAAGGATAGCGGAGTCAGGGGGTATGGGGAGAAGGCAGGAACGGGGTACTGATTGAGAATGATCAGCCATGATCACATTGAATGGTGGTGCTGGCTCGAAGGGCCGAATGGCCTACTCCTGCACCTATTTCCTATTGTCTATTGAGTCACTTGAAGATTAAGAAATATCACAAAGAGCCTCATGGAATGTTTTCAATCCACAATAGTCGCCAAGATAAAATCTTTAGGGGATTTAAAATGAAAGCTTGATGAAGCGATTATGGTGTTCAGAAATGAGGACTTGGCCACCAACAATGGAACAATAATTGAGAATGATCAAGAGATCAGATTTAGAGGAACACAGAGTTCTCAGAGAGTAATAAAAAAGTCAGGAGACAAAAGTAAAGAGCTGAGGATGGAGTCTGGCCCAGCAATGGTACAGAGGTGGACATGGACTTTCTGAGTGTTTCCCAATTCCAATGAAACTTGATTGACCTGAGATATTACCTCCCTTTCTCTCTCCATAGATTCAATTACAAAGTATTTCTATCATTTGCTGCTTTTATTTCAAATTGCCAACACTCGCAGTAATTTTCTTTTGAACCAGATAAATCACATTTTTCGTGAAGTCGAAGGGGGAGGAAGTAAGCAATGAAACTGGGCATAACAGCTGGCCCTTCTTTGACAAGAGAACATAGAAAATCAATATTTGTGCAGGCATTAAAACAGCAACAAACACCAAACAAAACACAAAATTGCAGAGGGTAATTTAAAGGTTCGGCGGGCCAGCTATGTATTCACTTGAGTTTAGAGGTGAGTAGCGACTTGATACAATACAATACAATACAATATATACAATACAATACAATATATCTTTATTGTCATTGTACAGGGGTACAACCAGATTGGGAATGCGCCTCCCATACGATGCAATAAATTAATTAGCTAGTCAGTATTCATTTATACAACCCAATGAAACAAATTAGAACAGTTTTAAACAGAATAAAGTGCAAGTAGATCTGTGCCGGTTCACTGTGCGATGTGACCATCCGGCTCAGCAGGACCGGTTCATAGCCGCTATGGCCCTGGGGATGAAGCTGTTCCTGAGTCTGGAGGTGCGGGTGTAGAAGGCCTTGTATCGTCTGCCCGATGGTAGAAGTTCGAACAGACTGTTGCAGGGGTGTGAAGAGTCTTTGTGGATGCTGGTGGCTTTTCTGAGGCATCGTGTGTTGTAGATGCCCTCCAAGGCTGGTAGCTGTGTTCCGATGTTCCTCTGAGCTCTATGGACTACCCGCTGAAGAGCTTTCCTCTCTGATTGAAATGTATGTGATCCTGAGGGGAGTTAACATGGGGCATCTAGACGGGATGTCTTGTCTTCAAGAGAAACTAAACTAGGGATCCGTTTTTAACAACAAGGTATCCCTCATGTCACTCAACAATGAAACATCTGAATCTCTCAAAGGTTTGAGACTCTTTGGAACTCTCTTCCTCAAAGGTGTGGTTGGCAGAAGCACAGTGCTTGAATATTTTTGAAGTAGACACACTTGAGCTAATGGATAAAAGATCATGTGGGTAGACAGAAAGTGGAGTTGAGGTTTTTTAAATAGCAGCCGCATCATGCCCATTTCACCGTCCGGCGCGGCCTAAAATAGGCCGCGGGATTTTTCTCTGCTGGGCGGGGGCTTCAATGTCGGGAGCCACGACCGCCCCGACGTGCAGCAACAGCGGCAGCGTGTTCGCCCGCCCCGAATCGCGGGGCTTGGGTCGGCCCGCTGCGGACCGTCCGGCGCGGCCTGGAACCACAACAGCCTGACCGCGGGAGAAGACGGCAGGGGAAGGGAAAAGACATTGTGGCCTTCCATCACAGTGAGGAGAGGACTGGAGGAGACTCACTGTGATGGATGTTTCTTTTTTTGTGTGTTTTTGGGGTTGTGTAATTTGCCTATTTTAATGCTTTATTATGTAATCTGCCTATTTTAGTGTTTTTATTGTTGGACTATGGGTGACTGAATTTCGTCCAAAAAACTTTTTTGGATGACAAATAAAGCTATCTTGGATCTTGGATCTTGAATCTTGAATCTTGAATCTTGAATCTTGAATCTTGAATCTTGAATCTTGAATCTTGAATCTTGAATCTTGAATCTTGAATCTTGAATCTTGAATCAAACCAACTCATGTCACATTATGATAAGTGTGATCTTGAGTTAAGAGGTGGGAGGGATGAAAATAAGCATTTAACGGTATAGGGTCTGCACTCACTAGAGTTTAGAAGGATGGGGGGACCTCAATGAACCTTACAGAATAGCAAAAGGCCTAGACAGAGTAGAGTGGAGTGGATTTTCCACTAATGGGAGAGTCTGGGATCAGAGGGCACAGCCTCAGAATAATGGGATGTACTTTTAGAAAGGAAATGAGGAGGAATATCTTTAGTCAGAGAGTGTTAATCTGTGGAATTCATTGCCACAGATGGCTGTGGCCAAGTCATTGGGTATTTTTAAAGTGGAAATTGACAGATTCTTGATTGGCAGGGGTGTCACAGGTCACGGGGAGAAGGCAGGAGAATGGAGTTGAGAGGAAAAGATAGATAGAGTCATAGAGTGATACAGTGTGGAAACAGGCCCTTCGGCCCAACTTGCCCACACCGGCCAACAATGTCCCAGCTGCACTCGTCCCACTTGCCTGCGCTTGGTCCATATCCCTCCAAACCTGTCCTATCCATGTACCTGTCTGACAGTTTCTTAAACGATGGGATAGTCCCAGCCTCAACTACCTCCTCTGGCAGCTTGTTCCACACACCCACCACCCTTTGTGTGAAACACCCCACCCACCACCCTTTGTGTGAATCAGCCATGAATGAATGGTGGGGTAGACTCGATGGGCTGAATGGCCCAATTCTGCTCCATTGGCTTATGAGAAAGGTCCTCCAGGAAAATGTTGTTCCTTGAAGATGTAAGTTTTGTAAGCAGCATGCCAAAATGCATGACTTTTAATTACATCTCATTATTATAAGCAATGAAATTTCTTTACATTCATTTAACTGCAAGCTTCATGTTGAATCATGACTTACAGTCACCTAAGAATGGAGCTATGCCATTTATCTAAACTTCTGCTTTTCCTTTGAGCTTCATGTATTCATAGATTGTATTCATTGTCTTGTTCTCTTGTCTCTGACCCATCGAGATTAAATGTGTCGGAAGGAACTGCAGATGCTGGTTTAAAGCGAAGATAGATTCAAAATGCTGGAGTAACTCAGCAGGACAGGCAGCATCTTTGGAGAGAAGAAATGGGTGATGTTTCTGGTCGAGATCCTACTTCAGACTGATGTCAGGGGAGAGGGAGATACACAGATAAGAAAGTGTAAGGTGTGAAAATAGGACAAAGGGAATGAGGGTCAAGGAAAATGCAGAATAGATCATTGTTAGCTGGGAGATGATTACAACAAGGCAAACAAAGATAAAATGTAGTTGGAGATAGTTAGACAGCATCTCTGGAGCGAGGGAATGGGTAACATTTCAGGTCGAGACCCTTCTTCAGACTGACGTTTTGGATCAAGACCCAATTTATCCATCGAGGTTAAAGTCAGTTTTCTAATCGTGACTTATGTGCTTGTCATAAACAGTTTTCCTCCTCCAATCTGGTTGATGGTACACTTCTATCTGAATGGGATTTTGCATCATTACCCGAAGAATAGGTGAAACCGAGTAGGATGAAGGTTAATCTTGTAGTGATTGTGTAGTGGGTGCGAACCCGGAATAAGGCGAGGAGCCAGGTGGATTCCACAAGGGTTCTTTGATAGACTCTGAACTACTATCATTCACTTCAACGGGAGACTGAACAATGGTCTCGGGACAAAATCCCAGCTACTTATCTCCGTAGCGGGGAGCCGCCCCTGGACCAGTCCATTACCATGTCGAGGGGGATGACCCAAGGAGTGGCCTAACGCCCAGGGATCACCACAGGAACCCCCCCCCGCCCCAAGAACCGGAGGCACGAAACGGACAGGGAGGCGCACGAGGCGACCAGCCCAGGTGGAGGGGATGGAGCAGATCAAGTGGGGGTCACCAGTGTAGTGGGTGCGAACCCGGAATAAGGCAAGGAGCCAGGTGGATTCCACAAGGAGTGGCCTAACCCCCAGGGACCACCACAATTGAACTGTAATTGATCACTTTATTCAAGAGTAAAAAACGTATTGTTCGGTTGCACGGCATAGCACATCTTGATTTTTACATCAATACTTTAATTGTTTTTGTGTATTTACTTATTGATTTATTTGGTGTGGTGCTTTATTTGTCACGTGTACTAAGGTACAGTGAAATTCATTTTTGTATACAGTTCAGTGCAAGTATCACTATACATAAGCACTTAGATACATATTAGATAGGCATCTCAGATGCAGAGCAAGTGTATAGCAGTAGTACACTGAGACAGTATACAGAGCCGCCAGTTTGCCGCCATATGCACTGTTGATGTCCGTAGCACCTGAGGAAGTCTTAAAAACTCCCGTGCACGTGCAAACTTCATGCTTACTACAAGTCAGTGATCATCACAGAAGATAATGCACCTTGTAGTATAAGAAAATAACTGCCGATGCTGGTACAAATCGATTTATTCACAAAATGCTGGAGTAACTCAGCAGGTCAGGCAGCATCTCGGGAGAGAAGGAATGGGTGACGTTTCGGGTCGAGACCCTTCTTCAGACTGATGTCGGGGGTGGGACAAAGGAAGGATATAGGTGGGGACAGGAAGATAGAGGGAGATCTGGGAAGGAGGAGGGGAAGGGAGGGACAGAGGAGCTATCTGAAGTTGGAGAAGTCGACGTTCATACCACCGAGCCGCAAACTGCCCAGGCGAAATATGAGGTGCTGCTCCTCCAATTTCCGGCGGGCCTCACTATGGCACTGGAGGACGCCCATGACAGAGAGGTCAGACTGGGAATGGGAGGGGGAGTTAAAGTGCTGGGCCACCGGGAGATCAGTTGCGTTAATGCGGACCGAGCGCAGGTGTTCAGCGAAGCGATCGCAACTGATCTCCCGGTGGCCCAGCACTTTAACTCCCCCTCCCATTCCCAGTCTGACCTCTCTGTCATGGGCCTCCTCCAGTGCCATAGTGAGGCCCGCCGGAAATTGGAGGAGCAGCACCTCATATTTCGCCTGGGCAGTTTGCGGCCCGGTGGTATGAACGTCGACTTCTCCAACTTCAGATAGCTCCTCTGTCCCTCCCTTCCCCTCCTCCTTCCCAGATCTCCCTCTATCTTCCTGTCTCCACCTATATCCTTCCTTTGTCCCACCCCCGACATCAGTCTGAAGAAGGGTCTCGACCCGAAACGTCACCCATTCCTTCTCTCCCGAGATGCTGCCTGACCTGCTGAGTTACTCCAGCATTTTGTGAATAAATAGATAATGCACCTTTATTGACTGAAGGGAATTTTACTTCTCTGAAGTTCAGCATTCTTTTGCTCAATTGAAAATATATGCATGCATCAAATCCACTTTTGTTTCCTATTAATTCAGCAATATTGCTGTCTCTCCAAGTTGCAAAGAGGTCTCTATATTGAAGCTAATGCTCGCCTTAATTGTGCATTCATTTCTGTAATTTTGTACATTAGCATTAATAGAGCCCCTGCACAAATTTCACCTATGCTTCTAGATTTACCTTTGGGATTTATTTTTCTCATGCATGGCCACAGATAAAACCCTATCATTAGTGCTTTCCTTTGCTTGTTAATTGACTGTTAAGCAGCAATTTATAACGATAAAGCAAATTTGCTCTGGGTTTACATCATTTCCAACCTATGAATTTATTTCACAGAGCAGGCGGCCCAATGCCAGTTGAAGCTGGCAGAGGGAGCTGCCAAATGGAGGTAACATTCACAACAACCATGTTATCATCTTGTGTGCATTGTGCATTAAAGGAGAAGGAGTGAGCAAAACTATGTCAGTGCTCCGAGTAATTTTAGGCACGAACAGGGGTCTTCACCTGGATGTTTTGCACTTTATTATTGAAGTAAGAAATGACCCTCTTCTTCAGCTCTTCTTCTGCAGTTCATAAGTTTTAGGAGCAGAATAAGGCCATTCGACCCATCAAGTCTACTCTGCCATTCAATCATGACTGATCTATCTTTCCCTCTCAACACCATTCTCCTACCTTCTCCCCGTAACCCCTGGTATGGTAGAACCAGATGGTGGGATTGGACTCCATTGGACTCATTGTATTCAGTCATGGAAAAGTGTTGACTACTTTGTATCACCCTTGCAACTCCATCTCCTTCATATTATCCATTGAAGAAAATATTTCTCCTCCTGTTATTTCTTACTCAACCTCCTGGTGCACACCATTTCACCTACTATCCCACCCCACTTTCCCCTAATCTCCTCCCCTTCCATCTGTATCCCTCACTCTGGCTTTATATTTCACTCCTCTTCTCTCCTTATCTGACACCATTTTGTTTCCTTTTCATCTCTAGCCTTTGTCCACCCATCTACCAATCAACTCCCCCACCCCCCCACATGTAGCCACCAATCAGTCTGAAGAAGGGTCTCGACCCGAAACGTCGCCCATTCTTTCTCTCCTGAGATGCTGCCTGACCTGCTGAGTTACTCCAGCATTTTGTGAATAAATACCTTCGATTTGTACCAGCATCTGCAGTTATTTTCTTACAATCACTTGCCAGGCTTTGTCCCACCTCCACATCTTTTCCAGCTTCCTTCCCCCTACTACTATCAATCCGAAGAATGCTCCCTGACCCAAAACATCACCTCCCCATTCCCTCCACAGATGCTGCCTGACCCGCTGAGTTACTCCAGCACATTGTGTTTTTTAAACCAACATCTGCCATTGTTGTGTCTTCATATAGTGTTTGGCTACCAGCAATATAAGACATATCCGGATGTTGATTTTCTATAGAAACAAGGAACTCCAGATGCTGGTTTACAAAAATCAACATCCGCAAAAACAATCTGAAGAAGAGTCCTGACCCGAAACATCATATATGTCTATGTTCTCCAGAAATGTTGCTTTAACCACTGGGTTACTCCAGCATTTTGCACCTTTGTTTATTTTCTGAAATTAGGTTATATCCTCATGTTCTTGACACAATCAGAAATTCTGAAAAAGGATCTTAAACTGAAACATCGTCTGCCCGTTTCCCTCCAAAGATGCTGCCTGGCCTGCTAAATTCCTCCGGCATGTGTTTATTAGTCAAGATTCCAGCATCTGCAATCTCTTGTGTCTGTAGAAATTTAGCAGCTGTTTTTAGAAGGAAGGCAGCAGGACTTTGAATGATATTGTTCATCTGCTCCACACATGTCTAATGAGAACCACGCGGAAATCCAAGATGCAGACAATCGTGTTAATCCCCAAAGAAGAATGAGAATTAGAAGAATTAAACTTTTGACCCTCTATAGCAATGTTTATGGCTTTTGGAGTCTCCTGTAATAGTTTCACCACTGGAACTAAATGATGTATCTTCAGTTAAAGGAGGTATTCACAGGGCTGGTCAAGAAAAGTTTCAGGATGGTAGTTTTTAAATATACAATAGAAGATGCCACTAGGACAGCATACCAGCAAGTCATCTGATCATCACAAACAATGAGAACTCAATAATGTCAAATTATAGTCATCATAATGGAAGTCATCATAATGGACAAGGGAGAGCCAGTGGATGTAGTGTATCTGGACTTTCAGAAAGGCTTTGATAAGGTCCCACATAGGAGAGTATTGGGCAAGATTAGAGCACATGGTATTGGGGGTAGGGTGGTGACATGGATAGAAAATTGGTTGGCAGACAAGAAACAAAGAGTAGGGATTAACGGGTCCCTTTCAGAATGGCAGGCAGTGACTAGTGGGGTACCGCGAGGCTCGGTGCTGGGACCGCAGCTATTTACAATATACATTAATGACAGATGAAGGGATTAAAACTAACATTAGCAAATTTGCAGATGACACAAAGCTGGTTGGCAGTGTGAACCGTGAGGAGGATGCTTTGAGGATGCAGGGTGACTTGGACAGGTCGTGTGAGTAGGCAGATGCATGGCAGATGCAGTTTAATGTGGATAAATGTGAGGTTATTCTCTTTGGTGGAAAGAACAGGAAGGCAGATTATTATCTGAATGGTGTCAAGTTAGGAAATGGGGAAGTACAAAGAGATCTGGGTGTCCTTGTTCATCAGTCACTTAAAGTTAACATGTAGGTACAGCAGGCAGTGAAGAAAGCTAATGGCATGTTGGCCTTTATGACAAGAGGAGTTGAGTATAGGAGCAAAGAGGTCCTTCTGCAGTTGTACAGGGCCCTAGTGAGACCGCACCTGGAGTACTGTGTGCAGTTTTGGTCTCCAAATTTGAGGAAGGATATTCTTGCTATTGAGGGCGTGCAGCATAGGTTCGCTAGGTTAATCCCCGGAATGGCGGGACTGTCGTATGTTAAAAGACTGGAGCGACTGGGCTTGTATACTCTGGAATTTAGAAGGATGAGAGTGGATCTTATTGAAACATATAAGATTATTAAGGGATTGGACACATTAGAGGCCATTAGAGGCCATTGTTCCCAATGTTGGTGGAGTCCAGAACCAGGGGCCACAGTTTAAGAATAAGGGGTAGGCCATTTAGAACGGAGATGAGGAAAAACTTTTTCACTCAGAGAGTTGTAAATCTGTGGAATTCTCTGCCACAGAAATCAGTGGAGGCTAATTCATTGGGTGTATAGAATTAGATATTCTGTATTGGGTGAGAGAGTTAGATATTCTGTAGCTCCGAGGGCTAACAGAATTAAGGGATATGGGGAGAAAGCAGGAACAGGGTACTGATTTTAGATGATCAGCCATGATCATTTTGAATGACAGTGCTGGCTCGAAGGGCTGAATGGCCTACTCCTGCACCTGTTTTCTATGTTTCAATGTTTCTACCCCTCTTCTCAAATTGGTCCCCCTTTTGCCTAACCTTAGGCTCTTATCCCTTCTTAAATTGTCTGTCCTATTACTTCTTCTGGAGACCTCTCCTGCACTCTCCTTCCCTTTAATTTCATCCAAACGTTTCAAATTTGTTGACCCCAGCCCCCCCCCCCTCCCGCCCCCCCCCCCCCCCCCCCCCTCCCGCCCCTCCGCCCCTTAGTGTAAAGTCCTATCTATGGGCCTGGTTATGCAGTTTGCTAGGACCCTGGTCCAAGCCAGGTTCAAGTGGTGTCCATCTGATCAGACCATCTCCCTCCGCCCCCATTACTGATGCCAATGTCCCACAAATTCAAACACAATTCTCCCACATCAATCTTTGAGTCATGCATTCAACTCTTTAATCTTCTCGAGCCTACGCCAATTTGCTTGTGGCTCAGGTAGCAATCCAGAGATTATCACCATTTCGGTTCTGCTTTTCAATTTAGTCCCTGCCTGCTCAGATTCCCGTTAACTGCGTGCTTTTTGCGGAATGCGTTTTGCTCAAATTCAGTTAACTACATGCTTTTGGTCAAATAATGGCATCCAAGAATGGAAGCATGTCATCAATTTAAACTTCTGCTGTACCCTTGAGCTTCAAGTATTCATACATTGTTTTCAATGTCCTACAGGAAATGTAGGACACCGAACTGTCTGCATTAAAGCCAATTTTCAAAGTGACTGTCTTGTGTTGCTGATGACAACCAATCTTACTCATCCAATTTGGTGGATGGTACATCTCTGCCCTGTAGACCTGAAGAACAGGTATTACACACAGGCAAGTTTCAGTCTTGATTTGCACTGACTACGATGAAGGTTAGACTTTAGAGTTTAGAGATACAGCGCAGAAACAGATCCTTCAGCACATCGAGTCTGCACCAACCAGCGACTCCCGTACACTAGCGCGATCCTACACGCTAGGGACAATTTACACCAGCAGGAATTCTACACTCCCACATAAACAAGACATGAAGAAGGCATCAAGACATGAAGTCTGAAGAAAGGTCTTGACCCAAAAAATAATCTATTCCTTTTCTCCAGAGATGATGTCCGACACATTGCGTTAATCCAGCATTTTGCATCAATAGTCAATAGTCAATAGTCAATAGTCATTTATTTGTCACATACACATAAATGTGTAGTGAAATGGAACATTGCCCGCAGTTGAAACACTAAGACCAATAAGAATAATCAATAAAAATGCAATAACACATACAATCATACACTAACACCAAACAAAAGAAACATCCATCACAGTGAGTCTCCTCCAGTCCCTTCTCACTGTGATGGAAGGCCAGAATGTATTTTCTCTTCCCTGCCGTCTTCTCCTGTGGTCAGGCTGTTGAACTTGCCACGTCGGGGCGGTCGGGGCTCCCGACATTGAAGCCCCCGCTGGGCGGTGAAAGGTCCGCGGCCTATTCCAGGCCGCGCCGGACGGTGAAAGGTCCGCGGCGGGCCGACCCAAGCCCCGCGATTCGGAACGGGCGAACACGCTGCCTCTGCCGCTGCCGGTGCTCCCGATGTCGGCCCCCACCCAGGGGCCTGTGGGCTTCCGACGTCCACGCGGCCCGCGCCGGAGCCTCCGGAGACGAGTCGCAGCCGCTCCCGCAGCATCCGCAGGCAGCCAGCGCCGCAGGTGGTGAGTCCGGGCCGTGGGTTCTGCGAACCAGAGCCCCAGGTGGTCCCAGGTGCATGGCCGCTGGTAGGCCGCATTGGGAACGGAGACACGACACAGAAACAAGATCGCGTCTCCGTTCGGGAGAGAGAATTTTACAGTTCCCGTTCCCTCCCACCCCCTCCCCCCCACATAACATACAAACCCTACACCATATTAAAACTACAATTCATACAAAAACAACAAAAAACACAAAAGACAGAAGGACTGCAGGCAAGCCGCAGCTGCATCTGCAGTTCTTTCCGATACAAGACATGAAATATGCCCATCCATGTCCCTTTCAACATGCAATCTCACTGCTCTTGCTATACAGTTTATCTCCTTGCCCTATAGGTAGCATTTGGGATATTTTTGCAAAGTTTCAATACCCCACACATGCAGTTGAAAATCATATTGACATGTCTTCACCCCTTTAGACTAGAGTTTGTGATAACTGTGATTTGGTAGCTGCACAGTGATGTCATATAACACCCATTGTTTATTTTAACTGTGCTGAATTGGCACTAAACTTGTATGAAATCTGAAATATAACGGCACGTTGTCATAAATTGGTCGTGCAGCGGTAGAGTTGACGCCATACAGCGCCAGAGACCCGGGTTCGATCCCGACCATGGATGCTGTCTGTACAGAGTTTGTAAGTTCTCCAAAATGACCGGGTGGGTTTTCTCCGAGATCTTCGGTTTCCTCCCACTCTCCAGAGACATACGGGTATGTACTGTAGGTTAATTGGCTTGGTGTGTGTGTAAATTGTCCCTAGTGTGTGCAGGTTAATTGTGTGCAGGGGATCGTTGGTTGGCGCAGACTCAGAGGGCCGAAGGGCCTGTTTCCACGCTGTATCTCTGAATTAAACTAAATTAAACTCAGTTAGTTGCACTGTTACAAAAGGTATTGGCATACGTAACACCAGACTAGGTTGAGTTCAGTCTTGATGCACACTCACTCTATTCCCCTGTCCGTACTTACCCATCATGGTTCTGTGGTCCCATTCAAACTTATGACATGATTACTGCATTCATGGGGCATAACACTCCCCCAATCATTAAATTACCAGCATCTAGCAACTGGAAGGAATCCCCGTTTCTACTATATTAAAGGGATCATCAATTATCTTAAGGTTAATTGTTGATTGATTCCATGGAATCAATGGCAGTCTTCAATGAATGGAGTGTCAGAAGCTCAAGGAGCAGATTGTATAATATGTGAACCACTCTAATGTCTATCTCGCTCGCATTCTGACCTTTTTGTCGGAGTTGGCTGCCGCAGTGTTACAATGGGGCTCAGTACAAGCCTACGGAACAATTTGGCATCTTCCATTTGAGTACATTACAGTCCTAAGTATCAACTTCAGATAACTCTTGCATTCAAGAGAGAGCTGGATAGAGCTCTTAAGGATAGCGGAGTCAGGGGGTATGGGGAGAAGGCAGGAACGGGGTACTGATTGAGAATGATAAGCCATGATCGCATTGAATGGCGGTGCTGGCTCGAAGGGCCAAATGGCCTCCTCCTGCACCTATTGTCTATTGTCTATTGTCTATTGTCTATTGTCTAACTCCCTCTTCCTTGCTATCAATGCCAGAACCGTCCATTTCTGCCTATCATTCGTTTGTGATTTTGGTTCAGTTTTCTGTTTCCATTCCAGTAGTCTGGTCAGCTCTGCTTGCAATCTGGTCATTTTCACGTTGGGAGGCTGTGACTACAACGATACTCCAGGGACTGGTGCTGGAGCCCCTGTTGTTCATGATCAAAAGCACTGTTTAGATTCAGTGAAAGTGTCGAAATAAATCAAAATGTATTGATGATTTGCAGCACAAGCAATGAAGCGTAGTTTAATTCTAACTGCCACGTTAAACCCTTTGAGGGTATTCCCTTTGTTCTCCTCATCCCTTCCTCCAGCTTCTCTTTGTCAGAATGGGCGGCTCTGTGGCGCAGTGGTAGAGTTGCTGCCTTATAGCGCCAGTGTCCCGGGTTCAATCATGGCTAAGGGTGCTGTCTGTACGGAGTTTGTATGTTTTCCCCATGACCTGTGTGAATTTTCTCCGGGATCTCCAGTTTCCTCCCACACTCCAAAGACATATAGGTTTGTAGGTTAATTGGCTTGGTATAATTGTATATTGGCCCTAGTGTGTGTAATGCTGTCAAGGCCACCTGTTTGATGGGTTCGGGTTCGGGTTCACTGAGTTCAGATTCACTAATCAAGGTACCTTAATCTAAATCTTTGTTATTGATCATGAACAACGAGGGCCCCAGCACCAGTCCATGGACCATCACAGTAATCACTGCCTCCCAAACACGACCAGTTTACTGTCGTTTATTCATCAGTATATTTCCTCCTAATACAGTGAGCTGGAATTTTGATTAGTAATACCTTATTAAACGCTTTCTGAACATCCAAACACACCACTTGGTTCCTCTTGATCTATTCTGTTGGTTATAAACTCAAAAACTTTAACAGGTCTGCCAAGCATAATCGACCATAAATCCATGTCAATGCTGCCCAATCCTTTTATCACTCTCCAAGTGCCCTTCACTTAATAATAGATTGAAGCATTTTTCCAGATACTAAGGGCAAGCTGACTGGTCTACAGATCCCTGGCCTCTCTTTTTCTTCTTTAAGAACATAAAGATATAGGGGAAGGAATAGACCACCTGGCCTCTCAATCTTTTTCTGATACTCAGCATGAAATGTGGCCACTCTTTGTGTATCGTCTCAGAAGAAATTTTACACTACAATCATTGCACTCTTGTACTTATGAATGATGGTGCTTATGTATAGTATGATTTTACTGGATTGTATGCAAAACAAAGAATTTCACTGTGTCTAGGTGCACGTGGCAATAAAGTATTCTTCAACTTTTGCTTCCATTATCTTCATGACTATCTTCTTCCTAAGGTGCAGGTCATCAGGTCCTGAAGATTTATTGCCTTCGTTCCGAGAAATTTCTCCAATACGAATTCGTTGATCTCCTCTTTCATCCAATAATTTTAATTGCCCACAATTTCAGGAATTCTTTTGTACGAGATACGAACATTTCAGGGATATTTTGAATCTTCTTCCATAAAGACAGGCATAAAACTTCCGTTTAATTCCTCTGTCTTTTACTTGGACCCTAATCTAATTTAAACAGGAAAATGCTGGAAAAACTTGGTAAGTTAGGCAGCATGAGTGGAAAGACATTAGATTTTAGAGATACAATGTGGAAACAGGCACTTTGGCCCACCAGGTCTGCGCCGATCAGCGATCACTGCGTTTAATAAGGTACCGCTGCGCCACCGTGCTGCCCTCAGTGATGATGGATAGGGGTTGCATCTAAGAGCCTGGTTCCTCGTAACCAAAGAAAATCATGTAAACAATAACAAGCAAGCCTTCTGAAACCAGATGAGGCATATAAATCAATGGTGCAGGCTTCTGGTGGTGGCATCAGAGATGAGGAAATGCTCTTCAAATCCCACAATGTTCATCGGGTGAATACTCGTGACAGGTTCATCTTCACACTTCTCTTGGAATGCAGCCATAATGATTTTGGCTTCCTTTGCATTATCAGTCTGCTTGACAGGCTGCACCACGCAGTTACAATGTATGAGAAAAGAAATTCTCCCCTGGAGGCTAAAGTTACATCTCATAGAGAAAAAGAGTATTATTAAGGGGTTGGACAGATTATTAAGGGGTTGGACACGTTAGAGGCAGGAAACATGTTCCCAATGTTGGGGGAGTCCAGAACCAGGGGCCACACAGTTTAAGAATAAGGGGTAGGCCATTTAGAACTGAGATGAGGAAAAACTTTTTCAGTCAGAGAGTTGTGAATCTGTAGAATTCTCTGCCTCAGAAGGCAGTGGAGGCCAATTCTCTGAATGCATTCAAGAGAGAGCTGGATAGAGCTCTTAAGGATAGCGAAGTCAGGGGGTATGGGGAGAAGGCAGGAACGGGGTACTGATTGAGAATGATCAGCCATGATCACATTGAATGGTGGTGTGGGCTCGAAGGGGCTTATGGCCTCTTCCTGCACCTATTGTCTATTGTCTATTGCAGCATAGGGGTAGCACGGTAGCACGGTGGCGCAGCAGTAGAATTTCTGCCTTACAGCGCCAGACACACGGGTTCGATCCTGACTACGGTGCTGTCTGTACAGAATTTGTACGTTCTCCCCGTGACCTGCTTAGGTTTTCTCTGGGTACTCCGGTTTCCTCCCACACTCCAAAGACATGCAGGTTTGTAGGTTAATTGGCTTCGGTAAAAATTGTAAATTGTCCCTTGTGTGTGTTAGATAGTGTTTGTCTGCGGGGATCGCTGGTTGGTGTGGACTTGGTGGGCCGAAGGGCCTGTGTCCATGCTGTGCCTCTAAACTAAACTAAAGCTTCGAAACAGATCCCTGAACCAAACTTGTTCAAGTCGATCAAGATGTCCCACATAAGTTAGTCTCATATGGCCCATATCTCTCTAAACCTGTCCTTTCTATATCCCTATCCAAATATCTTTGAAATGTCATAAGATCTCACAAGATCACCCCTCATCCTCCTGTTCAATCTCCTCCTATAGCTCAGGTCTTTAAATCTGGTTAACTTCCTCGTAAATGATCTCTGCACTCTTTCCAGCTGGGTGACCAAAAGTGAACACAATACTCCAAGTGTGGGTTCACCAATGTCTTCAGTCACTTGCCCAGCCCTATTTTCAAAGGCCAAGTTTTGCCCTCACATTTGCAACGCCCTCTGTATTGAATTGAAAGATATGGCATGGAAACAGGCTCTTTGGCCCACTGAGTCCATGCAGACCATTTACATTTTGAACTAGCTTTATTCGGACTATCTTTAATTGGACTTCTTCAGACTTATCAAGAATTATCTTCATCTAGAAGGCTATTGACCAACTGCTGGAAGATGGAATAATATGTATAGGTGGCCTCTACTCGGCATGGACATAGTGGGCCAAATGGCCTGTTTCTGTGCTATTTGACGGAGTGACTCTATGACTCTAAGATAATATCCCTCCACCATGACCTAAAATACATTATTTCTGTCTTTTTGGAGCTTTCAATGCATAAATTAGCTGTGTGTTTCCTACATTAAATGGAATGGAATGGAATGGAAAACATTGTCAGATGTGACTAGGCACAGTGAAATTCTTTGCTTGCATACACAATGTATTCAAAAAGCAGCCACCTACGGCACTGCCAAAGTTACAAAGCACGCCGGCTCCTCCTTTTGTTCCTTCCCCACCCTCCCCAATTGTCCATTGTACTCCTCCCCCACCTGGCACACGGAGGTTCCCCCATGCAGGATCCTCAATTATTCTTCCCCTCTCCCCTCACGGTGGTCCTTCACGCTCTCGTCGACCGTCGACAGCGGGTCGACCTGCAAAGCATCGACGCCGCCGCGAGGCTTCACCACCGTCAAGGCCCCATCGCCGCAAGGCCTCACCACTGCCGCCGAGACCTCACCGTTGCCGACGCTCCACTTCACAGCCCGACCCCGATTAATGAAGTGATCACACTTCAAAAGCACTGTTGCAAAATCTTTTGTGAAATCCTAAGGTTATGACATGGACTATATAATTGCAAGTCTTTCTTGTTTTCTCAGGATGAGCAGCGTTACTCATTATTGGAGCCAAAGCCGGCAAACCTCAAGATGCCCCCTTTAACCTTGTCTGTTAACTGCAAAGCTTCATTTTTGGAAATCGTATCCCAAAGCTCCCCCACTGCACATTTGGGATTGGTCCAGTTTTATCTTCAACAGCCACTTCAATATCTGTGTGTGCTTTGTCCAATGCAATGACCACAAGTAGTCACGTGTGGTTTGTTAGGCTTAATATAATTGGTACTCGAGGGCAGAGAAGTCACAGCTGTTCTGTTGGACTGTGCGTTATAATGGTGCTAAACTTAACAGATATGCCTTTTCTCATTCTTACACTGCGACTTCATTTGTGATCTTTTACAGACATAACTCCTCCTTTTAGTATAATAGTGTATATATATATATATATACACACGCGCGCGCGCACACACACACACATGCGCGCGCACACACACGCACACACGCGCACGCGCACGCACACGCACACGCACACGCGCACACACACACACACACATATGTGTACACATATGTGTGTGTGTGTGTGCGCGTGTGCGTGTGCGTGTGCGTGTGCGTGTGCGTGTGCGCGTGCGCGTGTGTGTGCGCGCGCGTGTGTGTGTGTGTGTGCGCGCGCGCGTGTGTGCAGGAAGGAACTGCAGATGCTGATTTAAACTGAAGATAAACACAAAAAGCTGGAGTAACTCAGCAGGACAGGCAGCATCTCTGGAGAGAAGGAATGGGTGATGTTTCGGGTGGGTCTCGACCCGAAATGTCACTCATTCCTTCTCTCCAGATATGCTGCCCGTCCCGCTGAGTTACTCCAGCTTTTTGTGTCTATCATATATATATATATATATGTGTGTGTGTGTGTGTGTGTGTGTGTGTGTGTATATATATATATAACCAAAAGACCAAACCTCAGGAAATCAGTGTGCCTTCCTTTCAACTTTAGTACTCTTCAATGCCTTTCTCAATAGATTTCTCTTTTAAATCGTCTGTTTTGTTCGGAATGAGCCTGTTTTGGGGCCGTCATTTTAGAAAAGGAGGTGGCACAGTGGCGCAGAGGTAGAGTTGCTGCCTTACAGTGCCAGAGACCCGGGTTTGATCCTGACCATGGGTGCTGTTGGGTTTTCTCCGGGTGCTCCAGTTTCCTCCCACACTCCAAAGACGTACAGGTTTGTGGGATAATTGGCTTTGATAAGTTGTAAAATTGTGTGTGTCGATCAGTGTATGAAGTGATCGCTGGTTGGCCCAGACTCCGTGGGCCGTAGTCTGTTTCCGCACTGTATCTCTAAAGTCTAAAGTCTAAAGTTTAAAAAAAATCTATATATTGTGTGTGTGTGTGTGTGTGTGTGTTTGTGTGAACGGAACTTTACAGTCTGTACATGACTCTGTGCATCCATCCTATCTATTCCCCTTCTGATCTTATGCACATCTAAAAGCTCACCTCTCACCCTCCTGTGCTCTAAGGAATAGAGTCCTAACTTTTGTAAATCTTCTCTGTACCCTTTGCATCTTGATAACATCTTTCCTATAACATGGTGCCCAAAACTGAAGATAATACTAAATGTGTCCTCATCAATGTCTTAGATAACTGCAACGTGAGAAGGTGTACGTGAGAAAACACTGCAGCCAATTTTACAACTCGTTAACAGTGAACAGATAACAGGGGCTGCAGTAACAAAGTGAGTGAGTGAGAAGGGAAGGACCTTTTCAAAAACTGTAATCAGCGGGACTGGTCACAGCATGAAATGTTACGTTCACATCCCACAGGACTCCATCAACGGATCCGAGGCCCCTGTATAATATCTCCACATGAATATTTAAAAGGGAATAAATTTTAAAAGTTTTATGCATCAATTCATAATTTAAAGCAACATCCCGAGCCGTGTAGGAATAAAGAATACAGAAAGCTATTAAGGTCACAATTCATCATTAATTATATTGCTTCTATAACATTTCAAAGCTATGGTACTAAATGTAATTGACTGCAATAGGTACAGCCAAAGAAAAATGTTCTGCGATAGGGGAAAGCATTTAGAAACGTTTTTAATGTTTCCTCATTTTGTTGGCAGTGCTGAATCTTCAGTTACTTATTTGCCCAATTTTGTCTTCATCTAATGTTGTGTTTTGGCCACTCATTCCCATCAAATCAAAGAAAAATTCCACCCAACCACCTGACGGTCAGGTGGAACTTTAACTTTTCTCCTTTATATATGCGTCCGTATTTTTGGCATGAGGGCATGTTAGCAAGGCCAGCATTTGTAAATCCTGCTTTAATTATTCAATGGTTCAATGGTTCTTTGTCACCTATGCACAGCACAGTGAACTTCTTTTGCACAACCACAAATGCACAGTCTCCATACTTTGGTGCCATTTACAAAGGAAAAGTAAAAATCCAAAGTCCGGTCCACATTCTGGAAGTATGGATGTCTTGATTAGTACAGGTGTCAGACGTTATGGGGAGAAGGCAGGAGAATAGGGTTAGGAGGGGAGAGATGGATCAGCCGTGATTGAATGTCGGAGTAGACTTGATGGGCCGAATAGCCTAATTCCACCCCTATTCCTTATAGACAATAGACAATAGACAATAGGTGCAGGAGGAGGCCATTCGGCCCTTCGAGCCAGCACCGCCATTCAATGTGATCATGGCTGATCATTCTCAATCAGTACCCCGTTCCTGCCTTCTCCCTATACCCCCTGACTCCGCTATCCTTAAGAACTCTATCCAGCTCTCTCTTGAATGCATTCAGAGAATTGGCCTCCATTGCCTTCTGAGGCAGAGAATTCCACAGATTCACAACTCTCTGACTGAAAAAGTTTTTCCTCATCTCAGTTCTAAATGGCCAACCCCTTATTCTTAAACTGTGGCCTCTGGTTCTGGACTCCCCTAACATTGGGAACATGTTTCCTGCCTCTAACGTGTCCAACCCCTTAATAATCGTATACGTTTCGATAAGATCTCCTCTCATCCTTCTAATGACCTTAAGTACTGGAGCGCCTGTGATCCAGGTAAGCCCTAGGCTGCTGCCGGCCTGTGGCCCAACGTCACTCTCCTCTTCAGAACCGCCTCCGGGTCCCAGGGGCGCCTCAGGCAGCCGTCCTTTAAGGCTATCAGGCAGTAGCCCGGACCCTCTCCTACCGGCCCACTCCTCGCATCCTTTCCCGCCAGCGGCTCCCTCCTCGACCCTCCTGTCTTCGGGGCTACCGAGCTTCCTCCTGCAGGCAGCGACCTGTGGGCCCTACTTTGCAGTGGTGAGCCAGGCCTGGCACTGCACACCAGGCCAAAGAGCAGCACGGTGACGCAGCAGTAGAGCTGCTGCCTTATGCATTATCGATGCACTTGCTTCACTGTTTATCTCCTTGCCCTATAGGGATATTTGGGATATTTTTCAATACCCCACACATGCACTTGAAAATCATATTGACATGTCTTCACCCTTTTAGACTAGAGTTTGTGATAACAGTGATTTGATAGCTGCACAGTGATGCCATGTAGCACCCATTGTTTGTTTTAACTGTGCTGAATTGGCACTAAACTTGCATGAAATCTGAAATACCACGGCACGTTGTCATACATTGGGCAGCACGGTGGCGCAGCGGTAGAGTTGCTGTCTTACAGCGCCAGAGACCCAGGTTCGATCCCAACTACGGGTGCTGTCTGTACGAAGTTTGTACGTTTCCCCCCTTGATCGCGTGGATTTTCTCCTTTGATCTTCGGTTTCCTCCTACACTCCAAAGATGTATGATTTGTTGGTTAATTGGCCTGGTGCATGTGTATATAGTGATATAGGATAGTGTTAATGTGCAGGCATCACTGACGGGTGCAGATTCGGTGGGCCGAAGGACCTGTTTCTGCGCTGTATCTCTAAACTAAATGAAACTAAACATCCTTCCATAAAATGGTGTTTACATGCTTTTTCTGCCCTTGTCATTCCAGCTGGTAGTGGGTGTGGACATTGACAATGTTATCTAAGGAGTCTTTGTGAGATGAATTGTCACAGTGTCCAGCAGATCTTCCCCTTGTTCCATTCATTGTACTTGAGTTTGACTTGATAGTATTTATGTCTGATATATCTGATCTGTTTGAATATCATGCAAAGCAAAGCTTTTCATTGTACCTCAGTCCACATTTAGGTTTAAGTTTATGTGTTTTATTGTCCCATGCACCGGTACAGTGAAAAGTTTTGTGTTGCATGCTATCCAAACATATCTGGTTGGATATATCCAATTAAATACATCATACATTGATACAATCAGTACAAACTCAAGTACAAATAGATTGAGCTAAGGACTAAATACAGAGGGCAGAATGTACTTCTCAGTATTGCAGCGCATTGTAGTGCATCAGTTCCTCAGACAAAGTCCAATGTCCTCAATAGGGTAGTGTTGAATCAAACAGTGCCCTAGCTTATGAAAGAACCATTCAGAGGCTTGATAATGGAGGGGAAGTAGCTGTTCCTTAGTTTGGCTGTGCGTGCTTTCAAGCTTCTGTACCTTCTGCCGGATGGGACCAAGGAGAAGAAGGAATAACCGGGGTGGGATAAGTTTTTGATTATGTTGGCTGCTTTGCTATTAAGGAAGTAGAGGGCTATGGATTACTGCAGGTTGATAGCCTTTAATAGCAGAGCAGACACCAGAAGCCTGCCCCTGTTCCTCATTCTTACATTCTGATGTAAGTCAAGAATATGATAATGATATAGATTTCAACTGTGATGTCTTGTTCAACCAATCTCATTGAATTAGTTTGATTTACAGACACTGCGTGGAAACCCGCCCTTCGGCCCATCAAGTCCGCACATGACTGGCAATTCCTGCACATTAACATTATCCCACACTAAGGACAATTTTTACATTTATACCAAGTTAATTAGCGTACCAACCTACAAACGCAGCAGTAGGGTTACTGCCTTACAGCTTCAGAGACCAAGGTACGATCCTGACTACGGGTGCTGTCTGTACGGAGTTTGCACGTTCTCCCCTTGACCGTGGGTTTTCCTCAGGTGCTCCAGTTTCCTCCCACACTCCAAAGACATACAGGCTTGTAGGTTAATTGGCTTCGGTAAAGATTGTCTATTGTCCCTAGTGTGTAGGATAGTGCTAGTGTACGGGATGATCGCTGGCTGGTGTGGAATCGGTGGGCCGAAGGGCCTGGTTCCGCGCTGTATCTCACAACTAAACTAAACACAGCTAAACTAAGTAGAATTTAAATTATGGAAGACTTTGACAGGATAAATACAGAGATAGCATTCATTTTACAATATTCTTTTATTCTTAAATTAGAGCAGGAGTAACTCATTTGATCCTTTGATTCTCCTTCATTGATCATGATTATGGTCGATCCTCTCCCTCATCTGCATTTTCCCTGATTCCTTTAATATCCAGAAACCTAGTGATCTGAAGAAGGGTCCCAACACAAAATGTTATCTGTCCATTTCCCACCATTGATGCTGCCTGACGTAATCATCGTCATATGCCAGGATTCTGTTTGTGGACTTTAGCTCTGCTTTTAACACCATTGTGCCAGAGCTACTGCACTGCAAACTCTCCCAGGTGACTGTGCCTGAACCCCTCTGTCAGTGGATCATCAACTTCCTGAGGGACAGGAAGCAGCATGTGAGGCTGGGAAAGCACATCTCGGACCCGCAGACCCTCAGCATAGGAGCTCCGCAAGGCTGCGTACTCCCCCCTCTCCTTTACTCTCTCTACACCAATGACTGCACCTCCACAGACTCCTCTGTCAAGCTCCTCAAGTTTGCGGATGACACTACCCTGATTGGACTGATCCAGGATGGGGAGGAATCTGCCTACAGATGGGAAGTGACACAGCTGGCGTCCTGGTGCCATCGCAACAACCTGGAGCTCAATGCTCTCAAGACAGTGGAACTAATTGTAGGCTTTCGAAGAGATCCCCCTCCCCTCCCCCCACTCACCATCAACAACACCATAGTCACATCTGTGGAATAATTTAAGTTCCTTGGAACCATCATCTCCAGGGACCTTAAATGGGGGGCCACCATCGACTCCAAGGCCCAACAGAGGATGTACTTCCTGCGGCAACTGAAGAAACACAATCTGCCACAGGCAATGATGGTCCAATTCTATACTGCTATCATTGAGTCCGTCCTCACCTTCTCCATCATGGTCTGGTTTGGCTCAGCCACCAAGCACGACATCCGGAAGCTACAACGGATCGTTCGCACAGCTGAGAAGGTTGTTGGCTGCAACCTTCCCCCCGTTGACGAACTGTACACTACAAGGGCCAGGAAGCGAGCGGGCATGATCATCTCTGACCCCTCTCACCCTGGCCACAAACTCTTCGAAGCACTTCCCTCTGGAAGGTGACTACGGACTGTCAAAGCAGCCACAGCCAGACATAAAAACAGTTTTCCACGAGTGGTAGTTCTACTCAATAACCAAAGTCTGTCATCTCTTTTTGCTCTGGTTTATTTTCACCCACATGTTTGGCCGTAATGTTGTATCCTTATTGTTTTGATGTGTTTATGCTTTATTCTTAATTGTGAACTGTATGTTTGTGTTGTCATTTGTGAGCGGAGCACCAAGGCACATTCCTTGTATATGCACATACTTGGCCAATAAACTTATTCATTCATTCATTCATTCATAGTCATTAGTTTATTGTCACGTGTACCAAGGTACAGTAAAAAGCTTTTGTTGCGTTCTCACCAGTCTAGGGAACGACAATACATGATTACAGTCAAGCCATCCACGGTTTACAGATACATGACAAAGAAAATACTGTGAATAATATTTAGTGCAAGATAAAGCCATTAAAGTCCAATCAAAGATAGTCCAATGAGGTTGATAGTAGTTCAGGATTGCTCTCTAGTTGTTGGTAAGATGGTTCAGTTGCCTGATAACAGCTGGGAAGAAAGGTAGAATGATCCCAGGAATGAGTGGGTTAACATATGAAGAGCGTTTAACGGCGCTGGGCTGGGCTGTACTCGTTGGAGTTTAGAAGGATGTTAGGGGACCTAATCAAAACTTAAATAATAGTGAAAGGCCTGGATGGAGTGGATGTGGAGAGGATGCTTCCACTGGTGGGAGCGTCTAGGACCAGAGCTGTCCGTCGGGGAATGTTGCCGACCGGCCCGCTGCAGACTGCAGGAGTACGTGCTGAAGCTTGGTGCAGCCAACGCCAAGGCTCTGTGGGGGAGGACCACAGTCTAGGGTCCTTCTGCTGCTGGACATGGGGGGCAGGGTGTGGTGGAGACGTCCCTCCAAATAAGGGATTCTGTGTAAATTTCTGTGTAAATTTGGAAATGAATATCTGCATTGAATGTGTAACCTCCGGAAATGTCGGATGGAGTTTTTGAAAAGAAGTTGTTTTGTAAATATTTATTACTTGAATAAAGTATTTTTTAATTTAAAAAAAGTCTCGGACCAGAGGTCACAGCCTCAGAAGAACCGTGTTTGCTGGTTTCAGACTGGGGAAGGGCCGCAACCTGAAACATTCTCCAGGAATGCTGGCTGACCCCGCTGAACCACTCATGCACTCTGTGTCTTTCCTTTATACCCATAGTGTTAGACCAGACCAAGTGGACCTGTTGGGCCCAAACCTCTCTTGCATTGGTGCAGCACCCTCTCCTCCCCCCTCCTCCTCCCCTCTCCCCCCCACCTCCCCCTCCCCTACGCCCCCTCCCACCTCCCCCTCCCTCCTCCCCCTCCCCCTCCCCTCCTCCTCCCCCTCTCACTACCCCTCCCCTTCTCCTTCCCCTCCCCCATTCCCCTCCTCCCGACTCCATCCCCCTCAACCCCCCTTATCCTCCCCCCTCCTCCTCAACCCCCCTTATCCTCCCCCCTCCCTCCCTCCCCCCCTCCCACCACCCCCCTCCCTCCCTCCCCTTCCCTGCCTAGGAGATAGATTTAAACTTTAAAATGTGAATAACTTAAAAAATATAACACCAATTTCCATTAGCACCAAAGGGACGACGGTGAGTAAGGTGGGCCTAAAATTGTTGCGCTATCGTGTACCGTTTTGGCTGCAGTTCAGGAACAAACAAACAAACAAACAAACGAGAGTTTTAGTATATAGATGAGGACAGGATGGAGGAAAGTTTATGGGAAGTACTAAAGTCCACATGAACTAGTTAAGCCACATGACCTGTTTCCATGTCTGTATTCTATCCATTGTGTGTACTTTCTAGTTAAGCCCTGGAGGGTGATATGCAGTTTTCAGGTAGGCATGAACGACCATATTAGAGGAGCTATGTTCTCTGTGTGGACTGCACCTGGAGCCACTAATCATGTACTCTAACGACAATAACAAACATCTCTCGGAGATGGAAGTGCTGATAGCATACTGATTCGGGGTTCCTGCTGTAAACCGACTCATGGAGAGTGTTTACAATTTGATAAATCACTGCTGCAGACCCCCCATGCAATGAAATTCACCCATGCCATGCAGAGAAGGCATAGTTTGCAACAAGGTTTTCTCAGATCAAAGTTTCTCAATGTCCCTGGCCACGGCCATCCCGAATAAGACCTCAGTGGGCTTTTTCATCAAAAATTAATTCATTTGGTTTCAGGAGAAACTTCAAAGGAACATGCGGTGGAGAAAAGAATACCCAACACGCTGGCACTGGTGTTGAAAGCCAACGGTGCCTTAAGCGTAGAGCATGTCTGCATTCCGGATAAAGCCTTGTCCTCCTGCGTTGCCACATCAATGCAGAGTGACGTAAAATCTCTGATGTTGCCAAAGTGCCCTCTATTTACCTGGCATTTATAAATATTCATGGCACATCATTGAAATATGACCTGCTGCAGGCAGTAGGGGTTAGGTTTGGAGAAACAAAGAACTGCTGTTGCTGGTTTATACCAAAGATAGACACAGAGGGCTGGGATAACTCAGCAGGTCAGGCAGCATCTCTGGAGGAAAAGGATATGTTTAGGTTTAGTTTTCAGGTTTAGGACCCTTCTTCAGATTTGGGTTTATTATTGTCACATGTACCGAGGTACAGTGAAAAGCTTTGTTTTGCTTGCTATCCAAACATATCAGATGTAGCATGTGTAGATACAATCAGTTCAAACTCAAGTACAGCAGGAAGAGCAATGGGGAAAATACAATGCAGAATATAGTTCTCAGCATTGTAGCGCATTGCAGTGCTTCAGTTCCATTGACAAAGTCCAATGTCCTCAATGGGGTCGAGGTGAATCAGACAGTACTCTATCTATCGAAGGACTGCTCAGAAGCCTGATAACAGAGGGGAATAAGCTGTTCCTGAGTCCAGTGTTGCCTACTTTCAGAAGGAAGAAGCAGAGAAGAAGAAATTACTGGGGTAGGATGGGTCTTTGATTTTCAAAGGCAGCATAAAGTGAAGATGGCATTAATGGTGGAATGTCTGGTCTGTGTTATGGACTGGACTAGATTTTTAGATTTTTAGATTTTTTTTAGATTTAGAGATACAGCGCAGAAACAGGCCCTTCGGCCCACCGGGTCCGCGCCGCCCAGCGATCCCCGCACATTAACACTATCCTACACCCACTAGGGACAATTTTTACATTTGCCCAGCCAATTAACCTACAAACCTGTACGTCTTTGGAGTGTGGGAGGAAACCGAAGATCTCGGAGAAAACCCACGCAGGTCACGGGGGGAACGTACAAACCCCGTACAGTACAGCACCCGTAGTCAGGATCGAACCTGAGTCTCCGGCGCTGCATTCGCTGTAAGGCAGCAACTCTACCGCTGCGCCACCGTGCCGCCCGTACATCCACAACCATTTCCAAATCAAGCTGTGATGCAACCCGACAGTATGCTTTCTGTGGTGCATCTGCAGAAGTTTGTAAGAATCACAGGAGACATGCTGAATTTCCTCAGTCTCCGCAGGTAGCAGAAAGGATGGCATGCCTTCTTGGCTGTGGCAATAATGTGGTTGGTCAACAACAGACCATTGGTAAAATTATCACCAGGGAACCGTAAGCTCTCAACCATTTCCACTTCCACATCATTGATGCTGATTGGGGCATGTATTCCGCCATGCCTCTTGAAGTCAATAACTAGCTCCTTTGTTCTTGCTGATGTCGAGGGAAAGGTTATTGTCCTGGCCCAAAATTGTAATGACCAAATATTAAAAAATGCCCAGTCATGGTGACATGGTTCTGGTGCTATGCTGAAATCCAAATTGATTTTCTTCCTCCAAAGAATACCAGCTAACCTGCTTAGCATTTCCAATTCCAACATTTCCCGTTATTTATTACAGCGACGTTGATAGTCACGGGTCTGCTAATATCTATGTGACCATGTGCTGGATATCAAACGATGCTAAAGAGCTAAGAGACACTCCCCCTCCTCTCCCTCCTCTCCTCTTCCTCCCTCCCCCCACCCCCTCTCCCCCCTCCCCCTCCCTTTCTACCTCTCCCCCTCCCGTCAACCATTACGGTCATTGACCAGTCTATGGAACTGATGCACTACAATACTGAGAACTATATTCTGCATTCTGTATCTTCCCCTTAGCTCTGGCTGATTGTATTTTTTTTACTTGATCACATTTTTGTATGGTATATCTGACCTGTTCGGATAGCATGCAAAAGGAGGATTTTCACCGTACCTTGGTACACATGACAACAATAATCTTAAACCTAAAGGGTGCGGCACGGTGGCGCAGCAGTAGAATTGCTGCCTTACAGTGCCAGAGACCTGGGTCCGTTCCTGACGGCGGGTGCTGTCTTTCCGGAGTTTGAACGTTCCCCCCTGTAACTGCATGGGTTTTGTCTTGGAGCTCCGGTTTCCTCCCGCACTCCAAAGACGTGCAGGTTTGTTGGTTAATTGGTTTCGGTAGAAATTGTGAATTGTCCCTAGTGTGTCTAGGATAGTGTTCGTGTACGGGGATCAGTGGTCGGCATGGATTCGGTGGGCCGAAGGGCCTGTTTTCGCACTGTATCTCTAAACTAAACTAAACTAAACCTAAGAGAGACACAAAAATCTGGAGTAACTCAGTGGGACAGGCAGCATCTCTGGAGAGAAGGAATGGGTGACGTTTCGGGTTGAGACCCTTCTTCAGACTGCTGAACCTTGACAGAGCCTCCTCAAGCATGGCTTCTTAGTGAACTTCAAGCGTGGAGATCTGGGCCTCATGTGAAATAAGGCATTTTGTGAACTGTTCCCCTTGTGTTCTCTCCTTCATCTCCCTGCTCCCTGGACATCTACTATACCTCTAAAAACCGCAGCCTGATGCTCCAAATTGAATTTGCCAGAAGGTTCAGATACATATCCCCCTGCTAAACTAAATTACTTCCCTAAATTACTGCAGAGAGTTCCAGCAGCTGAATATTCATAAAGCTCAGGAGAAGCAGGGAAGCAGTCCACATAAGCTAATTAATGATTTATCTGAAAACAGCTGATAATCCCTTTAAATATCACCAGAAATAATGCCCTCTGTGCTGCTCCCAGCCATGATTTGTGTGACTAATTTAGAATTGTTGAACAGTTTATGTATAGAATTTTCAATTAAAAAATGAAAGAGATAGATGAATATTTTCCCCTCCTTTAATTGTATTCTTTTTGTATGGTTCTAATTAAATACTGTCACTTATATTGATAGTATTCATTCCATGTCCAGAGACTATATTAAATTCTTTTGATATAATGTTATTAATATATTAAGTCATTGCCCTAAATATGCTGTTCTCTCCATTCCCATTTTTGGAGCCATTCAGACTGTCCAACGGTAAGTATTTCACTGTCAGCCAGTTGATTTATGGAGAATCATTTTAAATTCTATTTCTCTAAGTGAAATTCATACTTATAAGATCTAGAGAAGAAGCTGAAGTATATATGTCTATTATGAATTGTATGCGTCAGGGGAATAACAGCAAGAAGAATCGCATTGATATGGGACTTGGAACT
The DNA here is from genome assembly GCF_053455715.1 of Rhinoraja longicauda. Taxonomy (NCBI): domain Eukaryota; kingdom Metazoa; phylum Chordata; class Chondrichthyes; order Rajiformes; family Arhynchobatidae; genus Rhinoraja; species Rhinoraja longicauda. The sequence continues at coordinate 83,238,785 of NC_135955.1, forward strand.
CTCCATTTGACCTGCATGAATATGGTTATAGTTCCCCACTATAGCATGGGAAAAGAGACTGGCCAATCTCCCATCAACGACATCCATTTCCAGAAGTGCTAAAGAAGAACTTCCTCCTGGGGCCGAATCAAGCTGTGCTGAATGGAAATGCCTCAACAGGCTGAGAGCTGGTACTGGGTCGTTGTAAAGCGACTCTCAAGAAGTGGGGCTATATGGACACTGAAGACGTCATCTGCACATGTGGCACTGAACCACAAACTATGGAGCACCTATTGAGATGGCCTCTATTGGAGCACAAATGCAAAGCTGAGGACTTCGCAAAGAACAATTATATTGCTAAGAGTTGCGTTCAGTTTTGGCCGAAACACAATATCTAGCATGTGTGGACACGATAAGAAGAACTTCTTGTTGTCATGGAGATGAAGACTCATAGAGTCATAGTGCCAGGCAGCGTGTAAACCGGCGCTTTGATCAATTAAGTCCATGCCAACTATCAAGCACACATCTACATTTTTTCTACATTAACATAATTTTATTGTGCTGTTGTCATGATCTGAGGAGAATATTGATAAAAGTGATCAGGACGGAAAATACTTTTTGAGTCATTGAGTCATACAGCATGGAAACAGGCCCTTCGGCCCAACCTGTCCATGCCAACCAACATGTCCCATCTACACTAGTCCCACCTGCCTGCGTTTGGCCCAAATCCTTCAAAACCTTTCCTGTCCACATACCTGTCTAAATGCCTTTTAAATGTTGTGATAGTACTTGCCTCAACTACCTCCTCTTTACCTTTTACCAGAGATGGGGAGCCAAGTACAGAGGACAAAAGTTTAAGGTGAGAGGGGAAAGATTTAATAGGAACCTGACGGGCAACTTTTTCTATCAGAGGGCGTTGGGTATATGGAACGACCTGCCAGAGTAGGTAGTTGAGGCGGGTATATTTAAAAGACATTTGGACAGGTACATGGATAGGAAAGGTTGAGAGGGATATGGGCCAAACACAGACAGGTTGGACCAGTGTAGATGTAGCGTCTCGGTCGGCATTAACTAGATTTCTATAGACTTTAGAGATAAAGCGTAGACACAGGCCCATCAGCCACCGAGTCCGCTCTGACCAGCAATCACCCCATACACTAGCACTATCCTATACACTGGGGACAATGTTTACAACTTAACAAAGCTAATTACCCTACAAACATGTACATGTTTAGAGTGTAGGAGGAAACCGGAGCACCCAGAGAAACCCCTCTAGTTACAGGGAGAATGTACAAACTCCGTACAGACCAGTAGTCAGGATTGAACCTGGGTCTATGGTGCTGCAAGGCAACATTTCTACCGCTGCACTACTGTGCCGCCCCGCCCAACACGTTGAGCCGAAGGGTCTGTTTTCATGCTGTAGGTCTCTATGTGTCTACAACTAAGGTTCCTATGAAATCTTTCCCCTCTTATCCTAACGGGAAGTAGATTTCAATGAGGTCGAAGAAAAGCAAGTCCCTAAGTCACAGTCTTCATGTACTTTAGCTATTCAGAACTTTGTAAGCTTTATGGGAAAAGATGTGCAAAGTGTATGCACCTGCCAGCTAGCCAGCATTGATGACATTGATGTGCAATTCTCTGCCACAGAAGCCAGTGGAGGCCAATTCACTGGATGATTTCAAAAGAGAGTTAGATATAGCTCTTGCTGCTAATGGAATCAAGGGATATAGGGAGAAAGCAGGAACGGGGTACTGATTTTGGATGATCAGCCATGATCATATTGAATGGCGGTGCTAGCTCGGAGGTCCGAATGGCCTACTCCTGCACTTATTTTCTAAGTTTATATGTTTCTATGATGAGATAAGTGGCAAGGAAAAGCTTCATGTGGATTTCAAAGGAGAGGATGGATGATCTGGATAGGGACTAAACTCAGGCAGACTTGGGCCTGTCATCTGTGTTCTTCATGCTCAGTTCCTGATATAAGTGCAACTGTATCTGATCATTGTTAGAATGTATTGACATTTATGCACAGGGCTACTACCTGTAAATGACAGGCACCTCAAATGACACACAAACCAACAGCACTAAAACAACGATTGACATAAATGAATGAAAATGTGCAACCAGAAAAAAATGGGCTTCATTTTAACAACCCATTCACTCCGTTCTAAATCAGTGAAGAGATTTTAAGGTTCACCAAAACAGTTGGAATTATTCAAGTTAAAATTCAGGAAAGAATACTTCTTTCATTAGTGCCGGAAATTCAGGCTTTAAAAACATGAATTCTCTGCTAGTGTAGAAACACAAATGGAAAAGTATGTCCACTGTCATACCTGGTACCCCAAATAGCTAATTGCCACCCAAGCTGCTGCCAGTGTGTGCTGCTTTCAATTACCAATGCTGATATTGTAAATGAATGGTTACTGTGGTCTTGGTGTGAGGTTTCTTCCAAAGGTCACTAACAAGTGGGAGAGTTATAAGGAAGAAGATATGCTGGGAGATGTCAAGGAAGCTCATAAACTGCGATGTAGATACAATTGAAGACTTTGATTTTCGCTTTTGGTGAAGCCGTATTTGGAGTATTATGTTCAGTTTTGGTCAACTTGCTACAGGAAGGATGTTGTTAAGATGGAAAGTGTGCAGAGAGGATTTACAGGGATGTTGCCAGGACTTGGCCTGAGCTATAGGGAGGGGTTGACCAGTCTAGGACTTTATTCCTTGGAGTGCAGAAGGATGAGGGGGTAATCTTGTAGAGGTGTATGAGATCATGAGAGGAATAGATAAGGTAAATGTAGTCTTTTATCCAGAGTAGGGGGAAATCAAGAAACAGAGGACATAGGTTTAAGGATAGAGAGGTAAGATTTAATAGGAACCTGAGGGGCAACTTTGCACATATTAATGATATGGGTGATAGGTATATGGAACGAACTTTCAGAGGAGGTGGTTGAGCCAGGTGCTAGAACAACATTTAAAAGGCATTCGGAGGTACATGGATAGGATAGGTTTAGAGAGATAAGGGTCAATTGTAGACAGGTAGGACTGGCATTGATGGGATATTTTGGTCTACATGGGCTAATTTGGACAAACGGCCTGTTTATGTGCTGTATGACTATGACTTTAATATCGCAATGTTGGTGATTGAAAACACATGGCTGAGTGAATGGAGGGTCTTGTGAGTCAAAGATAATTTCCAGAGCCAACTGTTTTTCATCCTGGAAAGAAGAAGGAATTGCTAGATCCAGGTCTGGAAAATCCATTCTCTCCACAGATGCCGCCTGTCCCATTGCGTTGCTCTAGCACTTTGTGTTTTACTCAGATTCCAGCATCTGCCATTCCCAATGCCTCCATTTTACTGCACAGTCTATCCATTCCTTCCGCAGATGCTGCCTGATGCACTGAGTTACTCCAGCACTGTGGGTTTAGTACAGCAAAATTTCAAAAACATTTGTTTCAAAAACATTTGGCAAAAATGTTTGCCTCGGCAAGGCCACCAACATAATCAAGGACGAGTCTCACTACGGTCACTCCCTCTTCTCCCCTTTCCCATCACGCTAGAAGTATGAAAACGAACACAATCCAAATTCCAGCTGTTATCAGGCAACTGAACCATTCGATCAACAACTCGAGAGCAGTCCAGAGCTCCTATCTATCTCATTGGAGACTAAACTAGTGAGCAGAATGCATCAAATTGATGCAAATATTCCAGGTCATCCAATGCAGGAGAGTGATGAGCTACGACCAGAAACAACATTTCTACAAAGCTGCTTTCCCAGTTCAGTGCAAGCAGTGGCGTGTCTGGATCACTGAACAGCTGAGTCAGCACTTATCTCTAAAGAGCTGCCTTGAAACAGCACTCAGACCAACATTTGAGTGCATTTCTCCGGATTATGTGACAGAGATCCTAAGCTAAACAGTTACATGCACATTTCGAAATACTCTTAGCATGTAACCTCTAAGGCAGCCGTCTTTGTTGTGCTTTTTGTCCATTCATCTGCATCAGCATATTCTATTTGTAACAGCGGAATTTGCTCAACGTTGCTTAAAAGTAATCTGGAGGTTAAGCCATTACAAAATGCAGAGGCACATTTCCAAAGTGTGGATCTGTAAAGAGGTTTGTAAGTGATTTCCTGAGAGACACGGGAATAAGTGCCGTTTCGTTAGTTCTTTTATCCGCAACAGTAACAATTATTCTCTAAATGCACTAAATTATTCTGCTTAAAATCAGGATGATCTAATAAAATCTAATAGAGTCCTCTGGCAAAGATTTGGACACAACCTTCTTCCTTCCCATCCTATTTCGTCCCATCTGTTGTGCGTTATTTGGTATTTGGAATTTCCTGGCGTTCCTGAGGACTTGTTTTATAGGTCAGAAATAACAATCGCAATGGGAAATAGGATTTGTAGTAAATCTATGCAGCTGATCATATGAAATTACAAATTTACAATTTTACAAATAAGGAACAGGAGTAGGCCACTTGGCACATCAAGACTCTTCTGCGATTTAAGATCATGGCAGGTCTGATTCTAATCTCTGAAAAAGGATCTCGTCCTGAAACGTCACCAATTCCTTTTCTCCAGAGATGCTGTCTGACCCGCTGAGTTACTCCACCACTTTGTGTCTATCTATGGTTTAAATCAGCATCTGCAGTTCTTTCCTCCACATTTCCATTCACCTGTGATCAGCTTTTATCCACATGTTTATATGTTTGTTTCTACCTTACAAATAATCCACGACTTCTTCCACTGACTATAAAGTGAAGGCAGGAAGTAATGCTGACAACAATGGGCCTCTCTCTCCCCATTGGCATAAGATCATAAGTCATAGGAGCAGGATGAGGCCATTTGGACCATCGTGTCTACTAAGCCATTCAATCATGGCTGATCTATCTTTCCTCTCAATCCCATGCTCCTGCCTTTTCCCCATAACCTTTGACATTCTTTCTAAGCAAGGACTTGTCAATCTCCACTTTAAAAATACCCATTGACTTGGCCTCCACACCGTCTGTGGCAATGAATTCCACGGATTCACCACCCTCTGAGCAAAAAGAAATTTCTCCCCATCTCCTTTCTAAAGGTACGTCCTTTTATTCTGAACCCGTGCTCTCTGGTCCTCAACTCTCCCACTAGCAGAAACATCTCTCCTCATTTACTCTATCCAGGCCTTTCACTGTTCTGCAAGATTCAATGCAATCTCCCCTTGTTCTACTAAACTCCAGTAAGCCCAAGCCCATAGCCATTAAACACTCCTCATTCGTCATCCACGTTTCATCCACGCTTTATTAAACATGTATTATTCTACCTTACAAATAATTCATGACTTCTTCCACTGACTACAAAGCGAAGGCGAGCATTTAGTGTGAACCGAGTTTCAATTTGTTCCTTTTTACTGGATGAAAGAATCTTCTATTTACTTTAATGATTTAACTGTGAGGATCAGGATGTATATATTTTTCGTAAAGATATTAGTTGAGGAAATTCATTGGAACGCAATGACATCCCAAATCATCAGTGGATATTAATGTATACAGAATAATCAAGTTAATGAATTTGGGAACATGAAGAGTTGTGAAGATTATGGATGTTCAGTGGGAGGTGTAAACATCGTACTATGTAAACCTCGTAATAAACAACAAAAATAAGTTTAGTGTATAAAAAAAATAAACAAACAATAATAATGCAAACACAAAAGCAATGCCTCTACGTCTATGTAGTTTGGAACTTAAGTTGGAGGTTTTAGTGTTTAATAGCCTGGGGCTTGTTGGCGGCATGGTGGCGCAGCGGTAGAGTTGCTGCCTTACAGCGAATGCAGCGCCAGAGACTCAGGTTCGATCCTGACTACGGGCGCCGTCTGTACGGAGTTTATACGTTCTCCCCGTGACCTGCGTGGGTTTTCTCCGAGATCTTCGGTTTCCTCCCACACTCCAAAGACGTATAGGTATGTGGGTTAATTGGCTGGGCAAATGTTAAAAAATAAATAAATAATTGTCCCTAGTGGGTGTAGTGTGCGGGGATCGCTGGGCGGCGTGGACCCGGTGGGCCGAAGAGCCTGTTTCTGCGCTCTATCTCTGAATCTAAACAAAAATCTAAAAAAAAGAAGCTGCTCCTGAACCTGGACATTACAGTGTTCAGACTCCTACACCTTCTTCTCACAGTGTTGACCACTTTTTGCAATCTACTTCATTCCTAGACGTTCGAATTGCCGCACCATGTAATGATGCAACCAGTAAATATGCTCTCCACTGCATTGAATCACTGAAATTGTATAGATTCGGCAAACAACAGCAAATGGTCTGTGGCCTATTTTTGCAAGAAGATTTGGATACAGGAGTAGAAGTTTATTACATCTGTTACATAGAGACCTTTTGAGGAAAGCAAAACAGCTTGACCATTGGTGTAGGAAGGAACTGCAGATGCTAGTTTACATCAAAGATGGAAACAAAATGCTGGAGTAACTCAACGGAACAGGCAACATCTCTGGAAAGAGGGAATGGGTGATGTTTCGGGTCGAGACCTTTCTTCAGACTCAATGGGTGACATTTTGGGACGAGACCCTTCTTCAGACCCTTCTTCAGATTCCTTGTCTCCAGAGATGCTGCCTGTCCTGCTGAGTTACCCCTGCATTTTGCGTCTAGCTTGACCATTACATTTTTTAGGTAACTTCAAGCGGCCCTTACAAAGAATGTTGATTAGATTGCACTGGTTATACAAAATATAATCAGAGCTCATACAGTGTGGCCGTGAATAATTTCAGCTATTTGTCCTTAAATAGAGTTGTGTTGAAGAACCAATAATGATGTCCTGGAAAAATCAGCAGCGGCCTTAATGTATGTACAGATCTGGGATGTGTTGTGCTGATAAGCTGATTTTAGTTGTGCCTGTTCCTTGACTGCAAATCAAGCACAATGATCCTGAGTTAATGCCCCTTTGTGTTTATCAGCATGAAATTCTTAGCAGAATGGTGAATGAATACGGATGATGGTAGCACTAATTCAATAATTATAAATGTTCGACATTCATATTATATTCGAAATAATTTGCATTTGTTTTTAAAGTGATGCAGCTACACACAGAACGAAGCAGTAATGTATATCAAAAATGTATCATGTGGAAAAAATGAAATGTAATTTATTTGGTAAATTCCAGATCCAAGAAGGCTATTTACTAATGTGCATGAATTATAAATATCATTACAGTCAGCAACTAATAGAGCATTAAAAATGTTTATGGGACCTGATAACAAAAAAATCAATAGAAAAATCTATGGTGCAATTTAAGCGTGCACGGCTTAAACAATGTGTAGAATTAAGGAGACTAAGATCTTAATTGGAAGACTAAAGTCCTTATAACAGCAGAAACAATCGTGTTCTTTCATATTTTATTCCTAACTTGTTAGAATTCAACATGAGCTGTGAATGAAGGTTAGTAAAGGTCACAGAGAGAACTGAGTACATTTCTACACAAATAACAGGGACATTTTTGAAACTACTTGGAAAGGAATATCAATGACAGAGATCATTAAGGTAAAATTATGGGTCAGTGTACTTTATTAGTCTCTATAATAATCAATAACATTTTACGTAATTGTGTGCCCAGCAGCATGGAAAGATTAAAGTTATCCATCCAAGTAAATGTATGGTTGCCTTGATCTGACCAAGTTACCTGACTGCAGACAATTACAGCGACCGTTAATAGACTGGAACATATAGAAGAGGCATGAAGGATATGTGTTGAGCTATTGGAAAACATGTCCATTTTATTAGGTTTTCTATTTTATGACTATTTGTCAAATTAATTTCTTTTGAGAATTTCTCATGGCTTTGCAAGTGTTATGTCAAACTATGCACAATGCAATACTCTTCTACTGAGGTCAAATATACGATTACATTTTTATGGTGCTTTGGCAAGAATTTGCAAATTATCCAGAAAACTGGTGATAACTTTCCCCCACATATTGTTTCAATTGTGTTCACATTTAAATTGCCCTTTACTAATACCTTTCAGGCTGCTGGGCATACCTTGAGTCAATTAGTTTTTTAAAGTTTTAGAGATAGTGTGGAAACAGGCATTTCAGCCCACCGAGTTCGTGCCGACCGGCGATCCCTGTCCACCAGCACTATCCTACACACTAGGGACAATTCATAGTTTTTAACAAAGCCATCTAACCTACAAACCTGTACATCTATGGAGAGTGGGAGGAACCCGAGAAACCCATAGAAAACCCACGTGGCCACAGGGAGAATGTACAAATTGTACAGACAGCACCCTAGGTCAGGATTGAACCCAGGTCCCAGCTGCTGTATGGCAACAACTCTACTGCTGCGCCACCGTGCCGCCCTCAATTGATAATTGAAGCAGTCGTCTGATATTGTCTACGTTTGGGCAGAAGATAGAAAATCAAGAAGATATCAGGAGTTCACATTAGAAACTTAGCATTTCCCATTTATTTTAAAGATCTGAATATTCATGTTTGCAAATACTAATCGAAGAGGCACACTAAATTATGTAGAAACTAAGAGTTCAAAGCTTTGACTTTATTTTTAAGGTTGGTATTAATAGATATTTATCAAGTAAAAATGTCGAGGGTTATGGAAAAAGGATGGATAATCAGAGATGGGGTAATAGTCATCTATATTTTAAATTAATAGCAGGACAAGTCAGAGACATTGAATAGCATACTTCTGTTCTAATATTCCTATTTCTTAAAAGGTCATTGCTCCTAATTATTACATCAAATTAACTCAGCACAATACTTTAATCTGCATAAGCAATTCTTCAACCCTTGTGTGCACTTTATGAATACTTAGTTTAGTTTAGTGTAGATTATATAAACAAGCACGTAAAACCTTAGACAAGAAGCCATTCAGTTTTCATCATTGCCACATTCTAAAGAAATATAATCTGCTTAGGTGGGAAAACCTCATCAAATACAAAAATGTCTGCTTAGTTTGTAAGATTCTGCCTGGTTTAGCTCCTCCTCTTCTGTCTGGTTTCATCAACTTCAAATCTACTGCAAACAGAGCTACCAGAGGTGCAGCTAGTGGGGACTGCACTATCCCATTCAGGAAAACTGCATTTAGCCAGGCTGTCTTTTCCTTCAGAGCATCACATCAATGGAATTCAGTACCACAATCAATTAGAGATTCCCCATCATATTATTCATTTAAGTGTAACGCCAAGAAATGGCTTATTGAGAACCAACAATGTCAACATTGATGCTAGATTTACCCAACTTGAATGTGACTTTTAAAACGTAAACTTAAAAAATGTAAACTTTAAATTAAGACTGTACTCACACTGTATTTTGACATCTGCTGTTTGGGTTTGGTCTGCTCATTTTAATTAACTGTATTGCTTTGTATGGTAACGTACTATGTTTTTAACTATTGTACATATTGTATTGTATTTCTTTTCTGGGATGCCTAACAACATCAGGCTAAGGGACTGTCGATGAAAACTAGCCTCTCGGCTAACTCGAGTACATTTACATTTGTTTAAATGTCAATTCATGTACATGGTCCCTTTTTCAAATAAATTATTAAACTAAAAAATAAAATAAATAAGATTAGTTTATTATTGTCACTCGTACAGAGATACAGTGAAAAGCTTGTACAATACAATACAATACAATACAATATATCTTTATTGTCATTGTACAGGGGTACAATGAGATTGGGAATGCGCCTCCCATACGATGCAATAAATGAATTAGCTAGTCAGTATTAATTTAAACAACCCAATGAAACAAATTGTAACAGTTTTAAAACAGAATAAAGTGCAAGTAGATCTGTGCCGGATCACTGTGCGATGTGACCATCCGGCTCAGCAGGACCGGTTCATAGCAGCTATGGTCCTGGGGATGAAGCTGTTCCTGAGTCTGGAGGTGCGGGCGTAGAAGGCCTTGTATCGTCTGCCCGATGGTAGAAGTTCGAACAGACTGTTGCAGGGGTGTGAAGAGTCTTTGCGTGTGCTGGTGGCTTTTCTGAGGCATCGTGTGTTGTAGATGCCCTTGTTCTGCATGTTTTCCGGTAAATCTTACTGCACATGAATACAATAAACAGACTTAGGAGTCTGAAGTCAATAGGAGTCTGCAGAAGAGTTCCGACCGGAAACATCACCTGGTCCTTTTCTCTAGAGATGCTGCCTGACCCGTTGAGTTACTCCAGCATTTTGTGTCTATCTTCGGTATGAACCAACATCTGCAGCTCCTTCCTACACATGAATACAATAGATCCTCTTCTGGAACAGCACACAGGCAGTCAACACATTCTGTACCATCTAACAACTTCCTAGTCTCTGAAGAGCTAATAGTCAGATCATACTCTTGATGTGACACTGTAAGAGACAGCACCCTTCTTCTAACCCTTCTCTCAGTGGGTGGTGTTTCACTCATTAGATAGTGGGTATATGGAATGGGCTGCCAGAAAAGGTTGTTGAGGAAGGTACTATAACATAAGACACTTGGACAGGTACATAAACAGCAAACATTTACTGGGATATGGGCCAAACATCGGCAAATGGGACGAGTTTAGTTGGGGCATCTTAATCAGCATGGATGAGTTGGGCCAAAGAAGCAGCACGGTGGTGCAGCGGTAGAGTTGCTGCCTTATAGCACCAGAGACACGGGTTCAATCCTGACTTTGGGTGCTGTCTGTACGGGGTTTGTACGTTCTCCTTGTTACTGTGTGGGTTTTCTCCGGGTGCTCCGGTTTCCTCCCACACTTCAAAGATATACAGATTTGTAGGTTAATTGGCTTCTGTAAATTGTAACATGTCCCTAGTGTGTAGGATAGTGCTAGTGTACGGGGTAATCACGGGTCGGCGCAGACTCGGTGGGCAGAAGGCCTGCTTCCATGCTGTATCTCTAAGGTCTAAAGTCTAAAGGGCCTGTTTCCATGCTGTATGACTCTGTGACTCTAACCACATGAATGCCATTAGTTGCCACACATGCTCATTGCAATTAATTCCCCTGATTATCCTATTTCCCTTACAGAGCTTTTCACAGTGGACATGAATTGTTTGTCTCTAATTAATGCAACAACCAGCACTTCAATTGCTGATTTTGTTTGCCAAGGGGGATTAAGTAATGCTGTAATTTCTTGAAAAGGATTGCTTTGAGCACCTTGTGATACACTTACTGGCAGTGTGAACAGGAGCTCCACACGGCTAAGGAAAATCAACAAACGGATATTTCTGTGATAACTGATGTACGTTTAGAGTCATAGAATCGTACTGCATGCATTTAGGCCATTCAGCCCACCGTCCCCTGCTGGCCAGAGAGCATCTATTCAAATTATTCCTTTCTTCCTCCACTTGAGCCTTCTATTCCTGGGAGATTAAAGCGCTCATTTAGTCATACAGGCCCTTTAGACTTTAGACTTTAGACCTTAGAGATACAGCATGGAAACAGGTCTTCGGCCCACCTGGTCTGCACCGACCAGTGATCACCCCGTACACTACTCTCTCAGGCAGATCTGAAGAAGGATCTCGACCCGAAACGTCACCCATTCCTTCTCATCCAAGATGCTGCCTGACCACTGAGTTACTCCAGCATTCTGTGTCTACTCTCTCAGGCAGTATCCTCTAAGTAGTCACTACACTCTGGGTAAAAATGGTCCTCCTAATTTCAATAGTCAATAGTCAATAGTCGTTTATTTGTCACATACACATAAATGTGTAGTGAAATGAAACATTACCCGCAGTTGAAACACTAAGACCAATAAGAATAATCAATAAAAATGCAATAACACATACAATCACAACTAACACCAAACAAAAGAAACATCCATCACAGTGAGTCTCCTTCAGTCCCTTCTCACTGTGATGGAAGGCCAAAATGTCTTTTCTCTTCCCTGGCGTCTTCTCCCGAGGTCAGGCTGTTGAACTTGCCACGTCGGGGCGGTCGGGGCTCCCGACATTGGAGCGCCGCGCCGGACGGTGAAAGGTCCACGGCCTATTCCAGGCCGCGCCGGACGGTGAAAGGTCCACGGCGGGCCGACCCAAGCCCCGCGATTCGGGACGGGCGAACACGTTGCCTCTGCCGCTGCCGGAGCTCCCGATGTCGGCCCCCATCCAGGGGCCTGCGGGCTTCCGACGTCCACGCGGCCCGCGCCGGAGCCTCCGGAGACGAGTCGCAGCCGCTCCCGCAGCATCCGCAGGCAACCAGCGACGCAGGTGGTGAGTCCGGGCCGCGGGCTCTGCGAACCAGAGACCCCAGGTGGACCCAGGTGCATGGCGGGTGGTAGGCCGCAACGGGAACGGAGACACGACACAGAAACAAGTTCGTGTCTCCGTTCGGGAGAGATAATTTTTTACAGTTCCCGTTCCCTCCCACCCCCACCCCCCCACATAACATACAAACACTACACCATATTAAAACTACAATTCATACAAAAACAACAAAAAAACACAAAAGACAGACGGACTGCAGGCAAGCCGCAGCTGCAAATCCCTAAACGAGAAGTAAAATCAAAGGCATAGGGAGGCAGAAAAGATGGAAGTGATGGTGAGGGATGGGGGAGGGTGAAATGAAAGAGAAACATGGGAATTGGGGCTAGGCAACAGGAGATGAGCGACGAAGAAGAGGACCATTTTGCTGAACAATCGCGCTTGTTGCTAACCATTTTAACTCCCCTTCTCACATTCCCATATCAACTTTTCAGTCCTGCTCCCCCCTCCCACCCCCCCCCCCACCCCCCACCCCCACCACCACTTCCTCCTCCATTGCCAGAGTGAGGTCATGTGTAAATTATAGGTCCAGCACCGAGATTTCTCCCCGTGACCATGTGGGTTTTTTCCGAGATCTTCGGTTTCCTCCCGTACTCGAAAAACGTATAGGTTTGTAGGTTAATTGGCTTGATATAAGTGTAAATTGCCCCTAGTGTGTTGGATAGTGTTAATGTGTGGGGATTGCTGGTCTAAACGGGCTCAGTGGACCGAAGGGTCTGTTTCGCACTGTATCTCTAAACTAAACTCAACAAAACCCAACGATATCTGGTGTATCTCCCGGTTGCTAACCAATTTCTCTCCTCTTCTCTCCTTATCTACACCCTGTTGTCTCCATTTCACCTCTAGCCTTTGTCACATACTCCATCCATCTGTCAATCAGCCTCCCCCCCCTCTCCCCCACAACTTCACCTGTATCCACCTATTGCTCCCCAGGCTTTGTTCCACCCCTATCTTTCTTTTCCAGGAAAAGGGTCCTGACCCAAAACGTTTCTGTCCATTTCCCAGCACAGATACTGCCTGACCATTGGGGTACCTGCAGCAATTGGTCTTTTGCTCAAGATTCCAATATCTCTAATTCCTTCTGTTCCCTCCATGTTACACTTGGTTTTGCTGTGTCTCGGTTGACTTAGTAAGATGAAATGCTCAAAGGAACACTAAATATGGTAGCAACAAGGAACTGCAGATGCTGGTTAATAAACAAAAGGACACAAAGTGTCAATATACAAAAGAACACAAAGTACCAGAGTAACTCAGCAGGTCAGGCAGCATCACTGGAGAACATGGATAGGTGACGTTTCGGGTTGATAACCTTTTTCTCACTGATTGTGGAGGGGGAGAGGCAAGCTAGAAGAGGGGAGAGATTTCAGGATCTGCAATTCCAAAGTAATTCTCTTCCGTTGAATGGCAGTTATCTGACAGTGAAAATATACCCATTCTCAGTGTATTTTCACATCATTCATTACTTTTCTTGTGGTTATATGGCTAGTTTGGCTAATGGATGAAATAATACCCTGCATGTGACTTGTTCTTTGAGTGACCCTGGTAAAAGAATTAATGGAATTATCTAATTAATCCATTGATTGCTAGAAAATGTTTCTCCAACTTTCTCAGAGGTTCTGATTTGGTATTGGAAATAAAAGGCCTTGAGGTGATACCAACTTACTGGGATCATTGATTGTGAATTTAAATGCTGACCTTTTCCTTCAGTATTGCTTCACTGATGTATGTAGGTTAATTGGCTGGGTAAATGTAAAAATTGTCCCTAGTGGGTGTAGGATAGTGTTAATGTACAGGGATCGCTGGGCGGCACGGACTTGGTGGGCCGAAAAGGCCTGTTTCCGGCTGTATATATATGATATGATATGATATGATAATATACACTAAACAGAAAAGAAACAAGAATGCAGGAAATATTCAGCAAACCAAAGATCTTCAGTGGAGAGAAAGAAATAAAGTTAACAATTCAGGTGGACAACCTCTTAGTTTAGTTTAGTTTAGAGATACAGCACGGAAACAGACCCTTTGGCCCACCGATCAAGGGGAGAACGTACAAACTCCGTAGTCGGGATCAAACCCGGGTGTCCGGTGCTGCAAGTGCTGTAAGGCAGCAACTCTACGGTAGTGCCACCATTAAAAGAACTGAGTAAAGTAGAAAGTCATTATGTTTGAGGAAGAGGGAGGAGTGGGGGACGTCAAAGGGAATGTTTGTGAGAGGTGGAGAACGGGAGAAAAAACTGATGGAAATATCAGTCCAAAGACGTACAGGTATGTAGGTTAATTGGCTGGGTAAATGTAAAAATTGTCCCTAGTGGGTGTAGGATAGTGTTAATGTACGGGGATCGCTGGGCGGCACGGACTTGGTGGGCCGAAAAGGCCTGTTTCCGGCTGTATATATATATGATATGATATGATATGATAATATGAAGTGTAGATGCCGGAAATCAGACGTGAAAGAACGGCTGCAAATACCCCGCTGGTCAGCTGAGAAGCGAGAAGGAAAAAGCCAGCTGCAGCTGAGACTGCGAAATGGCACCAAAACCTGGCGACTATTGCATTTAGACTCAGTGGGTTATTTCTTCGCATTATGTGCTAACCAGGTATTGTACTTATGTATGGCGACAATCTCACTGACCATGCCAGGAAATGGAGACCTCCAATCTAATTACCTTGCATGATCTCTCTTTTCAATGAAGGATACCTGACCTCTCTGTTCATTGTGCTCAGAGGTGATTAGTCCCAACAACAATCTCTTGTTTTGATCCCTGCCTGGGATTCTGCTTTCCAATGTCATTCATAGGACCCTGCAGTCGTGTGAACTGTCCCCTAGGTTCTCACACTCTTGTCATAAATTTATTCAGCATATATACCTTCTCGAACTGGGGCTCACTCACTTTTTACATGTGGGTGGCTGATGAAAATTGGTTGATGTTTACCTCTGCATGTGAATCAGCTGACTATACTTAAGCCTTGATAAGATCTGCTTTACACAGACGTTAACTATTAGAATAGAGCAGCTTGCCCATTGTCAGTGAGTTACCTCTTGTCCATTGTCAGTGAGTTACCTCTTGTCCATTGTCAGTTAGTTTCCCCCTTGCCCATTGTCAGTGAGTTACCCCTTGTCCATTGTCAGTGAGTTTCCCCCTTGCCCATTGTCAGTGAGATCCCCCCTTGCCCACAGCCAGTACGTTACCCCTCCACACCTCTTACCCCCTCTGGAAGAACAACATTGCCAGCTGAACTGCAACTATGACTGGGCTTGTAACTATATTAAGAGGATATAATTAACTGAGTAAACTTGTTATGAAGCTAATATTCCCAGACTTGTTTCACGTACCCACCTCACTCTAAGTGACGCTAGTCAATTTCTCTGGCCGACAATTTGCTGCTCACAACGTGGTCTGCTGCACATCGAGAAAAGGCTGATCGGGTTACTGCCTGGCAGAATGTCTCTGAGAGTGACCATTCTAGTAGCCTGTCACATTCATTCTCTACCCCAGTCCCACTCTGATTTTCTTGTTTTTGCCTTCTTTCTCTGTCCTAATGACGCCTAATGAAAGATTGAGATTCAGCAGGTTACCTTCTGATCGGATACATTACAGGCTTCTGAAATTAAATTCTGAAAGTTATAAGCTACCTCATAGGAATTTCAGATAACTGTCCTTTCCAATTTCTGCTAGAACTGGCTGATTCTAAGAGAATATCCTCAACCTGTAAAATTAACTTGCATTTTTTCTCCAGAAATGCTGCCTGACCGCTGAATAGCTCCAGCATTCGTCATATTGCAGATATCTATTGATTGCCACCTCCTATAGTTTACATTTCTTTCTTTCTTCTTTGCGTTTATTCGTATTCTTCTATTTCCATCTGTGCCAGGCAGACTGATGGCAATGAACACGCCTTCCCCACCCTTTCCCTGCTGAAAACATCCATCTATATTATTCAGTCTCTCCTGATGTCCATCCTACCACAAACATTTCCTTCGATCTCTCCACTTCTCTGTCGTTCTCTGCAAATTAAGTATGTTTGATCTCTAAGTTTTTCTCAAACCTAATGAGGTCGTTAGGTCCCTCTGAGGTACTCCGGCATTTTATGTCTATCTAGGCTGTTAACTCTGTTTCTCTCTCACAGCTACTGCCTGACCAGCTCAAGTCAAGTCAAGTTTTATTTCTGCCTGACCAGCTCAAGTCAAGTCAAGTTTTATTTCTGCCTGACCAGCTGAAACCACCCAGCATTTTCTGGTTTGATTTCATTTTTCCAGCATGTTTTTTTGTTGTTTTTTTTGCTGTTTGATATGCCACAGAACACCTTTGGTCACAGACCTCCAGTCAGAATAACACTAGCTTCTGTCTTTCATGGGTTAGTCAGTTCTGATTCCAAATGACCAAATCCCCATCCTCTTTTACCTCCCTCTCTATCACATCTGAAACATGGAAACCATGGAAGGTTAAGAAGTCGGTCTTGTCCTCCTTGCAAGCAACAGTTATTCTATATTAAGCCTCTTCATTGTTCCAACCAAAATGTATCCCTCACATTTCTCCACCTTAAACCTCATCTATCATGGGCCTGCCCATTCCACCAACCTGTTTATATCTTGCTGCAATTTATCATGTCCTATTCACAGTTCACAATATTGCCAAGTACGGTGTTATCTTTACTTCAGCTATAGTGGCTTGATTCATTTGTTTCAACTCTGCAAATAATCCTGGTATGATGTAACATATCAAAAATCTGATCAGTCTGAAGAAGGGTCCCAACCCGAAACATCACCTATCCATGTTCTCCGGAGATGCTGCCTGACCCGCTGAGTTACTCCAGCACTTTGTGCCTCTTCCCTACATCAAAAACCCTGTCCTTGTACTTCACATTAACTCATCATATCTATCTGTTACCTCATCGGAAAAAAATCTATCAAATTGGTTGAAAACTACTTTCCCTTAACAAATTCATGTTGGTTTATCGTAATGAATCAATTCCTCTTCAGGTTACTATTAATCCAGTTCCAGACCAACATTTCTAAAAGCTTTACTGACACAGAGGTTAAACTGACTGACCTACAATTGCTGGGATTATCTTTATTCCCTTTTTTGAACAATGGAGTAACTTTTAGATTTTTAATTTTTTTAGAGATACAGCATGGAAACAGGCCCTTCGGCCCACCAAGTCAGCGCCGCCCAGCCATCCCTGCACATTAACACTATCCTACACACACTAGGGACAATTTTTACATTTACCCAGCCAATTAACCCACATATCTGTACGTCTTTGGAGTGTGGGAGGAAACCGAAGATCTCGGAGAAAACCCTCGCAGGTCACGGGGAGAACGTACAAACTCCGTATAGACGGCACCCGTAGTCAGGATCGAACCTGAGTCTCCGGCGCTGCATTCGCTGTAAGGCAGCAACTCTACCGCTGCGCCACCGTGCCGCCACTCTCCACTTTTATCACTCTCCAGACCTTTGGCCCTGTTCAGGTATCCAAAGAGCATTGAAACATTACAATCTGTACTTCTATGATTTCTTCCCGCACTTCTTAGCAATATTAAGATATATCCCATTGGGTCCTTGTGACCTCCCAACTTTATGCTGACTGTTCCAGTTGCTGCATGCTAACTTATTGAGACCTTGTTCTTTCACATGAAAACTTCTGGATTCCCGTTTGTCGGTTCATCTTTTCTCATACTTTATTTTTCTCATCCCATTTGATCTTTATGTAACCATTATTTTTTTCTCTACAACATTCAAGGAGTCCTGGATTTGTTTGTTCTTCTTTTGCTTGTCTTAGAAATGTGCCTCACTATTACCTCAACTATTTATTCCTGAAGGTAGCCCATTGATCTGTTATAGTTTTGCCTGTCAACCTTTAGTTCCAATTTACCTGAGCCTGATCCAGTTCATGCCCTTTAGAAATGGCCTTCCTCCAAATAATAATTTTTATCTTTGTTTGCTCCTTTTTCTTTTCTACATTTAACCTATTTCTGATGTTGTTATGATTACGCCAATTATGATTACACATTATGAGGTGTAAATGAAGTCAATGTAAGGGAGGTTGGTGTGTGTGATGGTGTGGGCTGCATTCAGCTTAGAGATACAGCGTGGAAACAGGCCCTTCGGCCCACCGAGTCCACGCCAACCAGCGATCCCCACACACTCACACTATCCTACACACTCTAGGGACAATTTGCAATTTTTTACCGAGCCAATTATCCCACAAGCCTGCACATTTTTGGAGTATGGGAGGAAACCGGAGCTCCCAGAGAAAACCTGCCCACGTCACAGGGAGAACATACAAACTCCAAACAGACAGTATTCATTGTCGGGATTGAACCCGGGTCTTTGGCGCTGTAAGGCAGCGACTCTATCATCGCGCCACCATGCCGCCCAATTCTCTGCAATTTATTGCCGTCTTGAAAGGGGCTGTTCCTAAACCATGTTGTGATGCATCTTGAAACAATACTTTTTGCAGCGCAAGTGTAGCAGTTAATAAGAATTGTTGGTAACATGCCAAACTTCCTAAGTCTTCTAAGGAAGTATCGATGCTCCCCAACGTACGATGCTTCGACTTACGATATTTCAACTTTACAACGGTGCAAACGGCAGCGAGCCGTAGTGAGCCGCAGCTCGCTTCCGGTCACGTGATCACGTGTATTCAATGCATTTTCGACTTCCGATATTTTCGGTTTACGATATGTTTCTCGGTAAGTTGAGGAGCATCTGTAGAAGCATTGGTAATGGCTTTCCTGGCCATTGCTTCGATATGGGTGGTCTAGAACAGGTTGCTGGTGATATTTACTGCTAGGTCTTAACACTTAAATGAACACATAACACAGTCTGTGCCATTGGTGATTCATTTCATATGGCCCCATTTGAAATTAGACCAATTACTGTGGTCTTTAAATACAACTTTGTTTAATTAAATACCATTTAGTATTTTCAGCTACTTAGATTCATCGAGTCATAGAGTGATAGAGTGTGGAAACAGGCCCAACTTGTCTACACCGGCCAACATGTTCTAGCTACATTAGTGCCACCTGCCAACATTGGGTTCATATCCATTGAAACCTGTCCTATCCATATACCTGTCTAACTGTTTCGGTTGGATACGTTAGAGGTAGGAAACATGTTCCCAATGTTGGGGGAGTCCAGAACCAGGGGCCACAGTTTAAGAATAAGGGGTAGGTCATTTAGAATGGAGATGAGGAAAATCTTTTTCAGTCAGAGAGTTGTGAATCTGTGGAATTCTCTGCCTCAGAAGGCAGTGGAGGCCAATTCTCTGAATGCATTCAAGAGAGAGCTAGATAGAGCTGGCAGCATGGCTGGCAGCATGGTGTTCAGTGAACAATCTGGTCCTGAACTCCTCCAAAACAAAGGAACTTATAATTGACTTTAGAAAAACCAGTGGAGATTACGACCCACTCTACATCAATGGGGTCTGTGTGGAAAGGGTACCAGCTTTCAGGTTCCTGGGTACGCACATCGCAGAGGATCTTACCTGGTCTACCAACACCATCACCACAGTAAAGAAGGCACAGCAGAGACTCCACTTCCTGAGGATCCTATGGAAAACCAACCTGCAGGAGAAGCTCATGTTGTCCTTCTTTCGCTGCTCCATCGAGAGTGTGCTGGCATACTGTATAACCACATGGTATGCCAGCTGCTCAGAAAAGGACAGGAAGGCCCTTCAGAGGGTCATCACGACGGCCCAGAAGATCATCGGCTGCTCACTGCCCTCCCTGGAGCACCTGTTCAGCCTACGCTGCCTCAGTAGAGCAGGCAAAATAATAAAAGATCCATCCCACCCCGGCCACCGTCTGTTTGTTCATCTGCCCTCTGGTCGACGTTTCAGGTCGATCAAATCCCGAACAAACAGACTTAAGAACAGTTTTTACCCCAGGGCCATACGAGAACTGAACACTACCTTTGCACTAGGCAACACCGTTAAAAAATCTTGTACTTAATATAATTGTATTTAATTGTATTTATGTATTTATTTGTTTTTGCATTTATTGCATATATGTTTGTACGCACCGTCAGGATTGGCTATTTTTTAATTTCGTTGTACTCGTTGCAATGACAATAAATGAATATTATTATTATTATTATTATTATTAAGGATAGCGGAGTCAGGGGGTATGGGGAGAAGGCAGGAATGGGGTACTGATTGAGAATGATCAGCCATGATCACATTGAATGGCGGTGCTGGCTCGAAGGGCCGAATGGCCTACTCCTGCACCTACTGTCTATTGTCTATTGTCTATTGTCTATAAATGTTGCGATAGTCCCTGCCTCAACTACCTCCTTTGGCAGCTTGCTCCATACATTCACCACCCTTTGTGTAAAAAAGTTACCCCTCAGATTCCTATTAAATCTTTTCCCCTCCACCTTAAACCTATGTCCCTTTGACAAGGTCCCACACAACAGATTAGTGTGCAAAATGAGAACACATGTTATTGGGGGTAGGGTATTGACAGAGAACTGGTTGGCAGACAGGAAGCAAAGGGTAGGAATCAACGGGTCCTTTTCAGAATGGCAGGCAGTGACTAGTGGGCTGCCGTAAGGTGCAGTGCTGGGGCCCCAGTTATTTATAATATATATTAACGGTTTAGACGAAGGAATTAAATGTAACATCTCCAAGTTTGCAATGACATTAAGCTGGGTGGCTGTCTGCGCTGCGAGGAGGATGCTTTGAAGCTGCAGGGTGACTTGGATAGTTTGGGTGAGTGGGCAGATGCTAGGCAGATGCAGTATAATGTGGATAAATGTGAGATTATCCACTTTGGTGGCAAGAACAAGAAGGCAGATTACCATCTGAACGGTCTCAGATTAGGAAAAGGGGATATGCAACGAGACGTGTGTGTCCTTGTACATCAGTCACTGAAAGTAAGCATGCAAGTATAGCAGGCAGTGAAGAAAGCTAACGGCATGTTATCCTTCATAGCGAGCGGATTTGAGTATTGGAGCAAGGTGTAGTTGTACAGGGCGCTGGTGAGACCACACCTGAATTATTGTGTGCAGTTTTGGTCTCCTAATTTGAGGAAGGACTTTCTTGCTTTTGAGGGAGTGCAGCGTAGGTTCATCAGGTTAATTCCTGGGATGGCGGGACTGACATATGAAGAAAGAATGGGTTGACTGGGCTTCTATTCACTGGAATGTGGAAGGATGAGAGGGGATCTTATAGAAACTGTGATATCATGAGAGGTAGAGTCATAGAGGGGAGATACATTTCCTCCCGGTGGATGCAACAAGGACTACAAACCATCATGGCTGCCAGCAAAAGACTACAATGCATGATGGTGCTGATTTTGGATGATCAGCCATGATCATATTGAATGGCGGTGCTGTCTCGAAGGGCTGAATGACCTACTCCTGCACCTATTTTTCTATGTTTTTATGTTTCTACTGGAAGTTACCTTGTGCAAGGGCCTTCCCACATTAGGTGTAAACCACTATTGACCACTATGCATCTTAAGTCCTCAAACCTTAACACAGCTACCTGCCATAAAGGGATATTTATACCTGCCACAAATGGACATGAGGCTCTATAAGGCGCTGGTCAGGCCACATTTGGAGCACTGTGAGCAATTTTGGGTACCATATCTGAGGAAGGATGTGCTGGTGCTGGAGAGGGTCCAGAGGAGGTTTACAAGAATGAGTAGGTTAACCGAAGATAAGCGTTTGACGGCACTGGGCCTGTACTTGCTGGAGTTTAGAAGGATGAGGGGGGAATCTCATTGCAACGTTCCGAATAGTGAAAGGCCTGGATAGAGTGGATGTGGAGAGGATATTTCCACTAGTGGGAGAGTCTAGGACTAGAGGTCATAGCCTCCAAATTAAAGGACGTTCCTTTAGGAAAGAAATGAGGAGGGTTTCTTTAGTCAGATTGTGGTGAATGTGTGGAATTCTTTGCCACAGAAGGCTGTGGAGGCCGTCAATGGATATTTTTAAGGCAGAGATAGATAGATTCTTGATTAGTACGGGTGTCAGGGGTTACAGGGAGAAGCAAGAGAATGGGGTTCAGAGGGAAAGATAGATCAGCCATGATTGAATGGCGGAATAGACTTGATGGGCCGAAAGGCCTAATTCTGCTCCTATCACCTATGAACTTATATTGCTACAGCCTATTCAGAGTCATTAAGGCAGAATTGTCTCACCAACAAGAAACACATTAGGAGGCATTTTTGACAAAAATGGATAGAACATTGCTAATGGTTGGCAAGTTACTGTTATTGTTTATCACTCATTCCCAGCTAGCACTACAATATCTGGTAATAAAGATGACTGATGTATTGGTCAGCATGGACAGAAATGTCAAGTAGTTTTCCCACTGAATAACAACATAATGTCTTGTTGAACTAATGGTGTACATGGCAAAACTGCATCATGTGGTCAAGTCCCCAGCTAGCAATTTATTCACAGGCGACGTTGGCATACAATGTTGGGACAGTTACCTGATAGTCTTAATTATTCAAATTCCTTACAATAAGTAAAACAAATGATGAAGGGGTAATCTTACAGAGGTTTATGTAATTATGAGGGGCATTAACAGTCAGGGTATTTTTTCCAGGGTGGGGAATCCATTACTAAAGATAGGCCGAGGAAGAGTGGATGTGGAGAGGATATTTCCAGAGGGCTCCACCGCAGAATACAAGGACGTACCTTTAGAATGGAGATGACAAGGAATTTCAGCCCGAGGGTGATGATTCTGTGGAATTCATTGTGCGGAGGCCAAGTCATTGGGTATTTTTAAAGTGGAGAATGACAGGTACTTGATTAGTAAGGGTGTCAAGAGTGATGGGTAGAAGGCACAAGAATGAGGTTGAGGGGGAAACGTAGATCAGCCATGATCGAATGGCAGAGCAGACTGGCCCAATGGGTCGAATGGCCTCATTCTGCTCCTCTGTCTTTTGGTCTTTTGTCTTAAAGGTCATAAATTCAAGGTGAAAGGGGAGAAAGATCAGAGTGGTATGTTCTTCACACAGAACTTGGTGCTTGTCTGGAACATAATGGGGCTGGTAGAGACGATATGATACAATACGATACGATAGAACTTTATTTATCCCAGGAGAGAAATTGATCTGCCAACAGTCACGAAACACAGAATACATGAAACCTGAAATTAAAGTGACGAATGGAAAGGATTGGGGGATGTGCAATGATTGGGGAGAGGGAGGGGGAGGGGGAGAGGGGAGTCAGTCTCAGTCTACCCCACAACAGAAGGGGGAGGAGTTGTAGCTTCAGAATTTGATAGCCACAGGGAAGAAGGATCTCCTGTGACATTCTGTCCTGCATCTTGTTCGAACCAGTCTGTTGCTGAAGGTACTCCTCAGGTTGACCAGTGTGTCATTGAGGGGGTGAGCTGTATTGTCCAGGATGCTCTGCAGTTTGAGGAGCATCCTCCCCTCCAAGACCAATTCCCATAAATCCAACTCCGCCCCCAGGACGGAGCCAGCCTTCCTGATGAGTTTGTTAATCCTGTTGGCGTCCGCGGCCTTCGCCCTGCTGCCCCCAGCACATGGCAGCGAAGAAGATGGCACTGACTACCACCGATTGGTAAAACATCTGCAGCATCTTACTGGAGACGTTGAAGGAGCGGAGCCTTCTCAAAAAGTACAGCCGGCTCTGTCCCTTCTTGTAGGGCCTCAGCGTTCCTGGACCAGTCCAGTTTACTGTCCACGTCCACGTACACTCCAAGGTACTTGTACTCCCTGGTAAACTGCACATCCACACCATTGATGGAGACAGGGGGCAGGAGTGTCCCTCTCCTCCTCAAGTCCACCACTAACTCCTTGGTCTTGTCACTGTTGAGCTGCAGGTGATTCAGCCCAACCACTCAACAAAGTCATTGACTACACCTCTATATTCAGCTCCCCCCCCCCCCCCCCCCACTCCCTCCCACCCCGCACTGATGCAGCCCACAATTGCAGAGTCATCTGAAAACTTCTGCAGATACAATCTCTTTTATACAAGACAGATACAATTACTACATTTAAAATATATTTGCATGGGGAAGGAGTAGAGAGATCAGGATCTAATGCAGACATCCGGGATGAATGTAGATTGACATGACATTTGGATGGAAAGGTTTAGCCAATTTCTGTGCTGTAGAACGTCATGAGTCTATAACTCTATGATTTAACTGCATCCGTTCCCATCTGCTATGAACGCCACAGGCAGCCTTGAACTAGTAACCACCTCTTGAAAAGCCTGGTTCTGGCTATATTGAAAAGTCCAAACAGCACAATCTTTTAAACATCCTTCTCCTGCAACAGCACATCAAGTTTACTGTCCATTAAAAAGAGGGAGTGTCGTGTTCTCTTGTACAGATTAATATTTAGAAGAAGTTCGAGTATCTTTATCCTCATGTGCAACCACTTGTGTATATGGCCTTGGATAATGAAAACAGAAAAAATCACTTTAGCCTTGCCACTTAGACTGCCGATTTCATTAACAGTGCAACACCGGTTGGACCACATGAATAAAATTGTTAAATGATACCTTTCTCATAAATAGCTAATGCCGCACACTGCAAAATCTCCGAGATGGAGAAAACACACTTGGGAATGTTATCTGAGAGTCCAAAATAATGAGTTTTGAACATTGAGGCCATTATTTATTTTCACCCTAAATTTATGAAAAGAGTGGACATAAGTAATAAATTATGGAGTTCTTGGAGAGAGTTTTTGGTGGTAATTGAAGCCTAACATATCTGTGTGGGGAAACTGACCCAGTACATGTTATAACTGCTCCCTGCATGTTATAACGACAGTATCAAATTTGTAATAATTTTAGGTAAACACATCAGAGGCTAAAGAGCAGAGATGGAGTTGAGACACAGATCAGACATGACCTAATTGAAACAAATCTCTGCGGAAAAAAGTTTAGAAAATATTCGAAAAAGTACATAACAAGCAAAACAGTGAAATGAATTTTGTTTGTGAAGATTCAACTTCTGACACATCCGGCGATGTAACCGTTTTAAATTAAACCTGCTAAAATCCTTGGAGAGGCAGGTTACCATGGAATCAAGTCATCTAAAATAAATTAATCATCTTGAAACAATATGTTTGTATTCAGAAGCAACATAACAGATATGTAACCCAATTTGCAGCAAACATGATTTATTCAAATTGTTGAGGTTAAAATTTTATTCGGCTGCTTCTGGTGCTCAGCTGGCAACCAAAACAGAAACCTTATTAGCATTCTTTATATAATATGTTTCCCTTGGAATGCGACCCAGCTCCCTGCCCCTGGGGAAGGTAAACACGGTGATAATTCTCATCCACTGTGGCCATTCTGCAATGAAGATATAACTAGGTTTTTAATGAAGTGCATCGCAATGTCTTAAAACACTGTCAAAATTAGAAGAGGCAGATGAATTGGTGATGCGTTAACTAAAGAAAATAAGGAAGAATGGATATTACTTATCTGATTGCTCCATTCCATATGCAGTGGCCCTTGATAGGATGACCACTGAATAATAAAAGTTAAATAAAAATGTAATGTGACAGATGAGTGCCTTCCACAAATCAGCCCAAAAAAACTGTATTTAATTTTATGTTATTTTAATTTACGTTAAAATGTCCAGGAGTTTTATGAAAAAAGAGGGATGAACAAATTCAAAGAAAGGAAGAAAGCAGTTTAAGAATAAATCTCATTATTGTATCCAACATCGGAAATGCTAAACCAGTATTGTGCCTGAGGCAATTTGCCTTCAACGTATTTTGCCTTTTTGAAGATAAACACAACATTTTCTTGAAATGGCCAAAATGTGCAATGCTCAAATAAATATTTGAAGGACAGCTTTTATCAAAATAACAATCCACCCATCCTATTTGCACCTTTCAGTCCCAGATGCTGATTTTCAGCTTGTTTGAGATTTTCAGCGCTTACCATGTGTCACTGAGGGGCCCAGTTGCTTCAAGTCAAACCACACACTATGTTAGTTAATGTTAGTCGATGAGCTGAAGTGGATACATGAAACCTACCAGGACTGACAACATCTACCTACCTCTGGCATTGCACCTCCTGGAATCAGAAGAGCTGTGAGCCAGTCAAAAAGAACGCCTCAGACAATCAGAGGATGAAAGACACCCCCTACATGACCACCCTTTGCTACCTCAGCGTTTGAAATCACGCAGAAGTTTCTTTTCGTCTGTCCATCCCCTGGACTGCAGTGCATCGTCCAGAAGGCTCAAACTCTGAGAAGAGGGACTAGAGAAATCTCGGGAAGACACTCACATGGCAATCGATCCCTCTGAGAAGCTCCCACCAGGTTCCGACCAACCGTGGATAACCTGCCGCAGTCTCAACAGACTGCGGACAGGCATGGGGAGGAGCAAATCGAACATGCTGAAGCGGGGATATACTGAAGATGCGGCAGACTGCGAGTGCAGACGGGGCCTCCAGACTATGGAATACCTCCTGAGCTGAGACATGCTGCATGACACATGCACGGTAAAGGATCTTGCAGAGGCCAATGACGTGGCACTAACATTTGCTCGTTATTGGCAAACAGTTGTGTGATGACACGCATAAATAAAAAAGCTGAAGTAACCCTCTGCAATTTAAACAGTGACCATAATAGAGAACTCTTTTTTTTTTAGACATTAGAGATAGAGTGCTGAAACAGGCTCTTCGGCCCACCGAGTCGGTGCTGACCAGCGATCATCCCGTGCACACTAACACTATCCTACATACTATGGACAATTTACAATTATACCGAATCCAATTACCCTACAAACCCGAAGGTAGACACAAAATGCTGGAGTAACTTAGCGGGACAGGCAGCATCTCTGGAGAGAAGGAATGGGTGAAGTGTCGGATCTTGACCTGAAACGTCGCCCGTTCCTTCTCTCCAGAGATGCTGCCTGTCCCGTTGAGTTACTCCACCATTTTGTGTCTACCTTCGATTTAAACCAGCATCTGCGGTTCTTTCTCACACATCCTACAAAACCTGCACTTTGGACTGCGGGAGGAAACTGGAGCACCCGGAGAAAACACACGCAGTCACAGGTAGAACATACAAACTCTATATAGACAGCACCTGTAGTCAGGATCGAACACGGGTCTCTGGCGCTGTAAGGCAACAAATCTACCGCTGTGCCACCGTGCCGCCCACATCTTCCCATCTTGCCCACATGTTAATCATCAGAATCTTTCAATGCCAAAAGTTGAGGTGTGCAGAGTTGATCAGCCTGTGAGTACTGCCTTTTGATTTATGACTCCTTTTCATGCAAACTGTTTGTGAAAAGTGTGGAAACATGGGTGCTGGTGAAGCACTACTACATCCTCATAACCTTTTGCATTTGAAAGGCTGCGTTACTCATTTTGAATTAACAGAAGCACATCGTACCCGAGTAGACTGATAGAGTTTTGCAGCATTTTGGAATATGTTTGTTTGATTGAACTCTTTCTCTGTAATTGTGCATTCATATTTACAATTAACTTTCTGAACCAATGTATTATGTTACAGTCATTTACTTGTGCATTCGTGATAACATTGCATTGGCTAAAATATTTTCTGAATGCTGGCGAACCTCCACCTTGGCACTTTGTCACCTCAATTCAAGCTGTTGCGACCCTTTCCATGACTGAAGGATAAACCTATGCCCTAAATTCATGTTGAATGAGCCCCAGTATTTTCTTGTTGAACGCTGCAGTCCCCCAACCATCCAGTTTTGTCCAGAATTTAGTTTTTGGTTTTAAAGATAGATGATGGGAACACGCCATTCGACCCACTAAGTCCACAACAACCATCGCTCACCCGTTCACAGAAGTTCTATGTTATCCCACTTTTACATCCACTCCCTCCACACAAGGGAACATTTACAGAAGCCAATTAACCGACAATTGATTACATCTTTGGGGTGTGGAGAGAAGCTGGAGTGCCCAGAGGAAACCCACGTGCAAACTCCACACAGACAGCACCCGTGGTGGGGATCGCACCCAGATATCTGGACCTGTGAGGAAGCAGCTTTACCAGCTGCACCACTGTGCCGCTTGACATTCTACAAGCTCTAAGGAGACTAAACAACCATTATCTTCTGAAGATAGACACAAAAAGCTGGAGTAACTCAGCTCAGGTCTGAAGAAGGGCCTCGACCTGAAGCATCACCCATTCCTTCTCTCCAGAGATGCTGCCTGTCCCGCTGAGTTACTCCAGCGTTTGGTGTCTGTCTTCGTTTTAAACCAGCATCTGCAGTTCCTTCCTAGCCACTATCTTCCAGCCAATGGCACTCCCAGTATATGTAAAATACGTGTGCGTGCATGGGGTGGGGAAGGGGTTGGAGTCATTAGAAAACTTTTAGCCGTGTCGAAAACAGAAGTTGCTGGAGAAAGTTAGCAGGTCAGGCAGCATTAATGGATGGAGAAACAGAGTTAATGTTTCCAAACAGAATGTACAGTATCTTGCTCCTCAATGAATATAAGTCATGCTGGTTGGACCCATCAGTAGCCCTGTGGCTATCCTTACACATGGGGAAAGAATGTAAGCCGAAATCAGAAAACTCTTAACAGATTGGAAGGATATTGAGTAGACAACCTAGCACTATTTTCATTTACAGAGCCAGGGCCGGTAGGTGGGTGAACTGGGGTAATGCCTCCAGTGCCTTCAAGGTCGGCTGAAGGAGGCGCCCCCGGGACGCAAAGATGGCCAGGCAAGGAGAGCGATGACGCTGGTTCACCGGTTCACGGGCCAATCTGATTGAAGGTGAAGGAGGAAGGTCCTGCAGAAGCCTCACTGACCTTGATCGGGAACTGCTCCAATAGACCGAGCCTACGGGGGGGGAAATGACTTCGGACTGTATAAATATGCAAAAACAAATTCACTGTGCAGTTGCACATATGACAAATAAAGCACCATTAAACCATTGAACAATTTTCAATGGGGACGTTTGGGATTTCTAACCACTGGGAAATTGAATGCCCAACTCTGAAGAGACGTTCACTTTTTTTTTCATCTATTCATTTTTTAATTATCTTTACAACGTGAACATGGTTGAGCAAATGTAAATAAAGCAGCAAAGGTAAATCCCATTTGTCTCGTCATGGAGTGATTGTGAATCATTGACACTGAATAAACAACGTGAGCACTCGGTATTGCTTGTGCTAAGATAAAAGATTAAAGTCAGAGAGTTGTGAATCTGTGGAATTCTCTGCCTCAGAAGGCAGTGGAGGCCAATTCTCTGAATGCATTCAAGAGAGAGCTGGATAGAGCTCTTAAGGATAGCGGAGTCAGGGGGTATGGGGAGAGGGCAGGAACGGGGTACTGATTGAGAATGATAAGCCATGATCACATTGAATGGCGGTGCTGGCTCGAAGGGCCGAATGGCCTCCTCCTGCACCTATTGTCTATTGTCTATTGTCTATTGAACAAATAAAACAAAATTTGGGCGGCGCAATGGTGAAGCGGTAGAGTTGCTGCCTTACAGCGCCAAAGACCCGTGTTCGATCCAGACTCCAGGTGCTGTCTGGATGGAGTTTGTACGTTCTCCCCATCACCTGCGTCGGTTTTCACCGAGATCTTCGGTTTCCTCCGACACTCCAAAGACGGACAGGTTTGCAGGTTAATTGGCTTGGTATAAATGTAAATTGTCCCTAGTGGGTGTAGGATGGTGTTGATATGTGGGGATCGCTGGTCGGCATGGACTCAGTGGGCCGAAGGGCCTGTTTCTGTGCTGTAGGTCTAAACTAATTTCTAAACTAAACTAAAATGATTGTGAATGGATTCATAAAAAAACTGAATTCCCATTTTGTTTTCATTTTCTGCAGGCAGCAATAAACTATGATAGAGCAGCCTTAAAAGGTGCTAATGAGAACAATGTTGCCTGCAACCAGTTCAAAGCAGAAATGACAACCATCTCCATGCTGTTATCCCCAGCCTCTGTAGTTGCATTCTGAACATCCATATCAGAAAATGCGACTTTCTGAAGCTTTTTCTCATCATTTCTACAGATCACGCAGTGCAGAGTGGACTGCAAACCTGCTAAACCATCCATCTGGCAACTGCAATTAACTTTTCATCATCTCTAATTAACTTTTTACCTGCATCAGATTCTCATGTACAATTAGTAGTGCTTGCACGTGCAATTGACAATCTGCAAGCTGCTTCTAGAAGTTCCATGTCTTATGTTTCAGTGTTGGTTCAACATGATGCAGTCAAACTCCAGTTATCCCCCATCCTCAGCTGGCAGTAGGGGGTAGCGGGGTGGTGCAGTGGTAGAGTTGCTGCCTTACAGCGCCAGAGACCCAGGTTCAATCCTGACTACGGATGCTGTCTGTACAGAGTTTGTACGTTCTCCCCGTGACCATGTGGGCTTTTCCCCGGGCGCTCCGGTTTCATCCAACACTCCAAAGATAAATCTGCTTTGGTAAAATTGCAAATTATCCCTAGTGTGTAGGATGATGTTAGTGTATGGGGTAGACACAAAATGCTGGAGTAACTCAGCGGGTCAGGCAGCATCTCAGGAAAGAAGGAATGGGTGACGTTTCGGGTCGAGACCCTTCTTCAGACTGATGTAAGGAGAGGGAGCGGGACAAAGATAGGATGTAGTGGGAGACAGGAAGACAGTGGGAGATCTGGGACGGGGGAGGGGAAAAAGAGGGACAGAGGAACTATCTGAAGTTGGAGAAGTCAATGTTCATTAGCTGGTCGGCACGGACTCAGTGGGCTGAAGGGCCTGTTTCCATGTTGTATTTCTAAAGTCTAAAGTCTCCAAATGATGCAACGTTTATGGAAATGAACATATCCATGGCATTCTGCGGTAAACATTTCTTAAGTGAGTACAGCATGATATCTATCAGAGTGAAAGTAGTGCAATCCATGATGTGCATTTTCTTTGTCCACATGCAAAGGGCTCCCCAAACATTTCTCAGAGTAATGCTAGGTTTGCGAGGATGTACAATGTAAGGATAGGTGGAAAAAAGCTCACACTTTTATTATGACTGGTGAAGCAGATGTTAAAACCGAATCTCCAAGGGCCAAGCGTGTGAAAGACATTGAGGGGATTAACACCGAGAGCTTGTTTCTGTGACAAAGGAGCATAGATTGACTATTATTAATGGAAGAATGAGGGAGGAAGCTGGAAGAAACTTTTCACACGCACTGGATTATTGGGATGTGCAATTCTTTACAACAAATGGCCACAGTGGCAGTGACTTTAGAGCTAAACAGGCAAGAATCTAGTCATGCTCCCATTGGGCAAACAGTGAAGCAGGAGAAATAACAATCCATCTAATGCAAAAGTATTTTTAAATACCAATAATGGTGTACGTTAAGATAGACACATAGTTTCTCTCCAGAGATGCTGCCTATCCAGAGATGCTGCCTATCTTTGGTGTAAACCAACATCTGCAGTTCCTTCCTACACCTGGTATATGTTAGGGCTGGCATTAATTGACTAATTTCATTTGGGGTTTTTTTGTGGGTTTTTTTATTTAAATTTTTTTAAAGCATATGTACAAATAATAATAAACGACAAACTGGTTATAGAGTTCTTACATAGCTTCAATTTTTACATTTTTAAAGAAAAAATAAAGATGAAAAGAGACTGAAAAAAAAGACTATAAACTAATAGAGAGAAAGCAAAGAAAAAAGAGAATTACAAACATAAAGATTATGGGGATAGATCTGGGAGTTAATGAGTATAGTTGTACATCCAACTCTAAACTCTAGTTTTAAATTTTAGTTTTGTGACAAACCCATTTACTTTTTTAAAAATTCAATAAATGGAGACCATATTTTAAAAAATAGATCTGGTTTGTCAATTAAGGCAAACCTTATTTTTTCCAAATGCAAGGTCTCGGTCATTTCCGTAATCCACATTTTAATTGTGGGGGTTACTGTTTTTTTCCAAAATTTAAGTATTAATTTTTTCGCAGTTATTAAACTGTAGTCAAGAAAGCGTCTCTGACTTAGCGTAAAGTTTGTAATGTGTTCTGATAATCCTAAAATTAATCATTTTGGATCTAAATCCAGTTGGTTATCGATAACTTTGGAAATGATTTTTAAAATATCGATCCAAAAATTTTGCATATTTGTACAAGTCACAAAAGTGTGAGTTAAATTGGCTTCTTGAAATTGACATTTATCACAAATAGGAGAGATACTTGGGAAGATCCTGTTTCATTTTGTCTTTGAATAATGTAGTCTGTGTAATATTTTAAATTGTATTAATGAGTGTCTAGTGTTTAACGAGCATTGATGTATGTGTTGTAAACTTTCGTCCCATATGTCTTGCATTATGGGTTGAGCCAATTCGTCCTCCCATGCTCGTCGACTAATTTCATTTGTGCAAGAGAAGATAATTACTATGACTAGTGTGGTTCGATCCTGACTACGGGTGCCGTCTGTACGGAGTTTGTTCGTTCTCCCCATGACCTGCTTTTCTCCGAGATCTTCGGTTTCCTCCCACACTCCAAAGGCGTACAGGTTTGTAGGTTAATTGGCTTGGTATAATTGTAAATTGTCCCTCGGTTGTGGAGGATAGTGTTGATGTGCGGGGATCGCTGGTCGGCCGGGACCCGGTGGGCCAAAGGGCCTGTTTCCGCGCTGTATCTCTAAACTAAACTAAACTAAACTTATGTCCTCCATTACTAGAGTGAGGCCACATGCACACTGGAAGAACAGCACCTCATATTCCACTTGGGTAGCTTACAACTCAATGTTATGAACATTGACTACTCCAATTTCAGGTAATTAATGTCCAAAACACCCCTCGCTGATTCCCACCCTACAACCCCCCCATCTCTCCTCTTCCCTGTGCAAAATCTAGATGTGCACTCATTTCTCCAATTTTCTTTCCACCCTGTCCTCTTCCACCTATATTTCTTCCTTAAGCTTTGGCTTTACACCTTTTTTCTCCTTATTTCCATACCTCACTACTTATTGTCTTTTCATCTCTGGCATTTGTCCAATTATCAGCCAAATAAAACCTGTTGCCCCCTATCAATTGCCAGGCTTTGTCCTGCCCACACCACTCTTCCAGCTTTCTTCCACCCCCCCCTCCCCACTACAATCAGTCTCAAGAAGGGCCCCAACCCAAAATGTCACCTATTCATGTTCTCCAGAAATGCTGCCTGAAACACTGAGTTACTCCAGAGCTTTGTGTCTATTTTTTGTATCCAAAGCAAGTTGTTGCAAGCCTTCGAGTGGGCTTAGTTTGCCTCACAATGGACAAGTAAGAAGAGATAAGGCGTTTGAGCACATCAAAATCTCTAATCCTCGCATGCAATAGAATATAAATCCCTGCAAAGAGCATTCTTTACCTTTCTGTATTTCACATGCTTTTTTTTCACACACCAAAAGGTTTTTAGGTAAATGTCTCAAAAAATAATGGGATTTCGGAGTTGTCATGTTAGGCATGAAAGCACTTATGGTTACATATTAAAACCAGATGTTAGCAATATTTATGACAGATTTCCACAACAACTACAAATCTGATGAAAATTATTTCATTGCTTTCCTTACCTAATGATGTTTCAAGTAATCACGTGAACATAGAACATAGAACAGTACAGCACAACAACAGGCCCTTTGGCCCACAATGTGTAGGAAGAACCTGCACATGCTGGTTTGCACCGAAGATAGACACAAAATACTGGAGTTACTCAGTGGGTCAGGCAGCATCTCTGGAGAAAAGGAATAGGTGATGTTTCCAATATATAAAAATATTTAGTGGCAGAGCTCTTGCCTTACAGCACCAGAGACCCAGGTTTGTTCGATCCTGACTATGGGTGCTGTCTGTACGGAGTTTGTATGTTCTCCCTGTGACCCATGTGGGTTTTCTCCAGGTGCTGCAGATTCTTCCCACACTCCAAAGATGTACAGGTTTGTAGGTTAATTGGCTTGGTATAAATGTAAGTTGTTCATAGTGTGTGTAGGATAGTATTAGTGTGCGGAGATCGCTGGTCGATGCAGACACAGTAGGCCGAAGGGCCGGTTTCCGTGCTGTATCTCTAAACTAAACTAACTTCACTAAGTATTAGTTTAGCCAATTCTTCTTCAATATTTTAGCACCGTCAATGAATGTGTTGAGTCCCGGAGGTGATTACTGCCAGACTTGCTCTACATCCAATGATAAGAACAGGAAGTATTTTCCAGAGCAGAAGATTTCAATACAATGTTGGTGTGGGTTGTAGTTGCTACGCCATTTTGTATCCTTCCTGTTATTGATGTGATCGACTTTCGACTTTAGAGACACAGCGTGGAAAAGGGGCCTTCGTCCAACTGAGTCTGCACCGATCACCAATCATCGCATAGTCTAGCACTATCCTACACACACTAGGGACAATTTACAATTTTGCAGAAGCCAATCAAACTACAAACCTGCATGTCTTTGGAGTGTGGGAGGAAACCAGACCACCTGGAGAAAACCCACAAGGTCATAAGGAGAACGTACAAACTCCGTACAGACAGCACCCATGGTCAGGATCGAACCCAGGTCTCTGGCCCTGTAAGGCAGCGACGCTACTGCTGTGCCACTGTACCAATGTGGTATGAACCATATATGATGTAGATTATGATAATGGACCACCCTCAGGAGAACTGTCATTTGAAATGAGATGTGTAGGAAGGAACTGTTGATGTTGGTTTAAACCAAAGATAGAAACAAAAAGCTGGAGTAACCCAGCGGGACAAGCTGCATCTCTGGAGAGGAGGAATGGCTGACGTTTCGGGTCGAGACCCTTCTAAAGAAATGAGATGCTGATTTGAGTGGCTTTTAAGTTATTTCAGAGGGCAATCAAGAATCAATCGTATTTTTGGGTCTCGTATTAGTTAAGATAGTTACTTCTTTAAATTAGTGCAGCAGGTAATGCAGCAAAATCTGGTAACTGTGTCATCATTGTCATCGGATTTTTGTGCGGATATATTTTCTATTCTAGTACTGCTTCAGAATTGCAGCACCATAATCCTTATTTATCACCAGGCTCAATGATAATGAATTATGTGAGATGCACCATGAGGTTACTTACTGTGGTCGTGGCATATAATTTAGTTTGGTTTAGTTAAGTTTAGTTTCCAGCTTGAAAGTTAAGTCCAGGTTGAGAATGATCAGCCATGATCACATTGAATGGCGGTGCTCGCTCGAAGGGCCAAATGGCCTCCTCCTGCACCTATCCTGACGGGTACCCGTAAAAGGGACCACATCACCCCGATTCTGGCCTCTCTCCACTGGCTCCCTGTACGGTACAGAATCAACTTCAAGCTCCTCCTATTCACGTATAAAGCCCTAAATGGACATCCCCCCCCCCCCCCACATCAAAAATCTTCTAACCCCCCTCTCTAACTCCAGGTCCCTCAGGTCAGCCGACTTGAGGCTACTCACTATCCCGCGGTCTAGGCTTAAGCTCAGGGGTGACCGCGCTTTTGCGGTTGCAGCTCCTAGACTGTGGAACAGCATCCCTCTCCCCATCAGAACTGCCCCCTCCATCGACTCCTTTAAGTCCAGGCTCAAAACCTATTTCTACTCCCTAGCGTTTGAGGCTCATTGAGGAGGCGCTGTGAACTGTTTGCGTGCTACTGTATGTTTCTTTTTTTTTTCCTTAGTACCTAATCAGATGTACAGCACTTTGGTCAATGTGGGTTGTTTTTAAATGTGCTATACAAATAAAATTGACTTGATTTATTCACAAAATGCTGGAGTAACTCAGCAGGTCAGGCAGCATCTCGGGAGAGAAGGAATGGGTGACGTTTCGGGTCGAGACCCTTCTTCAGACTGATGTCGGGGGCGGGACAAAGGAAGGATATAGGTGGAGACAGGAAGATAGAGGGAGCTCTGGGAAGGAGGAGGGGAAGGGAGGGACAGAGGAGCTATCTGACTTGACTTGACTTGACTATTGTCTATTGTCTATTGTCTATTGTCTATTGAAACAAGACAATTAGTATTACCACACCTTACCAATTGAAGTATGTGAATTCCAACATTCTCCCTGCCACTACATTGTCAGGCCATCCCTTCAGAAAACCACCAGAATGCACCTCCAGTGCTATTCTTGAAGAATTAAGCCAATATCACTTGATGGGATCAATGTTTGAGATCATCATCATAGAAATTATTCCTGACGGAATCAATGACTCAAGGATTTTTTACTGTATCATAAAACTCAAGCAACATTTTGATAAATACCGGTAAAGGAAGTGCACTGTATGAAAATGTACAGAGTGGAAAGTCATATTACATTAGAGTAGGCAGCTCCATTTACAGAACTGGCACTGATGTAATGAGCCAAATGGTTTCCTTCCGCATTGCTACAGTTTCGAATTCCTAGCACAATTACTTTTTAACAAGTTAATTTGCACAGTGGGGTCTCATTATTGCCAGTCAAGCTAATAACTCCAGAATACTTACAAAAGCAAATTAACGACAGAAACTGAATTAAAAGAAGCTGGTCTTGTGCCAGGGTAGGCATGCTGGTTGACTTTCAGTTTATTGTAAGCATGTAATCTTTGCTAACTAATTACATCTCATTGGACAATGTGTATAATTGTAAACATATTTCAAAGCCGAAGTAAGCAAAATAACTAATCCAAACCAAGACTGTGTTTCTCAATAGGTTTTACAATACCTCAAATGAAATCGAAAATATTTTGATACTGTATAAAAATAATGCGGTCATCTCTAATCTTGATGATGACATGTGAACATAAGAATTAGAAGCAGGAGTAATCAGTTCAGCTTAGTGTATTGTCACATGTACCGGAGGTACAGTGAAAAGCTTTTGTTGCGTGCTAACCAGTCAACGGAAAGACAAATCATGATTACAATCGAGCCATTTACAGTGCACAGATACATGATAAGGGAATAGCGTTTAGTGCAAGGGAAGCCAGCAAAGTCTGGTCAAAGATAGTCCGAGGGTCACTAATGAGGTAGATAGTAGTTCAGAACTGCTCTCCGGTTGCGGTAGGATGATTCAGTTCCCTGATAACAGCTGGGAAGAAACAATCCCTAAATCTGGAGGTGTGCATTTTCACACTTCTGTACCTTTTGCCTGATGGGGGAGGGGAGAAGAGGGAGTGGCCAGGGTGTGACTCATCCTTGATTATGCTGCTGGCCTTGCCGAGGCAGGGCGAGGTATAAATGGAGTCAATAGAAGGGAGGCCCCCATCCAGTCCCGCAAGACTGCACTTCTATTCCTCAATATCAAAGCTGATCTCCCACCTTGGCTTAAGTTTCCTTCATTATGGGCAGATGGAACCATGTGTGGAGTTTGATGAGGCAAGAGAAACGAGGGGGAGGGGGGGGGGGGGGGCTAGAATAGGTGAACAAGGGAAAGACTGGTGGACTAGTGGAATAGGTATTGTTGGTTTCCTGAAATAAATTAAAAAATCAATGCTCATATTGATAGCTTGCAATAGAATATGACGTGTTTTTTAGTTTGCATTTGCCTGCACCGTGACAGTGGAGAAGGCCGAGGACAGATAGGTTGGTATGCGAATGGGATGATGAGTTGATATGTCATGCAAACACTAGCTCGAGATAGCCATTGCTCACTGAGTGCTTGTGCTCTGCAAAACAGTCACCTCGATTACGTTTGGTCTCATCAAAGCAGTGAAGGCCACATCATGGGCACCAGGATGGAGAAGATGCATGCGACACAAAGCCCTCTCGATGAATTGTTCATTCCATTCCATTCCCAGAAGTCTCATAACCTCCACTACACGTCACATCACAGATTGTATCCTTGGAGATTACATGTCAAGAAACACCTAATCATAGTGTCATGGAGTTGTGCAGCATAGAAATAGACTGTCATCACGTATTGTCCTTCCGCTGACTGGTTAGCACGCAACAAAAGCTTTTCACTGTACCTCGGTCGACGTGACAATTAACTGAACTATATACTGTATAGACCTTTCAGCCCACCATGCCTACGCTGGCTAACATGATCTGAAGTAAAGAACAATTATTCCCTTGGGAAAGCAACCCAGTAGCAAGCACTGGATACATTTGTTACTTCGCTAATCTATTTTGGAACAGAAATTGCTGTTTCTATATTAAATTTCATTTCAGAGCTACATGCAGGGAGAGCTAAGGGTTTGTTGGCAGACCAGTAAAGCTGGTGGTGCAAACATTAGAGATGGTAATTTATTACAGGAAATGGAAAAAAAAAAATTGTGGAGAAGTTAAAAAAAAAATCTTGGAATCTTTAAGAGAAATTCTCCCAAATTAGCATCTGACGTGTTACTAATTCCTGAACGACTGAAAGTGTCGTGGTATTACCTGCTCCGCTTCCTTCACTCCTCAGCCATGTCTTCCAGCTGTTTATCAGAGAACATGTGAATGCCTTTTATTAATTACAGGACACTACCCACAGTGTAGAATCATTGCCTGAATGATTTGAAGGACATCTTCTCATCACCAACTCCCACCCCCCTAATTCACACATGTCCCAATCTGAATCCAGTGGAAGCAGTGAAAGCAACACTTTTTGTTATTTCAAGAATAAAATTTATTCATAGCATATAGACAAGAAATACCAAAAAATGTTTATAGCTTTCTCTACATTCTTTGTGTCGTTCTATTTATACATTCAGGGTGTTATTCGTTCTCTACCTTTGTTTGAGGCTGAATTTGAGTTTAGTTTCTGGTCACGGTTACAGAGGCACAGTGAAAAGCTTGTGTTGCGTGCTAACCAGTCAGTGGAAAGAGAATGCCTGATTACAATCAAGCCACCCACAGTGTACAGATACATGATAAATGGTACAACGTGAATAACGTTGAGTGCACGATAAGTTCGACCAAAGATAGTCCGAGGGTCTCCAATGAGGTAGATAGTGGCTCAGGACTGCTCACCAGTTGTTGGTCGGATGGTTCAGTTGCCTGATAACAGCTGGGAAGAAACTGTTGCTGAATCTGGAGGTGTGCGTTTTCACTCTTCTATACCTTTTTGCCTGTTGGGAGAGGGGAGATGAGGGAGTGGCCGCGGTGCGACTCATCCTTGATTATGGTGCTGGCCTTGCCGAGGCAGCGTGAGGTGTAAATGGATAAATGGATTCATTGGAAGGGAGGTTGGTTTGTGTGATGGGCTGGGATGCATCCACAATACTTGCGGTCTTGGATGGAGCTGTTCCCAAACCATGCCGTGATGCATCCCGATAAAATGCTTTCTTGTTGAGTCGGCACATTTGTTGCGTCAGCACATTGTGTACAGAACCCCATTGCCATTCAGAGGCCTCCTGGTTGATACAAACTCCAAGTGTTTGAGGGGTTTCTACCAAGAGCTTTGTCCCTCAATGTCTCACGACTACGGAACCCAGACTGCAAGCCTTCCCCACAAGGCCTTTGCATGGCTTGCACCAAGCCTCAGCATATCCCCAAGCACATAGTCCTGCAGACAGTTGGAAGCAATCCTACAATGAGCCCTCATGGCCAGCTGCAGCGTGGACTTTGACAACGGCGCCAAAACCTGGCGACTCTTGGATATGGAAGATAGACACAAAATGCTGGAGTAGCTCAACAGGACAGGCAGCATCTCCAGAAAGAAGGAATGAGTCGTTTTGGGTCGAGACTCTTCTTCAGTCTGAGTTACTCCATTATTTTGTGTCCCTCTCCAGTGTAAACCAGCATCTGCAGTTCCTCCCTATACAAATCTTGGATATGGTCTCAGTGGGCTACTTCTATACACTTTGCTCTTAATCTGGGATTGTATTTATATATAGTGATAATTTACTGAACTGCATGCAAAAGATAATAATCTCATTCTACCTCGGTACATGTGATAATAAAGAATCATTGAACCACTGAACCATTGAACTATCTCAGTATGTGTCTCCGAGAACAACCTATAGATCAGAGAGATACGGTGAAAGATATCACTGATATCCGTGTCCATTAAAACTAGAGACACGGTTTCCGTTATCTGTCTGTGCCACCATCTCCCATTCCCCCTCATCACCCTGCTCCTTTCCCCTCCCTCACATGCTTATTTTTAGTTTAGTTTAGAGGTACAATGGGGAAACAGGCCCTTCAGCCCATCGAGTTTGCATTGACCAGCAATCACCCAGTACATTAACACCATTCAACGCACACTAAGGACAATTTACATTTATACCAAGTCAATTAACCTACAAACCTGTATGTTTTTGGAGTGTGGGAGGAAATTGAAGAGCTCGGAGAAAAACTACGCAGGTCATTGGGAGAACGTACAAACTCCGTACAGACAGCAACTGTAGTCAGGGTCGAACCCGGGACCCAGGGCTCTGGCGCTGTGAGGCAGCAACTCCACCACTGCGCCATCTTGCCACCCATCTGACCAACATCTCCCACTCCCAAGTCCAACAGTTCCCTTTAACCCCCCTCTTTCCCCTTCTTGTCCCCTTCCAACCACATCTCCCTTTCTGGCTATGTATTTCACTCTTCCTCTTCTTTCCTTATCTGGCACCCTTTTATCTCCTTTCCCTTGCTTACTCCAATCAGTCTGTAGAAGATTTCCAACCCAAAACATAGTTGGTTCATTCCCTGCATAAATACTGCCTGGTCTATTGATTTCCCCCAGCATCCTGTTCTTTCCCCTATTCCAAGTTGATTTTTCTGATCCAATTTCTCGTTATCTTTTTATCAGATTTTTATAACAGATTTGCCACCACTCGGCAAATTCTCCAATAACTGATTCGGTAAACCAGTCTGTTGTCTCCTGTTTTATCTCTTCTTTCTGTTTTAAACAGTGAGATTACATTTGAAACCCTTGAATTTACAAGATGTGTTCCATAGTCCATGGAACAACAGTCTATGGACAATCATCGAGGCATCTCCCTCCTGTCCATAGCTGGGAAGATCTTGGCTCGCATTCTGCTCAACCGTCTCATTCAACACCTTGAGCAGGGTCTCCTTCCAGAAAGTCAGTGTGGTTTCCATGCGGGACGTGGAACTGTCGACATGATATTTGCTGCACGCCAACTCCAGGAAAAATGCCAAGAGCAGCACAGCGACCTGTTCGTGACCTTCGTCGATCTGACAAAGGCCTTCGACACTGTCAGCAGGGATGGCTTGTGGAAGATAATGCAGAAGTTTGGCTGTCCCAGCAAGTTCATCACAATTGTCCGGCAGTTCCATGACGGCATGATGGTGAAAGTGCTAGATGATGGGGACGAGTCGGAAGCCTTTCCAGTGACAAACGGCGTGAAGCAAGGTTGTGTTCTTGCCCCTTCACTCTTCAGCATGGTCTTCTCTGCCATGCTGACTGATGCCTTCCGTGACTGCCAGGATGGAATACACATCAGGTACATGACTGACAGCAGGCTGTTCAACCTCAGGAGCCTGCAAGCTGTTACAAAGGTGAAGGAGACCATCATCAGAGATTTTTTGTTTGCTGATGACTGCGCCCTCAACGCCAGCACAGAGCAGAAAATATAGCATGAAATGGACTGCTTCTCACAGGCCTGTGACAACTTTGATCTCTCCATTAGCACCAAAAGGTCTGAGGTTATGTACCAGCCCGCGCCTGGAAAGCCCTACCAGGAACCACACATCACGGTGAAGGGGCAGAATCTACAGGCAGTCGACAGCTTTACCTATCTGGGTAGTACACTCTCGCGAGTGGTGAACATTGACGCTGAGGTCAACAGCAGGATTGCCAAGGCCAGCGCTGCCTTTGGGCGACTCCGTGAGAATGTTTTGGAGCGGAGAGGACACAGCCTTACCACCAAGCTGAAGGTCTACCGTGCAGTGGTACTCACCACTCTTCTCTATGCCAGTGAGACCTGGACTGTCTACAGCAGACATGCCAAACAGCTCAACCACTTTCACTTGAGCTGCCTACGCAGACTCCTTCACATCAGGTGGCAGGACAAAATTCCCGACACAGAGGTCTTGGAACAAGCCGGAATTCCAGCGTCCACACCCTCCTACGGAAAGCCCATGCAAGATGGGCAGGCCATGTCATCAGAATGCCCGAGAGTCGACTGCCAAAACAGCTTCTGTATGGAGAACTGTGTTAGGGCAAGCACTCAGTAGGAGGACAGAAGAAACGGTTTAAGGACTGCCTCAAAG
Organism: Rhinoraja longicauda; assembly: GCF_053455715.1. Classification (NCBI taxonomy): domain Eukaryota; kingdom Metazoa; phylum Chordata; class Chondrichthyes; order Rajiformes; family Arhynchobatidae; genus Rhinoraja; species Rhinoraja longicauda. The sequence continues at coordinate 83,280,972 of NC_135955.1, forward strand.
TGTCCCTCAAAGACTTGGACATCAACCTCAGCACTTGGCGTAGTAAGCTCATCACAGGAACACGTGCTGCAGAGAACAGACGCCCTGCAGAGGCCCAGAGGAAACGCACCGCGCGCAAGAACCGGGCTACCTACACTTCCACTGCAGCACCCATCCACTTGTGTCCTACGTGTGGGCGTGCCTTCCAGGCCCAGATTGGCCTCACCAGTCACTTCCGGACCCACAGTCACCAATCCTCCAACTGAAAGTGAAGTCATGGTCATCTTCGAACCCGAAGGACGAACAACAACAACAACAACAACAACAACATAGAATTTTGGAAAATTACTACTATTGCATATTGCGTCTGAAGAAGGGTCTCGACCCGAAACGTCACCCATTCCTTCTCTCCTGAGATGCTGTCTGACCCACTGAGTTACTCCAGCATTTTGTGTCTACCTTCAATTTGAACCAGCATCTGCAGTTATTTTCCTACACTATTGCATCCACTATTTTCATGGCTGTCTCTTTTAATAGTTTAAATGCAGGTTATTCGGCACCGGGGATTTATTAGTTTTCAGTCCCTTAATTTATCAAGCATGCACTTTAAACTAATTTCTCTTTTTCATTATACTCTTGGGTACCAAGCATTTCTGGGAAGTTATTTGTTACCACTTCTGTGAAGCCACAAAAAACGTATTTGTTTAATTACTTTGCTATTTCTTTGTTTCTCATTAGAAAATGTCTCCCATTTATATCAGTAATTATTAATCTATTGTTTTCCCTTTTACGGAATTGTGGAAGCTTTCACTGTCTGCTTTGCACAATTCCTCCCATGCTCTATTTTTACTCTCTTAATCAATCCTTTGGTCCTTTTTAGCTGAATTCTAAATTGCACCCAAGCATTCTTTGCTTTCGTTTAGTTTATTGTTGTCAGATGTACTGAGGCACAGTGAAAAGCTTTTTGTTTGTGTGCTATGCAGACAAAGAAAAAAGCCAGCCATGAATTCTTCCTCTTCTTGTGTTTGAGGCAGCAGAAGTTATGTAACGCCCTCCAGGCGCTGTAGCCAGTGCAATGTGCTGTTGTCGAGGGCCGTGAGGTCTACCCCTCCACCAGGGGGGCGGAGGACAGCGCAGTCGAAAATGACGTGCTGCGCTGTTTGCTGGTCTGCTCCACACACAGCAGAAGCAGAAACATGAATTCAATCAAGCCGTCGACAGTGCACAGCTAAAGGACAATAGACAATAGACAATAGGTGCAGGAGGAGGCCATTCGGCCCTTCGAGCCAGCACCGCCATTCAATGTGATCATGGCTGATCATTCTCAATCAGTACCCCGTTCCTGCCTTCTCCCCATACCCCTGACTCCGCTATCCTTAAGAGCTCTATCCAGCTCTCTCTTGAATGCATTCAGAGAATTGGCCTCCACTGCCTTCTGAGGCAGAGAATTCCACAGATTCACAACTCTCTGACTGAAAACGTTTTTCCTCATCTCAGTTCTAAATGGCCTACCCCTTATTCTCAAACTGTGGCCCCTTGTTCTGGACTCCCCCAACATTGGGAACATGTTTCCTGCCTCTAACGTGTCCAACCCCTTAATAATCCTATACGTTTCAATAAGATCTCCTCTCATCCTTCTAAATTCCAGTGTATACAAGCCTAGTCGCTCCAGTCTTTCAACATATGAAAGTCCCGCCATTCCGGGAATTAACCTAGTAAACCTACGCTGCACGCCCTCAATAGCAAGAATATCCTTCCTCAAATTTGGAGACCAAAACTGCACACAGTATTCCAGGTGCGGTCTCACTAGGGTCCTGTACAACTGCAGAAGGACCTCTTTGCTCCTATACTCAACTCCTCTTGTTATGAAGGCCAACATTCCATTGGCTTTCTTCAAGGATAAAGGAAACAGCATTTAATGCAAGATATAATGCAACATTGAATGCAATAAAGTCTGATTGAAGATGGACCAAAGGTCTCCAATGAGGTAGATGGGAGGTCAGGACCGCACTCTAGGTGATGAGAGGACGGTTCAATTGCCTGATGGCAACTGGGAAGAAACTGTTCCTGAATCTGGAGGTACGCGTTTTCAAACTTCTGTCCCTCTTGCTTGATGGGAGGGGGAGAAGAGGGAGTGACGGGGGTGAAACTGGTCCTTGATTATACTGGTTGTCTTGCCGAGGCAGCGTGAACTGTAGATGGAGTCAATGGAAGGGAGGCTGGTTGGTGCTTGGGGTTGGTGCTTTCACTGGCAATTTTATCTAATAGTATCCATAGCTTCTTTTGTTAGCTCTGGTTGGTGCACTTTTCCATATATGAATTGTGCACCAGAAAGGAATGTAGAACAGATCATTCCTTATTCAGCTCTTAAACAGCAGACATTATCTATCCATTGCCATACCTTTTAATGAAATTCCCCGCCCCTTCATAGTCAATTCACACCTCACAATTTGTTTAGATTTAGGAGCCTAGTTTCCATTAAACATCCCCACTCTCCACTCTCCATCGTGATGAAGAATTCCATCATTCTTCCTGTGACCCCACACAAGATTACTAACTAACTAAGTAATGAGCTCAGCAGTAGAGTTGCTGCTTTACAGTGCCAGAGACCCGGGTTCGATCCTGACTATGGGTGCTGCATGTACGGAGTTTGTACATTGTCCCCGTGACCTGCGTGGGTTTTCCCTGGAAGCTCCAGTTTCCTCCCACACTCCAAAGACGTAGGTTAATTGGCTTGGTAAGATTGTAAATAGTCCCTAGTGTGTAGTGTGTGCTAGTGTGCGGGGATCGCTGGTCGGCGCTGATGGGCCAAAGGGCCTGTTTCAGCGTGGTGTCGCTAAACTAAACTGAACTGTTGATTAACACAACACACCTGTCTAAAAAAATGAGCATGGTAGCTGCAGTTTTCTTTGAATATATTGAATAGGACATCATGTTCCCCAAAGCTATTTTATCAGAATGCAAGTTTGCATAGCCTTCCTCAACTAGATTAGCCAAGGTATTGGCATATTGGCAGAAGTAGCCAAACCAATCATTTTGATTTCGTCAGCACACTTCATGTCTTCTTATCAGCAATGCCTAGAAAACACGGGATACTACAATTAGAAAGCTTCTTTTGTCTCCTTTCCAGTTCTGACAATTGGTCTTTTAATCTGAAACGTTAACTGCGTTTCTCTTCCCACAGGTGTGGTCTGACAGGCTGAATATTTCCAGCATTTGCTGCTCTATTCTCACCAAAATAACACATGATCTATTAGGCCCCTCATTATGAGGGTGAGGAGTACAGAAGAAGTCTTTGTCACATCAATGTGAAGTCTGGTCAAGATTTGTCTGACTGAAGCTGGTTTATACCTCACCAACTACAAGGACAGAATTGGAATTAATACCAAGTACACGAACAGAAAAAAACCTCCAATTATTTCATAGAAATCTGCTGCGACATTCCAAACATGTACACGTTTGTAAGTTAATTGGCTTTGGTAAAACCAGTAAATTATCCCTAGTGTGTAGGATAGTGTTGGTGTACAGGAATCGCTGGTCGGCGCAGACTTGGTGGGCCAAAGGGCCTGTTTCCACGCTGTATCTCCAAACTAAACTAAACAATCTGGCCATGTTCCTTTCTGTTTTGGAAGGAACATCATGATTTAAGGTGTGTAATGCTTTGAGATGATTCAACAGCAACAATTGGTGGAGTTGAGTACGATTATCATCATAGCTGTGAATTCTTTGACATGGTATATACAAATTTTACTTTTAAATTATTTATCCTGTCAGACCCACTTTTCTTGAGTGATTCACTTTCAGCACCGCAACTGAGAGCTGACAACATTCACCAGGCAAGGTTATCACTCCAATCATCAGGTCTTGATCCCATGACCTTTCTGCAATCAAGCACTCAACTACTTGAGCAAGTCAAAGAATCGGCTGTGTTGAAAAATATTCAGAAACACATGCAGTGTATATACAGTATATTTTTAAAATCTTGGATTTCCAGTGAGAATCGATCATTATTTAAGATTTCATTTATTACACACTATCGCAACGTCGCAGATACTATCGCGACATTTAAGAAACATTTAGGCTGGTACATGGATAGGACAGTTTTAGAGGGATAAGGGCCAAACACAGGCAGGTGGGACTAGTGTAGATGGGACATGTTGGTCGGTGTGGGCAAGTTGGGCCGATGGGCCTGTTTCCACGCTGTATCACTCTGTGACTCTATAAACTATAAATCACAAGGTTTCTTCAAGCCTGCGACATTTGACTAGTTTGCTTGATTATGAATCTCAATGCATCATTTGTGAAACTATTCAAACCCTATTGTGTAAATGCTGTAACAAGTCCATCGTCAATAAAAAATAACAATGATTCAACAGCAATCCTCAGTTGCCTTGTGCTTGTGCTGTGAAATGTATGCACCTCTTTAAACTAACTTGGTATACAGCAAGATATAAATCATTGTTCACAACTTATGTTTCTAGAGCCAGCGGCAGCCAAAAAAAGACTCACATGAAGGAAAACACCTGTTAATATTGACCTCCTCAGTCAGGGACACTGGATGAGAGTCAAAGATGGCAAAACCACAAACAATATATTCAAAGAAATCTACAGCCACTATGCTCAGCTTCTCAACAACGTAATCTTTTCATGCCTGAAATTAGGCAGGTAGTAATGATATGGGAAGGGAATGTATTGTGGAAGGGTAGGACCTTCGGAACGGAATGGAATCAAGGGATCTGGGGAGAAAGCAGGATCAGGGTACTGATTCTGGATGATCAGCGATGATCACATTAAATGGCGGTACTGGCTCAGTTGTGGTCTTATTGTGTACAGTTTTGGTCTCCTAATTTGAGGAAGGACATCCTTGTAATTGAGGCAGTGCAGCAAAGGTTCACGAGATTGATCCCTGGGATGGCGGGACTGACATATGAGGAAAGATGGAAAAGACTGGGCACTGGAGTTTAGAAGGATGAGAGGGGATCTTATAGAAACATATAAAATTATAAAAGGACTGGACAAGCTAGATGCAGGAAAAATGTTCCCAATGTTGGGGGAGTCCAGAACCAAGGGCCACAGTCTTAGAATAAAGGAGAGGCCATTTAAAACTGAGGTGAGAAAAAACTTTTTCACCCAGAGAGTTGTGAATCTGTGGAATTCTCTGCCACAGAGGGCAGTGGAGGCCAAATCACTGGATGAATTTAAGGGAGAGTTAGATAGAGCTCTAGAGGCTAGTGGAATCAAGGGATATGGGGAGAAGGCAAGTACGGGTTATTGATTGGGGACGATCAGCCATGAACACAATGAATGGCGGTGCTGGCTCGAAAGCCGAATGGCCTCCTCCTGCACCTATTTTCTATGTTTCTATGTTTCTATGTTTAGCTCGAAGGGCCGAATGGCCTACTCCTGCACCTTCTTTCTGTGTTTCTGTGTTTCTACTCATCCTAGCCAGAAAACTGAAAACCTCATTCATTTTACAATATCACACTCTGATGATGTTAAAGAATGGATATGCACCGAACAGAGAGTTGTGGTTGGAGGTGGTGAGCTCATGGAAGGGACTACAAGGGAAAGTTTCTGGAGCAAAGGGGCTCAGCAAAGTGACTTATTTCATTTTGGAGAAAGAGGAGACTTCTCCATCCTCATTGCACTGATGGTCTGCGGCATTGCTTTCTCTGGTTTGCATCTTCTGTAGTCACAATCTTGAACACGGTACTTCCCAAATCCATGCTTAGGTCAGGAATTGTTCCTGTGGATTCCCAAATGTCCACCTCCCCATTGTCATAGAACAAAGAACAGTGCGGCACAGGAAAAATGCGGCCTACAATGTTTGGGCGGAACATGAGACCTGGTTAAACCAATCTCATCTGCTTGTACCTGAGGGGGAGGGGAGGGGGAGGGGGAGGAGGGAGGGGTGAAGATGGAGGGGGAGGGAGGGGGGAGGAGGTAGGGAGGGGGAGGAGGGAGGGGTGAAGAGGGAGGGGGAGGGAGAGGGGGAGGAGTGGGGAGGGGGAGGGGGAGGGGGAGAGGGGAAGGAGAGGGTATTGCACCAATGCAGGAAAGGTTTGGGCCCAACGGGTCCACTTGGTCTAGTATGTATTAAAAACTCTTCATACTTGTGGACTGCAATGTGGTACAGAATACCCTAGAAGCCCAAAAGTGGTCACATACAACAACCACCAATCTCACCATTGACTCTATGCTGGTTTCACATCAACCATAACTAATGCACTGGACTCAGTTCATCATTACACCAGGCTCGGCTCACATATCTAGCTCAAACCCATGCATTTGAGTTGATTCACAGACATTCAGTAAAAGGTTGATAAGTTCATAGTTCATCGGTTTCAAGAACAGAATAAAGCCATTCAGCCCATCAAGTCCACTCTGCCATTCAATCATGACTAATCTAACTCTCCTTCTCAACCCCATTCTCCTGCCTTTGCCCCATAAACCCCAACACCCTTACTAATCAAAAACTTGTCAATCTCCACATTAAAAATAGACGACTTCCACATCAGTCTGTGGCAATGAATTCCACAGATTCACCACCCTCTAACTAAAGAAATTCCTTCTCATCTCCTTGCTAAAGGTGCGTCCTTTTATTCTGAGGCTATGGCCTCTGGTCTTAGACTCTCCCACTAGTGGAAACATCCTCTCCACATTCACTCTATCCAGGCCTTTCACTCTTCGGGAAGTTTCAATGAGGTCCCCCACATCTTTCTAAACTTCAACGAGTACAGATCCAGTGCCTTCAAATGCTCATCACATGTTAACCCACTCATTCCTGGGATCATTCTCGTAAACCTCCTCCGGATTCTCTCCAATGCCAGCACACCCTTCCTCAGATATTGTGCCCAAAACTGCTCACAATACTCCAAATAAAGCCTCGGCATTACATCCCTGTTTTTGTATTGTAGCCCTATCGAAATAAATGTAAATGTAGGTCAAACGTAGAAACATGATTTTCTTAATTAAAAATATTTAAAATGTTAATGTTTATGATTCATACACATAAGGTAAAATGTTTTCAAATATGTTTTCAAATACGTTACGCGGCACTTAAAATGCTCGGCGTAATTTTTCATTATTTAAATATATTTCAACTCTTCGTGAATGTGTCTGCTGATTGGAAAGAGTTATTTGACAGCACAAGCTGTTCTCATAGATCACAACGTTGACATTTCCACCCATCAGCCGAGCTGCCTCTGATCACTCCTTTTCTCCATCAATCAGCACATCACACCCCCATAATTATTGCTCAGTGCTCATGCATCCAAATCTATTGCTGCCTGCCCAAATCCATCACCACCACCCCTTATCTACTAACCCTTTATAATCCCCATCAATCACCATCAACTTATCAATTACCGCCTTCTCCCCAACATTATTCCTCTCCAACCCACATTCCATATCAGCATTTACAATATCGTCCCACCTATTAAGATCACACCCCTTTCCCATCAATCAACACCCACCCTATTCCAATTCACCACCGCCCATTCCTCACCATCTCCCGCATCCATCATCACCTTCCTTCATCCATCACCATATCCACTCATCCATCACCATCTTGTCCCTTCTCGATCACATTCTCACTCACCAATCACTCTTACCCCCATCGTCTGTTCTTCTGATGTACCCCTACCATTCAGATGCTCCCCCGCTGATAAACCTCCCCCCTCACGATTGATCCTCATAGCAAACCCAAACTGATAACACTGCACGACACGCACACCATTCACCGCATCAACTCACCGATCACCACCTTAATCCATTCCCAACCATCACTTCCACCCCGTTTATAATTTTCACCTCAACTCTCCTTCTGACATACCACCAGCACCACCCCTACTATCACTATTTCCTAATTGCATCTCTAGCTCATCTTCCATCACTGACCTTTCTATCCAGTCGATTCCTGCCCCCAAATCATCATCCCACCCTTCCTAACCCAATTGGTCAATGGTGCTGGTTATCTTCAGTCCCATCATCCTTTTCCCCTCTCTAGCGAAGATAAACATGAAATGTAAGTGAAGTAATTCAGCGGGTCAGGCAGCATCTCCAGAGAAGAGGGATAGATGACTGAGAGTCAGAGGAGAGGGAAACTCTCCAGAGATGCTGCCTGACCAACTGTGTTACTCCAGTATTGTGTGTCTACCTTTGGTGTAAATCAGCATCTGCAGATCCTACCTATACATTTTGTCCCTCTCTTTCAACTTCCTTTCTCTCCTCCCCCTTTCTAAAGACCTTTCATAAAGCAGGTTAACTGAAGCACCTACTTGAAGCTAATCATATCATCATCATATATCATATCATCATATATATACAGCCGGAAACAGGCCTTTTCGGCCCACCAAGTCCGTGCCGCCCAGCGATCCCCGTACATTAACACTATCCTACACCCACTAGGGACAATTTTTACATTTTACCCAGCCAATTAACCTACATACCTGTACGTCTTTGGAGTGTGGGAGGAAACCGAAGATCTCGGAGAAAACCCACGCAGGTCACGGGGAGAATGTACAAACTCCATACAGTACAGCACCCGTAGTCAGGATCGAACCTGAGTCTCCGGCGCTGCATTCGTTGTAAAGCAGCAACTCTACCGCTGCGCTACCGTGCCGCCCTAATGATCAAGAGGTCAATCAATGTGCAGGACTCCTACACTTTTCTAAGTCCACATCACCTGGCCAAAACTACTGATTACCTCAGTCAACGTGTCGGGACAACATTTATCTTTCTGCACCATCCAAGAAAAACCTTTACTTTTTTCAATTTAAAGGCTGTTTCTTAAAAAAAATATTGACCCTCAGCTAATTCTTCAGAGAAGAATGTGAAACCAAAAGAGAAGCCAAGTAATTGTGATCAGAACATTTGTTCCATGTATTCTTTTTAATTTAGATTTATTTTTAAAGAGATACAGCGCAGAAACAGGCCCTTCGGCCCACCGGGTCCACGCCGCCCAGCGATCCCCGCACACTAACACTATACTACACCCACTAGGGACAATTATTTTTAACATTTGCCCAGCCAATTAACTTACATACCTGTACGTCTTTGGAGTGTGGGAGGAAACCGAAGATCTCGGAGAAAACCCACGCAGGTCACGGGGAGAACATACAAACTCTGTACAGATGGCGCCCATCGTCAGGATCGAACCTGAGTCTCCGGCGCTGCATTCGCTGTAAGGCAGCAACTCTACTGCTGCGCCACCGTGCCGCCTTGAATAAGCTCACCGGGAAATTAATGAACTGTGTTTGCAGGCTTGTAAACCAAGCTTTTAATGCTTACAGTACTTTCTAATGTTAATGCTTCAGATCTTATATTCACTCTGATTTGCATAATCACCATTTTAATTTCTGGGTTAATTTGTGAAGAGAGTGAATGCTCGTCCAGACAAATTTAATCAGTAAAGATTTTCAGATGTCTCTCTGGCATTTTGCGTGAAGCTCTGAAGAAAGCACAAATCACAGCTTCATTAGTTATACTTTAAAGAAAAAATTCTGTCGTCAGACCGAAGACATCTATGTACCTTGTGAAGCCTGTTATCTGCCTAATTTACAATAGATGAGAGTACCAACTGGCAATTAATATTGCTTTGTACAAAGTATCACAGTATGTCAAGTCAATACAGATGGGTTTGTTTGTCAAGGAAACAAATCTTTCGTTATTTGAACACTCTTTTGTTTTTCTAACGTTCTGCAGTTTTTATTAACTTAAAAGATTTGCTATTCACTGCAGAAACATATTTCATTAAAAGCTCATGCATGTTCATGGGAAATTATGGGAAAGACTTTAAAGTCAAGAGAAAGAGTATGTTATTGGCATAAGTATTATTTGCAAAGAAATCAGCATATCTTTATTGATTAAATCTTGCTATATCTCACAAAAAAAATTACTTGGGACTCAGACTATTTTAAGAAAATCCAACAGGACTTGTCAATTGATCTTGCCCAACAATACTTCTTAGTCAGAGGGTGGTGAGTCTGGAATTATTTGCCACAGAAGGCTGTGGAGGCCAAGTCAGTGGATATTTTTAAACCAGAGATAGATAGATTATTGATTAGTACGGGTGTCAGAGGTTATGGGGAGAAGGCAGGAGAATGGGATTAGGAAGGAGAGATAGATCAGCCATGATTGAATGGCAGAGTAGATTTGATGAGCCAAATGGCCTAATTCTACTCCTATCACTTATGACCTTATGACAATACTCTTGCATTCTGGACTCGTCACCCAATTCCTCTTCTGTGGAGGGAACAGTCACACCTGAGAGGATATCTGCCTGCTTTCGGGCAAATCCTCTTCCAAAGATGAATGGTAATCTATAGATGTGGGCAGGTGCGGAAAGCGGGGGGAACCAGATAGCCTTAACACAATAAGCAATATGTTTGGAATGCTTTGTGGAACAGGCCATTAGGAAGTAATAATGCAGAACTTTGGTTAGGCCACACCTGGAGTATTGCTGCAATTCTGGTAACCCCATTGCAACAAGGATGTGGAGGTTTTGGAAAGAGTGCTTGGTTATAGGGGGGCACGGTGGCACAGCGGTAGAGTCGCTGCCTTACAGCGCCAGTGACCCGGGTTCGATCCTGACTACGAGTACAGTCGGTACGGAGTTTGTACGTTCTCCCCGTGGCCTGCGTGGGTTTTCTCCGGGATCTCTGGTTTCCTCCCACAATCCAAAGGCTTGTAGGTTAATTGGCTTGGTATAATTGTAAATTGTCCCTAGTGTGTGTAGACAGTGTTAATGTGGGGGGATCACTGGTCGCTGCGGACTTGGTTGGCTGACGGGCCTGTTTCTGTGCTGTATCTCGAAACTAAACTAATCTAAACTAAACTAAACTAAACCAAGTGGTTTACCAGAATGACTCATGGACTAGAGGGTATTAGCAACAAGGAGAGGTTGGACAGACCTGGATTGTTTTTTCCTGGATGAGGGGAGACCTGATAGAAAGATATAAAATTATGAGAGGTGCAGATAGGGTAGACAGTCAGAACCTTTATCCTAGGATGGAAATGTCTAATATTAGAGGGCATCGAGGATACATGATGAGACTGGTAAAAATGAAGTCCCCATGAATTTCAGTTAGGCCCGTGGCAAGGTCCTGTGTAGGAAACTGGTCCAGATCTATGGGATCACAGACAGATTGGCTGTGGATTCAAACCAGAGTCCAAGGAGATGGGCTAAGAAATCAGCCTATTGAAAAGTTGCCAACTACGGTAAGGGGCCTGAAGCCAGCATGTGTCATTCTGAGGGATTCTGGCTATGATTCAGGATGAACATCAGTAGGTTATGGAACTGCTACTAACTGCAGCTGCAATGTTAAGTGATGCACCTCTCATTACTGTGAATCACTGTCTTTGTGTTTATGATGTGCAGCTGAACGGTATCACTTTATTCGCGGTTATCATGACATTTTCAGTGAATTAAATGAATGACGTACGGATCAAATCAAAATTCCTCTGATCTCCGTTTTCTACTCTGTAAATCATGAATGGTTCCATTTTTCTCTATTGTCTTTCCCCCCTCCTCCTCCTCCTCAATCTCCATTTTCAATCTCCCCTTCCTATTCCCTGCTCTCCTCTTCCTCTCTTGCCCCATATTTCAGGGATATTCAATGGAACTGCAATAATCTGCCATCCGACTTTGGAAAAGCTGATGATTTTGCTTGTAGCTTACCAGGTGATGTCAGCCATGCTCCCTTGAAACCCAGCAAGGACCTATATCCCAGGTTCTCATGGAACTCATTGGATTCGGTTTCGTTTGGTTTATTATTAATTTCACGTATACCATAATACTTGATGAAGATAGATTTTTGATTAGTACGCGTTCCAGGGGTTTAGGGACAGATGGTAAGACAATGGAGTTGAGGGGGGGGGGGGGGGGGTGCGTTAGATCAGCCCTAATTGAATGGTGGAATAGACTTGATAGGCCAAATGGCCTAATTTTAGAGATACAGCGCAGAAACAGGCCCTTCGGCCCACCGGGTCCACGCCGCCCAGCGATCCCCGCACATTAACACTATCCTACACACACTAGGGACAATTTTTACATTTACCAAGCCAATTAACCTACGTCTTTGGAGTGTGGGAGGAAACCGAAGATCTCGGAGAAAACCCACGCAGGTCACGGGGAGAACGTACAAACTCCGTACAGACAGCACCCGTAGTCAGGATCGAACCTGAGTCACCGGCACTACATTCACTGTAAGGCAGCAACTCTACCGCTGCGCCACCGTGCCGCCCTAATTCTGCTCCTATCACTTATGAACTTATGAAGATGCTGTGGGAAAACTATTTTTGTGTGCTGTCCAAAATCATACCATAAATGAGTACAAGTCGTCCACAGGTATAACAGGTAACGCCAAGAGAAAAATAACCAGAGTACACAAGATAATGGCATAATGACAAAGAAAGTACCGATAAAAAAAAGTGCAAATTACATAATGAAGAAGTTGGAAGATTGAGAATATATGCTTGGCTTAAATGAAATGCAAGAATGTTTTCCAGTAATAAAGACATTTTGTGAATTGAGTTACCTAAATGCCAAGCAAGATAAGGTTGTTGAGTAAGAACTCATATACATCTGTGTTGCTGAGATTAAGGAAAATAACCAGTGCAAACTCAAGAACTAACTTTTACAGTACGTGACCTTAATATCGATAAGGTTTTAACACTAACTTCCTTCTAAACATGTTCAGCCATTACAATGAATTTCTGAATTGCTTATGAATATTGCATTTGACAATTTTGCAAAGATATAAATTTGGTTGCCAAACTGAGTATTTGTAAGGATTCTTAAGCCGTTTATACAAATTTGGAATACAGGCAGAAAACCGTTTTGCTTTTCAAGCTAGATTTGTAGTTGTGGCACAATTATTTCCTGTCAAGTGGCTCTGAGATATCAGGGTAATCTAGCACTGATCAATTTGCAAGTTGGCAGTCCAGGTTGCAACTAAACAACAGTGAATAGTGTAAAGGTGTCACTTGGGACAAGATTTACATTTACAAGTTAATAGAAAGCTTTAAAAATAATTGCATGCCTTCATGGAGAACCTTAACCAGAGAAAGGCTTAAGATGCACAAATACCGTGAGCTGAAGGATCTGTCCCTGTCCTGCGCTTTCCTCGGTTTTTGCATCTATCTTTTTGTGTCTATCTGGTGCAGATGTTAGGCAGGGAGCAGGTTTCAGTCATGACTGTGCCATCCATCGAAAGACTGACTTCCTAAAAGCACACAGAGAACAAATGACTTCTGTGACAAATTGCCTTTGGAACCCACACCAATAAACTGTTATTGCCTAACAAAGACCATTGGAAGGAAAACTAACAGGTTTGATGACTGACTTCACTGAGGCAACCACATTTTGACATTACATTTGTTCAAAAAGCAAACATTGATTTGCCTTCATTTTCAAAGTTTTCTCATAGGCATTTTTTGCTAAATTACATTATGTAGGCATGCAAGCTCAGAACTCCCCAGATCAGATTTATATTTGCTGAATGCATTGTATTAGAAACATTGAGAGAATGTAACCACTGGAAACATCAATATATGGATTTAGCAGGGAGGACTATGCATTTTAAATCACTGTAATGCTACTTTTGTTTGATATTCTGTGACATTTATTGACTACTTAATGGTTTGTACTTATATTCTTTGGTGATTTTCTGGAGATGAACCGTACTACAGTTGCCCATCTCAAGTTTCATATTGATTGTCTAATTTTTATGTATATTTGATACTTTCATATAAGCTAGTTCTCAGGCCTAAGTAATGCATTATTTTGTTTGGTCTTAGGACGAGTAAATAATTTAACAGCATGAATGAAGTCGCAATAAACGTATTCATTTAACATTTTTGACAAATGAATGTAGCTTGGTTCTGATATATTTTTAACAATTTTAGGTTACTTCTACAATGAAGCCATGACATGCTTCTCGGTTAAAGAATATTTTTTACAAGAAAATGCGTTGTTTCAGTAACTAGTTAGTCACTCCATTCCCTGGGGTCATTGAATAAGTGGTGCTGGCCAATGAAGAATATTAAGTCCCAAATTAATGAACTTTGAAGCAATGCCTCCTCTTCCTCCTTCCCCATGCCTCTCCACGCTACTAAAGCTCCAAACTGTCTGAGCTGCAAATGTGCACATTTCCCTACGTTCCCTAGTACCTCAACACCCCTCTCCCCCTCACCATCCCTCTCCGATGCACGGAATTACCCCTGTAACTACATAGGGGCGAGGGGACTTACGCAATGTTTAAGAAACAATTGGACATGTACATGGATAGGATAGGTTTAGAGGGATTATAACATAACATAACATAACATAACAAAACTTTATTGTCATACGGCACAAACACCGAACGAAATTTCAGCAGTCACAAGACACAGCAAAAAAGAAAAGAACACAGGACACACGACCCCAACACAAACATCCATCACAGTGACTCCAAACACCCCCTCACTGTGATGGAGGCAACAAAACTTCCCCTCTCCTCCCCCCGCACCCATGGGCCGAACTCAGGTGGGACTAGTGTAGATGGGATGTGTTGGTCGGTGTGGACAAGCTGGGCCAAAGGACCGGTTTCCACGCTGAATGACTTTATGACTCAAATCGTCTATTTAGGTCTTTCTGCAAGATTACCCCTGTAATAATGTCCAACCCTACCACTCTCTCAGCTTATAATTTCCTATCCTAGTACAACCGGAGACAAGCAAGGGGACGTGCTTTTAAAATCAGTGCAGACCAAAGAGAGAGGAAAGGCTAGACTCAGAAGATGATTAGGACAAGAAAGAGGAAGAATTCAAGCCGATCATCTGGGTGAACAAACATTTCAAATGATTGTTGAAGTAAAATGAATGAAGAAATTATTTCTAAATCACAGCTTGCTACTGATGCAAGAATAAAATAATTGCATCATACATTCAAATAAGTCTAAGATTACATAGTCTTATAAACAAATAAACAAAATCAAATGGATAAGAGAGGTTTTGAGGTCAGAGCATAACAATGTGATTTTAATGAATGGTCAAGTCATATTTTAATCCGTGAGATTATAATGTAATGTCTTATGGTCTTGAAATGCTGTCTCAGCTGTATCTATCAACATTGTCTTTATTCCATGCAAAACAAAGTGATTTTTTGGATTGCAGCTGATGACTGAGTAAGTACATCAAGTGCTTGAAGCAGGGCAGTTGGACTCTCTGACTATTTAAAATGAAGTAATCTCAGCTGAAACATTTTTAGGGTTGAGATGTTTTGTCAGTTTAATCAGGAAGCAACTTTACTGGAGTTGCTACAAATGATTATTATCCTGTAACCACTGTTGAAAATGTAATATATTTTTAAAAGCTTTGAATAAGGATTGGTTTGAATTATCCATTGTGCCCAGATACTTGAATAGTTTGCTGACACTCAGTGTTCAATGGTTCAATGGTTCTTCATTGTCAGATGTACCAAGGTGCAGTTAAAATCAATGTTTGCATACAGTTCAGTAAAAATCTTAGGAGACATAAGCACAATCATACTTAAGTACAAGAATGTAAGAACAGTAAATTATACTGTGGTAGTACACAAGTCACCGTGTTTCTAGTGGCATCTTGAATGATACTTTATTGTCACATGTGACAGGTCATAGTGATATACCCAAGGTATGCAAAGAGTCACCACATAAAGGGCGCCGGCAAAGTTACAAAGTATCCCACTCCAGGTCCTTCTTTGACCCCCCCCGTCACGGCTGTTCCCCTGCACCGAGTCCACCTTTGTTCTCCAACCACCCCTCAAAGTATAATCAATTAATTAATTGATTCATTCAATCATTTCATCTTTCATTCCAGCGCCATCTTGCATCCTTCAAGTTTCGGAGTTCCTGGAGGCGTTACTGCATTGGTGGTGAAGGGTGCAGCCTGGCCAGGTGATGTTTGCCAAGGTCCTCCACCGCTGCTCCACCACTCCGTGCCGCTGCAATCTGTGTCTGATCCAAGCACCCCGCCTCCTGGAACGGTGTCCGGTCCAATTGATCCCCAGGCTGCTGCAAGGCCTGGAGTTATGGAGTTATACAGTGATACAGTGTAGAAACGGGCCCTTCGGCCCAACTTGCCCACACCGGCCAACACGTCCCAGCTACACTAGTCCCACCTGCCTGCGCTTGGTCAATATCCCTCCAAACTTGTCCTATCCATGTTATTTTCATAGCTACAGTATGACTGCAATTTCTGCTATAAATTACCTCCCAAATTAATCTCATGAATATTTTATGGTATAATGATAACAACAAAAAGCAGATGCAGTACATTTTATGCTTAATCATATTCCTAAACATGCACTGGAAATGCTTGCTGAATCAGCATAAATACCTAACATGAATCACATTGGTTGATTTGTAATTGCTACAATGTATTTTGACTACGTACACAAATATGCACACCACAAAAGTTTATACAGTTTATTTTTACTGACACACGATCCTGATACATTGGAGTTTGATTTTGACTTACCAATGCAGTTGAGTCCCATTATTATGAAAATACCTTCCGAGTGTTTTAAAAGTCAATAACAAAGTCAATAGAACTATTGTCAATAACGTCAGCTATATTGCAGGGCTTGCCCGCTATCAAGTCCTACAAAGAAAAGCCAGATAGCGTGTGCGGTATTGATACATCACTTTCAGATGAGCTAAACGATAACTGTGCAGGCTTGGGAATGGAGAGCAATGACACACATACCACAGTCCCTGATACACCTGCAACAGACCCACACTGCACTTCATTCAGCGGCAGATCCACGCCCACAACAAACGCTTCCTTTCCTACCTGGACTCCACAAAGCATCGCAAACTTGCCCGCCTCCAGACCGCTCCCTCCCTCTGGGTTAAGACATGGTCGTAGAGTCGGAGGGTCTCGACGCGACACGACACCCATTCTATCTCTCCAGAAATGCTGATGCATAATGAACGAGAGAATCCTGAACCATCTGACATGTTGTAGATATGTATGGGCCTGCGCCTTGGAAGAATGTAGAGGTTTTGCTGTCAAATTGTGCTTTTTGTATTTGTGATATGATATATTGTGAACACATCAGCTGCAAAGGGGTGTCCAGGGAGGGTGGGTGAGGGTTATTTTTGTTGTTATATATAAAGAACAAAATGGAGGGGAATGTAATGCATTACGTTTTTCGTATTGTATCTTTCCTTCAATAAAAATAAATATTAAAAAAAAAGAAATGCTGCCTGTCCCGCTGAGTAACCCCAGCATTTTGTGTCTCCCTCCACCGGCACTCCTCGACTCGACCACCCTCAGGCCCGGGGCTCCACCCGCTGGTCCGCACCACCTGCCCGAACACCACGAGGCCGAGACCCATGACGGCCATTGCTGCCAAGAGGAACAGCGCCAACACTCACCGCCTTCCTGGCCGATCCCAGGCCCGGACCAACGAGGCTGTCACCGCCGTTGTCGACCTTTACCGCCTCCCCCGAGCCACAACCGCCGCTGCTGCCGACTCCCCGGGGCCACGGCAGCCGAACCTCGCCACCACCCCGGCCATCCGCTGACCAGGACTACCGACGCTTCGCCCGCTGACCCCTGCGGTCTCCACCAGCAACTGTGCCAGTCTGTCTGCAGCAGAGGCCTCACCTTTGTTCCCCTCCGCCCCCACCTCAACGAGTTAAGGGTCCGCCATGACATAGAGCTCTTCTTCCATCGTCTCCGCGCCTTTTACTATGGGAAGGAGACCTCACCACCCGGTGATGACCCCCTTCTCCCGTCTCCACCGGACCCCCTCCTCTTGGACTCCCCCAGCTGGCCATCTCCCCTGACTTACTCCAACCTCTCCCCCCCGAACATTCAGCCCTCCACTCACTCTGCAGCAACCCCGACTTGATAATCAAACCCCACCGACAAGGGTAGTCTGGCGTGCTGACCTCCACCAGGCTGAGGCCAGGCAACACCTCTCAGACACCTCCTCCTACTTATCCTTGGACCATGACCCCACAGACGAGCACCAGGCCTTAATCTCATCACTTCCGGCTCTCTGCCCTCTAAAGCCTCCAACCTTATCGTTCCCCAGCCCCGCATGGCCTGATTTTATCTTCTCCCCAAAATCCACAAACAGAACTGTCCTGGCAGACCCATTGTTTCTGCTTGTTCATGTCCCACCGAAATAATTTCAACATACCTTGACTCCATCTTATCCCCCCTGGTCCGATCCCTCCCTCCCTAAGTCCAAGACACCTCACACGCCCTTCGTCTCCTCAATGACTTCCGTTTTCCAGACCCCCACTCCCTGATCCTTACTATGGATGTCCAGTCATTCTACACTTTCATCCCCCACCTCCATCCCCCACCAAAGCCCTCCATTTCTCCTCAACCAGCCAATTTCCATTTACTAATACTCTCCTCCGCCTTGCAGAATTGGTCCTTACCCTCAACAATTTCAACTCCTCCCACTTCCTGCAAATCCAAGGCATAGCTATGTGCACTCGCATGGGCCCTAGCTATGCCTGCCTCTTTGTTGGTGTACGTCAAACAATCCCTGTTCCAGGCATACACTGGCCCTCTCCCCGAACTCTACCTCCGCTACATTGACGACTGCATCGGTGCTACCTCCTGCACCCATGCAGAACTCACTGACTCCGTCAACTTCATGACTAATTTCCATCCTGCACACAAATTCACTTGGACCATCTCCGACGTCTCCCTGCCATTTCTAGATCTCACCGACTCCATCACAGGAGACAGACGATTGACTGACATCTATTACAAACCCACTGACTCCCAAAGCTATCTCAACTACACTTCTTCCCACCCTGCTTCCTGTAAAGACTCTATCCCCTACTCCCAATTCCTCCGGCTGCACCGCATCTGTACCCAGGTTGAGGTTTTCCATACAAGGCCATCGGAGATGTCCTCATTCTTTAGGAAACGGGAATTCTCCTCTTCCATTATAGATGAGACTCTCACTAGGGTCTCGTCGATATCCCGCAGGTCTGCTCTTACTCCCCCTCCCCCCATTCATAACAAGGACAGAGTCCCCCTTGTCCTCACCTTCCACCCCGTCAGTTGTCACATACAGCATATAATCCTCCAACATTTTCACCGCCTCCAACGGGATCCCACTACTGGCCACATCTTCCCATCTCCACCCCTTTCTGCTTTCCGCAGAGACCGTTCCCTCCGCAACTCCCTGGTCAACACATCCCTTCTCACCCAAACCATCCCTCCCCAGGTACTTTCCGCAGCAACCGCAGAAGATGCAACACCTGTCCCTTTACCTCCCTTCTCGACTCCATCCAAGGATCCCAACAGTCTTTCCAGGTGAAGCAGAGATTCACTTGCAACTCCTCGAACCTCATCTACCGTATCCAGGTGTCAACTCCTGTACATCAGCGAGACCAAGCGCAGGCTCGGCGATCATTTCGCTGAACACCTCCACTCAGTCCGCCTTAACCTATCTGATCTCCCGGTTGCTCAGCACTTCAACTCCCCCTCCCATTCCCAATCTGACCTTTCTGTCCTGGGCCACCTCCATTGTCAGAGTGCGGCCCAGCGCAAATTGGAGGAACAGCACCTCATTTTTCGCTTGGTTAGCTTACACCCCAGCGGTATGAACATTGACTTCTCTAACTTCAAATAGCCCTTGTTTCCCTCTCTCTCTCCATCTCCTCCCCCTTCCCAATTCTTCCACCAGTCTTACTGTCTCCGACTATTTCTATCCCGCCCACTCCCCTGACATCAGTCTGAAGACGGGTCGCGACCCGAAACTTCACCCATTCCTTTTCTCCAGAGATGCTGCCTGGCCCGCTGAGTTACTCCAGCATTTTGTGTCTACACTGTCCCTGACATCTCTATGGTCAAGAGTGTAAACCCACACAAAGACAACATAGCTGGTCAAGTGCTAGATACCTGTATGGGCCAAATGAATGAAGTATTCAGGAACATCGTCAACCTCTCGCCTCTGCGCTCTGAAGTTGCTACTTGTCCCGAATATCATCCAGCCAGAAGAACACTCACATCCACTGCAAAGAAGTGCTTTGAGAGCTTGGTTAAGGCATGAATCAATTCACGAATGACCTGCATCAATTTGCCTCTAAACACAATAGATCAACAGCAGATGCTCTCCACTCCGTTAGTTTAGTAGTTTATTTTAACTTAGTTTAGTTAAGTTTAGTTTGGTTTTATTGGAGGGGACGATTGCGTTGAAAGGCGACCTGTATTCATTGAACAGTCAGGCGTACATGTTCCTGTTATCCCGATGATCCAGAACGGCTCCAGATTCAGATTCATCCCCTTCACCAAGATGCAGGACAGAACGCCACAGGAGAGCCTTCTTCCCTGTGGCTATCAAAGTTTACCACTCCTCCCCCTTCCGTGGTGGTGTAGACTGAGTCTGACTCCCCTCCCCCTCCAAGCCTTTCACTATTCATGTCTCAACGAGGTCCCCCTCATTCTTCTTAACTCAGCGTGATCTTTACAGCATCACTGTGTGGTGAAGCACTGGTCAAATGCCATCTCCAAATTTGCCGATGACACCCCTGCTGTTCGGTGAATCGCAGCAGGTGATGAGTCAGCATACAGGAGAAAGATAGAGATAGAGAGATAGTATTGGATAGAGTAGATGTGGAGAGGATGGGATAGTCTAGGACTAGAGGTCATAGCCTCAGATTTAAAGGACGTTCTTTTAGGAAAGAGACGAGGAGGAATTTCTTCAGTCAGATGTCAATTCAAGTCAAGTTTATTTGTCACATACACATACACGATGTGCAGTGAAATGAAAGTGGCAATGCTGTATGGTGGTGAATCTGTGGAATTCTTTGCCACAGAAGGCTTTAGAGGCCATGTCAGTGGATGTTTTTAAGGCAGAGATAGACAGATTCTTGATTAGCATGGGTGTCAGGGGTTATGGAGAGCAGGCAGGAGAATTTGGTTAGGAGGGAGAGATAGATCAGCCATGATTGAATAGTGGAGTATACTTGATGGGCCAAATGGCCTAATTCCACTCCTATCACGCATGATCTTCTCAACACCTGGCTGAGAGGTGCTGCATCAATGGTTCAATGGTTCTTTATTGCCACGTTTCCACAGCACAGTGAAATTCCTTCACACAACCACAAATGCACAGTCGCCACAATCTTGGCGCCGCGTAAAGAAAAAGAAAAGATAAAAAACACAGAAAACACAAACTGTCAAAAGTGCAGTCCACCTGTTGGAAGTCATGGAGTGCCCCCGATCCAGGTGAGCCTAGGTAAGCCCGGCACGACCTCCCTCTCCTCTGCCGACCACCTGTGTTCCGGGGGCACCTCCTGCAGCAGACCCTGAAGGCGCTGGAGGCAAGGCCCCCGGTCTCTCTCCCACCAATAAGATCATAAGTGATAGGAGCAGAATTAGGCCATTCAGCCCATCAAGTCTGCTCCACCATTCAATCATGGCTTGTCTATCTCACCCTCCTAACTCCATTCTCCTGCCTTCTCCCCATAACCCCTGACACCCACACTAATCAACAATCTATCTATCTCTGCCTTAAAAATATCCACTGACTTGGCCTCCACAGTCCTCTATGGCAATGACTTCCACAGATTCACCACTCCTCATGACCGTCGCCGCCAGTGGCTCCCTCCTTGACTCTCTGGTCTTCGGGTCTCCAGGCTTTCCCCTCATGTGGCCGTTGGGTCTTTGTTAGAGTCAAAGAGTCATAGAGTGATACAGTGTGGAAATAGGACCTTCGGCCCAACTTGCCCACACCGGCCAACATGCCCCAGCTACACATGTCCCACCTGCCTGCATTTGGTCCATATCCCTCCAAACCTGTTCAATCCTGCCTGCGTTTGGTCCATATCCCTCCAAACCTGTACCTATCTAACTGTTTCTTAAACTTTGGGATGGTCCCAGCCTCGACCTCCTCCTCTGGCAGCTTGTTCCAAACACCCACCACCCATTGTGTGGAAATATTACCTCTCAGATTCATATTAAATTTTGTCCCCTTCACCTTGAACCTATAGTATGTCCTCTGGTCCTTGATCCCCCTACTCTGGGCAAGGGACTGTGCATCTACCTGATCTATTCCTCTCATGATTTTCATACACCTCCATATGATCGCCCTTCATCCTCCTACACTCCAAGGAATAGAGGCCCAGCCTACTCAACCTCTCTCGGCAACCGATGGATCTTCGTTGTTGTCAGACACTGGGCCCGTGCCCGTCCCTTGTTCTTGTCCAGTCCATCCTCGTTCTCGGCAGTCACTTCGGCCGCTAGGCTCGTCCTTGTTCTCGGCAAACACCGGCCAAGCTTGGTTTTGATCGGCTCAGCGCCGGCGCCCAGGTCCGCACCAGCACGGTTACACAGCGCTCGGCATCAACAACCTCTTGCCCATCGTCAAGAACTAGCCAGTGACTTCAGAAAATGGGAAGCCGAGAGACTTTAGACTGTGGAGATGCAACACAGAAACAGGCCCTTCAGGCCCACCAAGTCCAGGCCAACCAGCGAACACCCCGTATACCAGCACTATCCTATACACACATGGGACAATTCACAATTTTTACTGAAGCCAATTAACCTACAAACCTGTACATCTTTGGAGTGTGGGAGGAATCTGGAGCACCCGGAGAAAATCCACACGGTCACAGGGAGAACATACAAACTCTGCACAGACAGGATTGAACCTGGGTAAGGCAGCAACTTAACCGCTGCGCCGTCATGCTGGTCTCGAGCTAGTTTTCATTAGTGGGTTGTCAGAGGAGAGTATTCCTATCTCGGCAAAGCAACACCATGGACCGCCTCTAGC
The DNA here is from genome assembly GCF_053455715.1 of Rhinoraja longicauda. Classification (NCBI taxonomy): domain Eukaryota; kingdom Metazoa; phylum Chordata; class Chondrichthyes; order Rajiformes; family Arhynchobatidae; genus Rhinoraja; species Rhinoraja longicauda. Next base: position 83,303,728 of record NC_135955.1, read on the forward strand.
ACTACCAAAGACATGCTCGAGTCTGAAGAAGGGTCCCTACCCGAAAAGTCACCCATCCTTTTTCTCCAGAGATGCTGCCTGATCACGCTGAGTTACTCCAGCATTTTGTGTCTGTCTTCAGTATAAACCAGCATCTGCAGTTCCTTTTGTACACACTTGTATTCCAGTTATATCTTCGCTAATGTCTTTGATTTTTTTCAGTCTCTTTTTATACTACCTTATGCAATGTATATATAAGTGATGTATAATTTATGTGCGTTGTACTTGTCTGGGTGTATGCATCTGTGATGTTGCTACAAGCAAGATTTTTATTCCATATGGATCTCACCATATTTGTGCAGATAACAATGAACTTGACGAGACTTGATTTTTTAAAAATTCTAAGCGTTTGGACAAAGAGTAGCTTTATATTTCACAGCGGAAAAGATGGCTTGTTTTTCATTTGGCTGGGAGGATGAAGATAATGCCTCGGAATATGTGACAACCTTCACACCATTGAGTCCCTGATGGAGACGTCAGTTAAATCCCTACTTTTCTTCTTAATTTTTAAGCCTCATTGACACCCTGAGAGATTGGGCCAGCAATCCCATACATGGCCTCTTTGAGTAAACTTATATTTAAAGTGGAGATGAGTGCAGGGCAGCTTGCCATCGGCTGCCATCTATGCTCCATTATGTCTTCATCGACTGCACTCCATACCGTCTTCACTGAGTGGAATGAACTAAAACGCCGCATTAAAAACTATGACTGCTGGAAACACAAAATGGTTTAATCAGCTATTGTGAAGATGACACTTTAAGGATGTATCCTCCATCCCTACATTACAATTGCGCTTATACTGTAAAAATACAAAATTGCTGTCGAACACTTTGGCCAGTCCTGCGGATAGGAAAACCCCATCAGTTAAATAGAACTTTCCTTTCTTCTCTTCCATCACAAGATACGCACCGTAATGAAACTAAGAATGGAATGGTGGAGTAGACTTGATGGGCCGAATGGCCTAACTCCTCTCCTATAACTTATGAACTTATGAATTTATAATTTGTCTTCTCCTCAGAACTGATGACTAGTTAGTTCCAACATTTTTATTTTTAAAATTTTCTCACATTTGATTTTAATCTGTTTTATTTTTCAGATCTGTTCATCCTTTCTTGATTAGTACAAGTGTCAGAGGTTATGGGGAGAAGGCAGGAGAATGGGGTTAGGATGGAGAGAAAGATCAGCTGTGATTAAATGTCGGAGTAGACTTGATGGGCCGGAAGGCCTAAATCTACTCCAATTCCGTATGACCTTATGATCTTTCGCGTCAAGTTATCCAGTTTCGATATATATTTCCATATATATTTGCTCATTAGAATTAGGCGTCAGATTAATAATAATAATAATAATAATAATATATTCCTTTATTCGTCCCACACCGGGGAAATTTACAGTGTTACAGCAGCAAAGTGGATATCCAGAGAGCAAGAGATCATTCATTATAAATAAATAAAAGATACATAAATTGTCATCAGTTTTCTGTGTGTTCTTAGCTGTTATTGTTGACTCGTCTGCTGGGAGCAGTGCTGGTTGTGCAGTCTCACAGCAGCAGGAAGGAAGGACCTCCTATATCTCTCCTTCACGCACTTGGGGCGAAGGAGTCTGTCACTGAAGGAGCTACTCAGTGCAGTGACAGTGTCCTGCATGGGGTGGGAGTCGTTGTCCAGCAGCGCTGTTAGTTTTGCCATCATCCTCCTCTCTCCCACCACCTGCACTGAGTCGAGGGGGCAACCCAGGACAGAGCTGGCCTTCCTGACCAGCTTGTCGAGTCTCTTCCCTTCCGCCGCTGAGATGCTGCTGCTCCAGCAGACCACTCCATAGAAGATGGCCGATGCAACCACCGTGTTGTAGAAGATTCTTAGGAGTGCCCCCTGCATTCCAAAGGACCTGAGTCTTCTTAGCAGATAAAGTCTGCTCTGGCCCTTTCTCAGAATCAGAATCAGAATTACCTTTATTGTCATCCAAAAAACAAGTCTTTTGGGCGAGATTTCGTCACCCACAGACCAACAGTAAGAGCAATAAAGTAAGCAATAAATACACAACCACAAACCAACACAAAACACAAAAAAAAAAAGAAGAAACATCCATCACAGTGAGTCTCCTCCAGTCCCCTCCTCACTGTGATGGAAGGCCAGAATGTCATTTAACTGCACGGTAGCGCAGCGGTAGAGTTGCTGCTTTACAGCGAATGCAGCGCCGGAGACTCAGGTTCGATCCTGACTACGGGTGCTGCACTGTAAGGAGTTTGTACGTTCTCCCCGTGACCTGCGTGGGTTTTCTCCGAGATCTTCGGTTTCCTCCCACACTCCAAAGACGTACAGGTATGTAGGTTAATTGGCTGGGTAAATGTAAAAATTGTCCCTAGTGGGTGTAGGATAGTGTTAATGTGCGGGGATCGCTGGGCGGCACGGACTTGGAGGGCCGAAAAGGCCTGTTTCCGGCTGTATATATATGATATGATATGATATGATAAAGTGAAAAATGTCCAGAAACGGCCGAGCAAATGCAATACAGTAAATTACCCCTCTGAAGCGGGACATGAGTATCAAGCAAAGCCAATGAAGCGAGACACGTGTCAAGCGAAGTTCTCTTTATTCCTCAAGCACCATACAGCTCCCCAACCCACCAACCAGTTCAACTCCTCCTGGAACTCCACTAACATCTGCCCCTCCTCCCCATTCTAAGTGCCATGGCCCCACCCCCGCTGAGCCGAGGGTTCGCACCACGAGTGGCTCACCACCAGGGACCGCCACAGGACCCCCCCCCCCCCCCCCAGAACCAGAGCCATGGAACCGAACGGGAATATGAATGAGGCGGCCGGACCTCGTGCATATTTCCCCACGCACAGGGGACGCGCCCGGTACGGATGAATTCGGGAGCAACCGGGACGGCGGACGCCCCCGACGACGAGGCTGTGCCACCCGCACTGGCTCCTCAAGGTCCAAATGGGCCGGCTTCAAACGAGCCACAGACACAGTCTCCCGCCGACCACCCACGTCCAAAACAAAAGTAGTAGGCCCACGCTGCAGCACCCGAAAGGGACCATCATATGGGCGCTGCAAAGGTGACCTGTGGGCATCGCAGCACAGAAAAACATACCAACAGTCCTTGAGTGCTGGCGGTACATGGGCAGGAGCCACCCCATGGCGAGACGTCGGGACAGAAGACAGGGAGCCAACCTTCTCCCACAATATCCACGTGAACATGGACAAAGCGCCGGCCAGGCACTGCGAACTCATGCACTGGCGCCCGGACGTGCCGCTGCACCTTCGATGTTGGGCACGGAATGCATGCCCGCGCCCAGCGACCGACTTGCTTCCACAACCAATGCCACATGAAACGTGCAGCCACCATCACGACCGTCGCACGGATAGACGGGTGGGGCAGCCCATGAATGACGTCGAAAATCCGGCGACGCCAGACAGCCGGGACAATGGGCCGCGTAGGACAGTAACGCCGGAGCGACCCAACGGCACGTCGTCCAGCACCAAACCAGAAGCCACAGTTCGGTCGGCTGGTAACTCCTCGTCCGGCAGCTGCGCCTCAGCCAAGGCGGAATAATCTATGCCCGGGGCCACGTCGAGGACGGCCTCATTAGCTGGGCGGGACAGGGCGTCAGCAACCAGGTTACATTTGCCTGCAATGTGGCGGATGTCGGTCGTGAATTCGGAGATTGCCTTGAGCTGGCGCTGCTGCCGAGCGGACCAGGGATCCGAAACCTTAGCAAATGCAAAGGTGAGAGGGGCTTATGGTCAGTGAAGGCAGTAAAGTCTCAGCCCTCCAGGAAATAGCGGAAGTGTCGTACTGCCAAGTGCAAGGCGAGGAGCTCCCGGTCGAACGCGCTGTACTTCCGTTCCGCCGGGTTAAGCTGGCGACTGAAAAAGGCGAGAGCCCGCCAGTGTCCAGTCGAGCAACAGCTCTAGCACGCCGCCGACCGCGGAGTCCGGGGCATCCACCGTTAGTGCTGTGGGGGTGTCGACCTGTGGATGCACCAGCATCGTCGTCCGGGCCAACGCTCCCTTCGCCCCGTCAAAAGCAGCCACCGCGTCGACGTTCCACTGCACGTCCCGCCGCTTACTAGTTAGCAACTGAGAGAACGGCCGCATTATCTTTTTGCCACCGCCGGCACAAATCGGTGATAAAACGTGATCATCCCCACAAACTCCTGAAGGCCCCGCACAGTGGAAAGCCGTGGAAACTGGCAAATGGCCTCCAAACGGGCCTCGAGCAGACACGCAATCGAGCGAACCTCCGCCCTGCCGCCTGGCCAGCCACAGGCTCGCCTGCGCGAACATCTGCGGAGGTTCTGCTGCAGTTGTACAGGGCATTGGTGAGACCACACCTGGAGTATTGCATACAGTTTTGGTCTCCTAATCTGAGGAAAGACATTCTTGCCATAGAGGGAGTACAGAGAAGGTTCACCAGATTGATTCCTGGGATGGCAGGACTTTCATATGAAGAAAGACTGGATAGACTCGGCATGTACTCGCTGGAATTTAGAAGATTGAGGGGGGATCTTATAGAAACTTACAAAATTCTTAAGGGGTTGGACAGGCTAGATGCAGGAAGATTGTTCCCGATGTTGGGGAAGTCCAGAACAAGGGGTTACAGTTTAAGGATAAGGGGGAAGTCTTTTAGGACCGAGATGAGAAAGTTTTTTTTCACACAGAGAGTGGTGAATCTGTGGAATTCTCTGCCACAGACGGTAGTTGAGGCCAGTTCATTGGCTATATTTAAGAGGGAGTTAGATGTGGCCCTTGTGGCTAAAGGGATCAGGGGGTATGGGGAGAAGGCAGGTACGGGATACTGAGTTGGATGATCAGCCATGATCATATTGAATGGCGGTGCAGGCTCGAAGGGCCGAATGGCCTACTCCTGCACCTATTTTCCCCTGAGAGGAGCAGGTGGATGTCTTTGGGCAACTGCTCTACGAAGGCGTACTGAAAAAGCAGGCAGGGCCAGTGGCCGTCCATGAGCGTGCTTACGGTCACCGAGCCCGCCCATGTGGAGGATCTGCGACGCTCGCTCCAGGCGGCTGAACCCGAAAGTGCGGAGGAGAAAGCCTTGAGGCTTTCGTATTTGTTGGCCGATGGAGGCGCGAGCAGGTAAGCCACCAACCGACCGGCCATCTTCTGGTAGAGCGCGCCGACGACATAGAAGTAGCGGGTGTCGTCGGCTGTAATCCTGCGGATGTGGAATTGAGCTTCCGCCTGCTGGAACCACACCTGGGGCTGAGAGGTCCAGAAGACTGGCAGCTTCAGTATGACCACTGTTTGTTGGGCTTGGTCGGCGGCAGCGGCGGGCCGAGCGCTGGCGGCGTCCATTATTGCGATCCAATATACCTATTTTGGACCGTCGGGGTCACTAATGAAGCGGGACACGAGTGTCAAGCAAAGCCAATGAAGCGGGACACGTGTCAAGCGAAGTTTTCTTTATTCCTCAAGCAACATACCGCTCCCCAAACCCCCAAACCCCCAACCAGTTCAAATCCCCCTGGAACTCCACTACCAACTGCCAGTCCTCCCCATTCCAAGTTCCATGACCCCACTCCCCGAGCCGAGGGTTCACACCGCGCATGGCTCTGCCACCAGTGACCGCCACACCTCTCTTATACAACATTCTTCACTGAAATGAAGAAAAATACCCTCAGCAGTTCCAACATGTGGCACGCTGACAGCGTATTAGCCAATGCTTTGTCCAGATTTCGACATGACCCCAGATTTTCTTGTCTTAACATGGATGAAAGAGATGCTGTAGATATCAAGGAAGTATTTGACACAGCACAACGTCATAGAGCTCTGGTAAAAGTATCAGAAGTAAGTTTCCTACTGGCCGAATTTGCAAAAAACATAGGTGGAGGAGCTGCTTCATGGAGTTACTGCCAACTTCATCAGTAAACATTTGCAAGCCTACCTTATAATGTCTCAGATATTAAAGCAGCACATGTCAGCGTGGACCAAAATGAATGAATGAATGAATGAATGAATGAATGAATGAATGAATGAATAAGTTTATTGGCCAAGTATGCATATACAAGGAATGTGCCTTGGTGCTCCGAAGGGTCTGAAGAAGGGTCTCGACCCGAAACGTCACTCATTCTTTCTCTCCCGAGATGCTGCCTGACCTGCTGAGTTACTCCAGCATTTTGTGAATAAATACCTTCGATTTGTACCAGCATCTGCAGTTATTTTCTTATCTTACGGCCTTATGTTTTCATGCATGCAATAAGATTTGGTGAACCTTCAGGCGAGGTTTGATGGGTGGCAGGCAGTACCTGGATCACAGAAATGACAGAAAATGGCCATATCCAAGATGATAGAGAACAGACAATCCTCTTAGGATTGGAAATACTGTTGCTCAACCCCAACCCCTGCAAATTAGTGGGTTAACATATGATGAGCGTTTGTCGGCACTGGGCCTGTACTCGCTGGAGTTTAGAAGGATGAGGGAGATCTCAGTGAAATTTATCGAATAGCGAAAGGCCTGGATAGAGTGGATGATGAGAGGATGTTTCCACTAGGACAAATGTGATCTTAAACTGAATGAATCTGGGCAAACTTAACTTCCCTGAATGTGCAACAGTGAGAAAACAGACAAATGTTTAGGACCAACTAAGAAAAAAATAGTTTTTAACAACAAAAAGAACACATGTCCTGTCCCCACCTCCCTTCCAGCTTTCTCTCCCTGACTATAATCAGCCTGAAGAAAGGTCCCGACCCTGAAAGCTGCCTGTTTATGTCTTCCAGAGATCGGCCGAGTTACTCCAGAACTTTGCGTCATTTTTGGAGACCAGAATCTACAGGTACTTATTTGTATTCACATGAATAGTTGGTTTTGGAAAATATTTGGGGGAAAATACAGAGGAAACGGCAGATGCTGGGATCTTGAACAAAAAAAACAAACCACTGGAGGAGCTCAGCGGGTCAGGCAGCAACTGTGGATGGAATGGACAGATGACATTTTGGGTTCGGACTGAGTGAAGGAGGGGGCAGAAAGCTGGAAAAAAGAAGTGGGACAAAGCCTGATGAGTGATAGGTGGATACAGATGAGGGGGGTATGATCGGTAGATGGTTGGAGGGAGTAACTGACAGAGGCTAGAGGTGAAAAGGAGACTAAAAGGGTGCCACATCATGAAAGAAGAGCCACGAAATGGCAAATCAGAAGGGGGCAAGAGTGGACGGGGCAAAGGGGAAGGCAAAAGATGGGAGACAAGGGGGAAATATGGGATTTGGGGATGGGAAATGAGCGGGAAAAGTAGCGGGTGACTAAGATAGTAGGAACAATGTGTGGGCACTGTGGTGGGTGTGGGATGCAAGAGAAAGGGGGGAGGGGCGGGCTGGAGGGTGTATCACTTGAAATTGACAAATTCAATTTATACCGTTGGGTTTCTAAGACACCCATATGAGGTGGTGTTCCTCCAATCTGTGTGGTGCCTCTGGCAATGGAGGATGCCAAGGACAGAGAGGGCTGCTTGTGTCCCTGGATGGGGGTGAGAAAGGAGGTGTGGGGACAGGTGTCGCATCTCCTGTGGTTGCCGGGGAAAGCACCTGGAGAGAGAGCGGGTTGGGTGGGGAGGGATGCGAGAACCAAGGGGCTTTTGAAAGGGGTAGGGATGGGAATATATCACTGAAGATGGGATGGCAGAAATGTCAAAGAATGTTGTGTTGGATGCAAAGGGTGGTGGGGTGAGAGGTGAGGACCAGGTGTAACTCTATAAACACTAAGTTGATCACAAGGCTGTATTGTACTCCTGGACCATGCTGAACCTGATCGGGAGCTTTCCGAACGGATGAGTGGTGGCAACTAAGGAAAAACTTGCTTTGTGCAACCCTGAAATGAACTTGCAAAATCAGTGGGATAAAAAATGAACGTCGACACTTTGAAAAAAGTCTTAAAAAGCAGCACTGCCGCATGATACATCTACTTTAAGAGTGCAATAACATTTGTGGCAAGACAGATTTATATTCTGAATATTATTTATCTATCGTTAAATGATCAACATCCATGCCTCGGGTGGAAAAGGACAACTGGCAGATTTTGGTTTCCCACTGCAAATCACCAGGGTGCTCTGAAGTATTGTTGCTCAATTGGTATTTACATCTGGAATATTAATTTTACTTTTGTGTGAACTCTCAATGCAGATAGCATTAGAATGAAACGGTGGTCTGAGATAATGCTGAATAAGCATATTACTGATTCTGCAGCACAAACAGAGAGATAATACGACCTGTAACTCAGGAAAATAAATTCCAGGAACTGCTTCTACATTGGATTCCTCTCCCTATGGAGAAAGGTCAAATTGTGATTCAGGTTTAGGTCCATTTATTGTCAAAGAAACCAGGGTGTGATGAAATTCCTTGCTAACGTGGAGCTCGCAGAGTAAACAGTACACATCCAGGAATGATTAACACAACAATAAATACAAGAGTGATTTAAAAACAGCAGAAAAGTGCATGAATATTAATGCACAATAAAGAATATTAAAGTATGGAATAAACAAATGATCAGGGCGGCACGGTAACACAGCGATAGAGTTGCTGCCTGACAGAGCCAGAGACCCGGGTTCGATCCTGACTATGGGTGCTTCTCTGTGCGGAGTTTGTACGTTCTCCACGTGACCTGCGTGGGTTTTCTCTGCAATCTCTGGTTTCCTCCCACACTCCAAAGACGTACTGGTTTATAGGTTAATTGGCTAGTGTGTGTAAGATAATGATAGGGTGCTGGCATCGCTGGTTGGCACGGACTAGGTGGGCCGAAGGGCCTATTTCTCAACTATCTCTAAACTAAACTAAAAGGTCAGGTTGTGGCAGTGGCTCCAGCCAGCGGTGTGAAGGAGGTGGTTGCTTCAGGAGTCGGATGGCGGTGGGGAAGAATCTGTTCTTAAGTCTGGATGTCTGGGTTTTCAAGCTTCTATATCTTCTCACAAAAGGTGGAAGTGAGAATGGAAATGGCCAATTGATAATGCTTCTAGCCTTTCTGATGCAAGGCGCTGTGAAGATTGGTTGGATGGAAGGAAGTGGGAACCTGTGATGACCGGGCTAAGTTCAACACTCAGACCAGTTACAATGTCAGGAGCTGAGGCGTATCCAAATACAGAATCCGAAGTCAGAATACCTTCCATAGCACATCTGTAGAAGATTGAGTGGGTCCGTGTGGACATATTGAATCTTCTCAGATGCGTAAGAAAGTGAATACACTGATCTGCTTTCCGAATGGCCTCCTCCTGCACCTATTGTCTATTGTCTATCACTACATCAGAGGGAAGAGACCAGGTTAAGTTGCTGGTGATATGGATGACCAGGGTCTCTGGCACTGAGGGCAGCAACTCTACCGCTGTGCCACCATGCCTCCCTCGATATTGTGATATCATTTCTCTTGAAGACCTTGGATCTGGATTTCAAGAGAGAGTGACACTCCCTATTCATCCAAGCATTCTGGTTAGGTTTGACCTTAATTGCCTTTGTTGGAAGGCTGTTGTCAATGCATTTCTTGATGAATTATGATGATATTGATCTTGATAAAACTTGACGATTTACTCATTCAGGGTGAATACAGTGGTTTTGAACAAGTTCCAGCCCACTGATGCAAGGCAGTCCTCGAGTAGATCCTCAGTCTCCTTAGACAACTGCTCTGTTACTTTTTTCATTGGTGTCTCATGTTTCGGTCTCTGCCTGTAAGCCGGCAGAGGCACCAATGGCACTGGCCAGTATGAGGGCAATAGAATAGCAGATCTGCTTTCACGAGTTTAGTTTAATTTAGTTTAGAGATACAGCGCGGAAACAGGGACTTCAGCACACCAGATCTACACTGACCAGTGATCACCTGTAGGCTTGTTCTAGTACTACCCACAAGGGACAATTTACTGGTCAATTAACCAACAACGGCGGCACAGTGGCGCAGCGGTAGAGTTGCTGCCTTACAGCGAATGCAGCGCCGGAGACTCAGGTTCGATCCTGACTATGGGCGCCGTCTGTACGGAGTTTGTACGTTCTCCCCGTGACCTGCGTGGCTTTTCCCCAAGATCTTCGGTTTCCTCCCACACTCCAAAGACGTATGTAGGTTAATTGACTGGGTAAATGTAACAATTGTCCCTAGTGTGTGTAGGATAGTGTTAATGTGCGGGGATCGCTGGGCGGCGCGGACTCAATGGGCCGAAGGGCCTGTTTCCGCGCCGTATCTCTAAATCTAAATCTAAAATATCTACAAACCTGTATGTCTTAGGAGTGTGGGAGGAAACCAGAGCATCTGGAGAAAACCCTTGAAATCACAGGGGGAACATACAAACTCCGTATAGAGAGCACCCAGGATCGAACCCGGGTCTCTGACGCTATAGGGCAGCATCTTTATCGCTGCGCCACCGTGCTGCTCTGTGCCACACGATAGGCATACTTGAGAGTGTTGTAGCAAAGATCAAGAATGTTATCACTCCATGTGGCACAGAGACAGGATGATGTTATATGGGCAGTACTTTCCTGAAGTTAGATTCATCGACAATGATGAACAGAGCATCATGGTTCATTGTCTCATGAGAGTTGATCTCAGTATAATTCGTCCAGTGCCATCTTGCTGTTGGCATGTGGTGGTATGTAGACCGTCCAAAAAATGCTCGAGTTGAATTCCGTTGGGTGGATAAAAATGAAGGCTATTCCAGGCTAGGAGAGCAGCATTGAGCTGAATTTATCACACAAAGCTTCTTAATCAAAAAGCAGTTGCCATCGCCTTTCCCCCGGCCTGGGTTTTATAGCAAGGTTGGGTGACTCAGGAGTGAGCTATGTTTCAGTGGAACAAGGCGCACAACAGTTCCTGATCTCCCTTTGAAAAAGCAGCCTTTCTATCTCTTCAAGCTTGTCCTGGAGTTATTGAACACTAGCCAGAAGTACAAGGAGTAACTCAAAGGGTCAGGCAGCATCTCTGGAGAACATGGATAGGTGATGTTTTGGGTCAGAATCCTTCTGTACCCATCTTCTGACTGCGACACTTCCTTGTCTTGTTGGTACTCACATCTGTGCAGGTAGCATCAGCTCATCTGACCATGATATTTTTGCACGTTCAATAAGATCTGGTCAGCCCAGCAACTTACTTTGCTGAGACTGATGGTGCCAACAGAGTGAGTTTGCATAGCCTGCAATTAATATAGCTACGACTGTTCAACTGAGCAAATTAGAAATCTATTGAAGTGAAGAGCCAGAAACTGAACATGGTTTATTGCATGATTGAAAATCAGTCTTTGGTACTTAAACTAGGTTTTCTGGAGAAAAGCCCTTGCAAATCTACTTTTAATGTTGATCGTCAACCTGGTGCTGATCGAGTAGAAAGTCAGTTTGTAAATGAAATGTGATAACATTAAAATGAATTTGAAAACCTCCTCATCCAGATGGCAATAGCATGACCATAAAAAATCAACCAAAGCCAGCAATCACAATTATATAAGTAGATATATTCTTCATTTCTAATACAAGTTGTGCTTTAACTTTCAGCAAATGTCCTGTTTTAATTTTAAATTTAAACTTTCATAGTCTTTTTTTTCTGAGCTGCTCATAGTTCTTTTTCCATAGTCCCAAAGATTCAGTCATTAAAATTCTATTGCGATTTTCAATGCCTTTTAATAATGCATGCTTTATGATCACAGATGTCATGGCGGCACGGTAGCGCAGCGGTAGTTGCTGCTTTACAGCGAATGCAGCGCCGGAGACTCAGGTTCGATCCTGACTACGGGTGCTGCACTGTAAGGAGTTTGTACGTTCTCCCCGTGAGCTGCGTGGGTTTTCTCCGAGATCTTCGGTTTCCTCCCACACTCCAAAGACGTACAGGTATGTAGGTTAATTGGCTGGGTAAATGTAAAAATTGTCCCTAGTGGGTGTAGGATAGTGTTAATGTGCGGGGATCACTGGGCGGCACGGACTTGGTGGGCCGAAAAGGCCTGTTTCCGGCTGTATATATATGATATGATATGATAAATTGTTATTTATGTTTGCATTATTAACCAATTCTAAGAACACGAAGGCATTTTTACCCACGACATTATGAAAAGTAGATTGATAAAAAGGCCTGTTTACATGAAGATTTTCAGATTTGAAAAATGCAGCCATCAAATCACTTCAATGCATTTAATAAAAGCATAAGCACTACATATATTTAAATTTAAGTCATCCCCACTGGGTAAATATTTAATTAATAAGATAGATAAAGGTGACAGTTTGCATGATTTGGGTTTATCTGACTGTTGACAATATAACCTAGTGACCAAGAATATTTTTGAAAGCAACTTACATTGTAATTAGTGAAATCAAGGCGGTAAGATCCTGCCATCTATCACAGTGGAGCTCAGGAAAGGTAAAAATTAGAGTGCCAAAAATGTTAATAAAACAGTAAAAGTTAAAGATATTGCTCACATTATTTTTCTTGCCACAATATTGTAGCTACTTCATTACTAAGCCAATGCTTCTGTCCAATTTTCAACATCAAAATGTAAATAAATTAAAAGTAGCTGAAACAATATATCAAGCATTATGTAAATTTCTGGTTAAGTATCAATACTTTGGGATAACTAGTTAACTTTATAGATGCTTCACCGTGACCTATTGCTTTGGGGCTGGTTCTCTTGCAAATTCAGTGGATAATTGCATAAAACATTGCATTATGTGACAGAGTCGTGGAAACAGGAAGGATTGTGCTGAATTAGATAAACTCAATCAGGGCAATAGTTCACACAACTGGCTTGAACGACTATGGGATCGAGAGGGAACAATTAAGCAAGGTTCTTGACCTTGAATGCCATCCAAGAACTGCTGGTTACAATTGCACAGGATGTGAGAGTTCACTTCGAACAAGTTGGATTTAATTGTGTTGACCTTCAAATTCAAGTGCATGTCTGTCCTCATCGCCTTAAATTGCACGCAAAAGTACTTTCATTTGAATGAGATAGCAATATGCTGTCAATGTACCAGGATCCCTATTCCGGCATGAGTCAGCAAATTCAGGTGATGAGAAGTGCAAAGGAAAGGAAATACTCTTTCAGTTCCTGTAAGGAATTGTTCAAATGGAAAGTAAAATTTAACAGTTGTCATTTTAGGCTATTTCAGAACCTAATGTTAATCATTAATAATGATACATATTATTCATAATAATTAGCTTGCTGTGAGCAGAATTGTTATATTGCAAATGGATGCTAGTGGCCAGGATTATATTCCAGTCACTTGCACCGAGTTTATCAGGTCATTAACTGATGGTTGGATGAAGTATGACTGATGTTATTAAATTGGCAACCCTGGCCTGGAAAACCTTTTTAAGTCTATTCGTGTGTGTGTTTGTGTATGCACATTCATCAATGTGACAGATGAAAGTGATGGGCAGTAGAATTTATTCCCCCACTTTACATTCAGTGTGGTAGCAAGCATATCAGGTATTCCATTTTATTTACGGCATGATAGTAAGAAGAACAGAACAGGTGGACTTGTCAGTATCAGGGTACCAGAAATTAAATCAGAAGCATCGGGAATCCAATTGAAATTAGATAGGTTTACAAAATGGCTGTATCAATAAATCCTTTGATGAAATCTAAAATGAAGCCTTGTGCGAGGACTTTATCTGGAGAAAGTTTTTTTTATCTCTCCAGCCATACCGTCCTCAGATTTCAAACAATTACAATATTAAATGATTTAGGATATTTTCAATTACCCTGTTATTCATAGGACAAAAAAAAGGCCGAATATGGTGGATAAACTCAGCGGGTCAGGCAGCATCTCTGGAGAACATGGATCGGTGACATTTCAACACCCTTCCTCATCGGACAATATAGGCGAAAACCAAAAGAATCCTGATAACAATTATTCGCAATCTACATTTATCTTTGGAGGTATAATGAATGCATGTGCTAAATTACTAACATTTTCATTTTGCTCAAATCTTTAAATAAACACAGAACGCTGTAGTAACTCAGGGGACAGGCAGCATCCCTGGAGAGAAGGAATGGGGGTGACGTTTCAGGTCGAGACCCTTCTTCAGACTGGTTAGAGATAAGGGAAATGAGAGATATGGATGGTGATGTGGAGAGAAAAAGAACAATGAATGAAAGATGTGCAAAAAAGTAACAAGGATAAAGGAAACAGGCCATTGTAAGCGGGTTGTAGGGTGAAAATGAGAAGCTAGTGCGACTTGGGTGGGGGGGGGGGATGGAGAGAGAGGGAATGCCCGGGCTACCTGAAGTGAGAGAAATCAATATTCATACCACTGGGCTGTAAGCTGCCCCAGCGAAATATGAGATGCTATTCCTCCAATTTGCATTTAGCCTCACTCTGACAATGGAGGAGACCGAGGACAGAAAGGTCTGTGTAGGAATGGGAAGGCGAATTAAAGTGTCCAGCAACTGGGAGATCAGGTAGGTTCAGGCGGCCTGAGCGAAGGTGTTGTATCTTCTGCGGTTGCAGGGGAAGGTACCTGGGGAAGGGGTGCTTTGGGTGGGAAGGGGTGAGTTAACCAGGGAGTTGCGGAGGGAATGGTCTCTGCGGAAGGCGGAAAGGGGTGGAGATGGGAAAATGTGGCTAGTGGTGGGATCCCATTGGATGTGGCAGAAATTTCGGAGGATTATGTTTTGCATGCGACGGCTGATGGGCTGGAAGGTAAGGACTAGGCGGACTCTGTCTCTGTTGCGACTAGTGGGAGGGGGAGCAAGGGCGGAGCTGCGGGGTACCGAGAAGACATGAGTGAAGGCCTCATCTATGTTGGGAGATGGGAACTCCTGTTCCCTAAAGAATCGGGACATCTCGGATGTTCTAGTATGGAACACCTCATCTTGGGCACAGATGCGACGTAGACGGAGGAATTGGGAGTAGGGGATAGAGTCGGTGCAGGAAGCAGGGTGGGAAGAAGTATAGTCGAGATAGTTGTGGGAGTCAGTGGGTCTGTCAAATCTTTGCTCATTTCTTTAGTAAAACCCAAATTAATGAGGTAACAGTGGGTTGGGCAGCATCTGTGGAGAAAGCTGCAAAAGAGAGATGTGGAAGGGACAAAGCCTGACAAATATCATCTATCCTTTCTTTCCACAGATGCTGCCTGACCAGCTGAATTCCTCCAACACTTGGCATTTTGCTCAAGATTCCGGCACCTGCAGCTTTTTCTGTCTCCATTCTCTATTTCCTTCTTTGCTGAAAGAATGGTTTATGCTGTGGTTCACCACCAAGCACCACCAACTAACATGTATACATTGATGTACCACCAGCGAACACATACACATTGATGTACCACCAACTAACACATATACATTGAAGCACCACCAACTAACATGTATACATTGATGTACCACCAACGAACATATACACATTGATGTACCACCAACTAACATATATACATTGAAGCACCACCAACTAACATGTATACATTGATGTACCACTAACTAACATGTGTACATTGATGTACCACTAACTAACATGTATACACTAGGTTTCACAAAATGCTGGAGTAACTCAGCAGGTCATGCAGCATCTCAGGAGAGAAGGAATGGGTGACATTTCAGGTCGAGACCCTTCTTCAGACCCTTCTTCAGAGTCTGAAGAAGGGTCTCGACCCGAAACGTCACTCATTCCTTCTCTCCTGAGATGTTGCCTGACCGGCTGAGTTACTCCAGCATTTTGTGAACTAATATGTATACATTGATGTACCACTAACTAACATGCATACATTGATGTATCACCAACATGTATACATTGAAGTGCCACCAACAAACACATATACATTGAAGTGCCACCAACTAACAGGTATACATTGGCAGGACTCAGTCAACTCAGTCTATGGTGATGGTGTTCAAGCCACTCTTGGTTTTGGATCATGATGTTCTCTGCCCAGAGTAAATTCAGTCCTTGTTACTTTCAGTGCTTTTTCCAAGTGTTCTGCAACATGAGAAAGGACTGATTCATCAGCTGAGGGGGGGGGGGGGGGGGGGGTGGGGGGGGGGGGATAGTAGGCGAGGAGGAGTTTTCCTTCCTCATGGTTTTCCTGAGGCTGTGACACTTCACCATATCTGCAGCGGTTGTTGAGGACTCCGAGGCCTACCCGCTCACTGTGTCTGCTGTCCATTGTGAGTCTGTCTTGCTGTAAGACAGGACATATTCATGGATTATAGTGGAGGATCCGACACATTATAAGAATGAAAATATCACAGCTGTGATTCAGGGGCAGTTTCTTCCCAGCTGGTTGTAGGCAACTGAATCATCCTACCACAACCAGAGAGCACAGTGCTGAACTACGATCTACCTCTTTAGTGACCATCAGACTATCCTTGATCGGACCTTGCTGGCTTTACCTTGCACTAAACGTTATTCCTTTATCATGTATCTATACACTGTAAAAGGATCGATTGTAATCATGTATTGTCTTTCTGCTGACGGGTTAGCGCGCAACAAAAGCTTTTCACTGTACCTCGCTCGGCACACATGACCATAAACTAAACTAAACTAAACTGTTGCATGATTCGTTTGTGGGACAGCGCTCCCAATGTAGTCACAAGATGTTTGTCATGAGGACTTTGCAAAGTTGACTGTGCAGGGAGCAGCGATGTGTCTAATTTCAGGGCCCAGAATCTATTCCTCTCGTGATCTTATTCACCTCTATAAGATCAGCCCTCATTCTCCTGCGCTCCAAGGAATAAAATCCTAGCTCGCACAACCTCTCCCTATAGCTCAGGCCCTTGAGTCCTGAGAACTTGCACTCTATTCTTCTATCATTAAAATGAAGGGAGTCATAAATTTTTTATAGCTTTTTTAATAGACAATAGACAATAGACTATAGGAGTAGGTATAGGAGTAGGGCCATTCAGCCCTTTGAGCCAGCACCACCATTCAATGTGATCATGGCTGATCATCCACAATCAGTATCCTGTTCCTGCCCTCCCCCCATACCCCCTGACTCCGCTATCATTAAGAGCTTTATCTAACTCTCTCTTGAAAGCATCCAGAGAATTGGCCTTCACTGCCTTCTGAGGAAAGAATTCCATAGATTCACAACTCTCTGAGTGAAAAAGTTTTTCCTCATCTCCATTCTAAATGGCCTATCCCTTATTCTTAAACTGTGGCCTCTGGTTCTGGACTCCCCCAACATTGGGAACATGTTTCCTGCCTCTAGCGTGTCCAATCCCTTAATAATCTTATATGTTTCAATAAGATCCCTTCTCATCCTTCTAAATTCCAGTGTATACAAGCCTAGTCGCTCCAGTCTTTCAACATACGACAGTCCCGCCATTCCGGGAATTAACCTAGTGAACCTACGCTGCACGCCCTCAATAGCAAGAATGTCCTTCCTCAAATTTGGAGACAAAACTGCACACAGTACTCCAGGTGCGGTCTCACTAGGGCCCTGTCCAACTGCAAAAGGACCTCTTTGCTCCTATATTCAATTCCTCGTGTCATAAAGGCCAACATGCCATTAGCTTTCTTCACTGCCTTCTGTACCTGCATGCTCACTTTCAGTGACTGATGAACAAGGACATCCAAATCTCTTTGTACTTCCCCATTTCCTAACTTGACACCATTCAGATAATAATCTGCCTTCCTGTTCTTACCACCAAAGTGGATAATCTCACATTTATCCACGTTAAACTGCATCTGCCATGCATCTGCCCACTCACACAACCTGTCACCCTGCATCCTTAACTTATCATGCTACCTACAAATGATTTGTAAGCCTATTTTCCCAGGCCTCTTTATTCCTGCGTGCTTGTTATAACTTCATCATTGCCTTGTTTTTTAATTTTAGAGATACAGCGCGGAAACAGGCCGTTCGGCCCACCGAGTCCGTGCCGACCAGTGATCCCCGCACACTAACATTAACCTACACAAGGGACCATTTTTACATTTACCAAGCCAATTAACCTACAAACCTGTACATCTTTGGAGTGTGGGAGAAAACCGAAGATCTCGGAGAAAACCCACACAGGTCACGGGGTGAACGTGCAAACTCCGTACAGACAGCACCCGTAGTCGGGATCGAACCCGGGTCTCCGGCGCTGCATTCGCTGTAAGGCAGCAACTCTACCGCTGCGCCATCGTGTCTCATTCCACCTCCCAGATTGATTAATTTTTGCTATTTTTTTAACATTATGTTTCGTCTGATCGATGGCTTTCCAGTTGACCACTGTGCCTTAGTCTGCTTGAAGACTATTACTATTTTACAGTGGCGCGTTTCGTGTAATCTTTGCACTTTGAAAGTATACCTGTTTACCCAGGTCCAAACGTTAATACCTACCCCACGGAAAACGAGCACACGGTCTGAACAATGGCCATTCATCACTCGCTCACCTCTCTATGTCTTATTCAATGCCGTGGATTGTATTGTTCTTTGGCCATTACTCAGCAGAGAGCCCCTGGCTAACAGCAATCAGTCCAGCAGTGGAGCACAAATGTACTGAATTTAACAGGGGAGCACTGGTGTGTGAAGTATATATAGCCCCATTCATTTGAACGTAGCAGACTTCAATTGAAACGAAAACCAGATGTAGACTGCATTGCACCTCATATTCCACCTGGGTAGTCTACCGAGTGACAGCATCGGAAACTGAATTCTCCAGTTTCAGGTAACCTGCTCCTCCTCTAAGGTTGTGGAGAGATAGGGAGATGTGTAAGGGCCAGATAGAGGTTACAGAAATGGGGAGGGGTGTAGAGGTTATATAGATAAGGAGGGATAGGGGCCCAATGGGTTCATGGAAATAGGGAGGAGTATAGAGGTTACAGAAATCTACAATAGACAATAGACAATAGGTGCAGGAGAAGGCCATTCGGCCCTTCGAGCCATTCAATGTGATCATGGCTGATCATGGCTGATCATTCTCAATCAGTACCCCGTTCCTGCCTTCTCCCCATACCCCCTGACTCCGATAGGGAGGGGAAGAGGGGTTGCAGAGTTGAGAGAGGTATAAGGGCTGGAGGGGGTTACAAAGATACTGAAAGGGGTACAGATTATGAGATTGGGAGGGGTTTATGGGGTGGAGTGGGTAACAGAGATGGGAAGGGGTGTAGTGACCGAAGGGTCACAGATATAGGGACGGGAGACGGGCCCTGATGGTAGGGAAGGGTGTGAGGGCCGGAATGGATATCGGAGATGTGGAGCGTCACCAACATAACTGTGGACTCCCGGAGCCCACTTTGTCTGGAACATTCTGGCACCGTCACGGTCAGGATGCATTGAGCATATTCTGCCCAGATGACATTGGCACAGGGGCACAAGGTGTGTACGCTGGCATGTGGTTAGCTGGAGTCCTGGGCGCCCAGGAGATGGCGCGGAGGATGTCCTTTCCCTTTGTCCCTACAGGAAATGCAGAGGCTCCTGCCAGAGACAGGGCCATCTTTACAGCATTATGGGCCCCGGGCAAAGCAGTGTACTGGGGCAACTGCGACAACTACTCACAGGAATAAAAATGTAAATGGTCCCCAGCACCCCCATTTCCCCAATCTCTCTTCCCCCCCATCACCAACCCCCACCCTTGCTGTCCCCCTCCCCAGTCCCACTCTGCCTCCTCCCACCCCCACTCTCCTCCTCCCACCCTCCCCGTCGCCCCCACCGTTACTCTCCCCACCCCCCTTTCCCTACCAGCCCCTCCCTGTCGTGCCGGCGAAAAGCACTTACCGAAAAGCACTTAGCGGTGGATTTAGGGTGCTACATTGTTGCGAAAAGCACTTACAGATCGCTGTGAGAAGCACTTAGGGATGGAAAAGCAAAGCACTTAGGGAGCTAATTGTTGCGAAACAGATCGCTGTGAGAAGCACTTAGGGATGGAAAATGTTGCGAAAAAAACACTTAGGGACTGAAAATGTTGCGAAAAAAGCACTTATTGAACCTACATTTTTAAAGTAGTATTTATTTATTGCAAGTCACTTAACATACACAGATCAGCATGGGGCCCCTATGCTCGTGGGGCCCCAGGCAAGTGCCCATCAGGCCCATGCGTTAAGACGGTCCTGGCCAGAGAGCTGTAACACACAAGACACCATCCTCACCGAATGGTTCCTCACTTGCCGTGACCGCCGACAAAGGAAACCTGCCCGGCAGTAGGTGACACACACGGGAGGGAGGCTGTCTCCTTGCTGAAACAGAGATCTGCTCTGCCCCAAACCGATCGCTGGTTGAATCCACCATTCACAATCACAACCAGGGTTTAGCCTCAGTGCAGGCCAGTGACCCCAGCTTCTCCTTCCTTTCCTAACTGATTCCAGGATCTGCTGCTCTGTTGCCTGTCACCTGCCAACCTGTTATTTTCTCCACACTTCCCTTCCCCCATCTGACGCTATCCACCAATCACTCCCTCCTCACCCAGATACCCCTCCATCTCACCTCTTTGTACTTGCTCTCTCCCCTCTATTCCCTCAGTCCAAATGAAAGGTGCCGCCCTGAAATATCAACCCAAAAGCACACAAAGGTGCTGCAGTAACTCAACAGGTCAGGCAGCATCTCTGGGAGAATATGGATAGATGACGATTGAGGTCCAGACCCTTCTTCTGAAGAGTCTGAAGAAGTGTCTCGATCTGAAAAAGTCACCTCTCCATGTTCTCCAGAGATGCTGCTTGACCTGCTGTATTACTCCAGCACGTTGTGTCCTTTTTGTGCATTAGCCAGCATCTGCAGTTTTTTGTTTCTACACTGAAATATCAACGGTCCATTTCCCCTCCACAGATGCTGCTTGACACGCCAAATTCCTCCTGCATATTGTTTGTTGCTCCAGATTCTAGCATCTACGATCTCTTGTGCCTCTGAGGTAATGTACTTGTTTTTCTTAATTTAATTAATGTTAATATGTTCAATTCACTTAAATCAGAGAAATATTTTGAAATAAATATATTATTTTCTTTGTTTTAATTATTAAGTAATTTTACTTGTTTTTATTATTTAAATCTAAGTAAACTATTATTGATGTGGAGAGGATGTTTCCACTATTGGGAGAGTCTAAGACTAGAGGTCATAGCCTCAGAATTAAAGGATGTTCCTTTAGGAATGAGATGAGGAGAAATTTCTTTAGTCTTAGGGTGGTGAATCTGTGGAATTCTTCGCCACAGAAGGCTGTGGAGGCCAACTCAATGGATGTTTTTAAGGCAGAGATAAGTAGATTCTTGATTAGTACGGGTGTCAGGGGTTATGGGGAGAAGGCAGGAGGATGGGGTTAGGAGGGAGAGATAGATCAGCCGTGATAAAATGGCAGAGTAGACTTGATGGGCCGAATGGCCTAATTCTGCTCCGATCACTTATGACATGACCTGATTATTACATTTTGATAATGAATTGTAACATTTTCAGCTGGAAGGGCCCTTGACCATGAGCTGACAAGAAGCCTTCAGGGCTGTGCTGGGGATAGTCAGGTAAATCCTTACGATTTACTGCCTGTGTCTACGTCTTGTGATGGCTGTGGTAGCAAAGCCGTCAGGAGTCTGTCTTGATTTGACCTTCAGGTCAGCAAATTGTGCAATATGGGCATCAAGCTTGGCCCTCCATGGCAAACACCATGGAGGGCCAAGCTGAACAAAACCCAGCACAATGCCTAACCTTTGAATCTCAAAGATTTTACTTTTGCCTAAACTTGAATTGTGGGGCACTTTGTCAAATGTCATTTATTATTGCCAGTTAATTGGCATGTTCACTTCAAGAATCCACATGGGATTGCTGGATCTCAATTTTGCGATGTGGTAAAAGTGGAATCAGTGTTCCGTATTATTTAGCTTCATTTCAAGAAACGGCACGGAAACAGGCCCTTTGGCCCAGCCAGGTCCAGGCTGACCATCGATCACCCATTCACACTCGTTCTGTGCTATCCCACTTTCACGTCCACACTCTACACAACTGCGGCAATTTTTATAGAGTCCAATTAACGTACAAACCCTCATGTCTTTGAGATATTGGAGGGAACAGAGCACCCGGACGAAGCCCATGCAGTCACAGGGAGAACATGAATCTCCACACAGACAGCATCGGGATCAAATCTGGTTCTCTGGTGCTGTGAGGCAGCAGCTTTATCAGCTGCGCACTGAGCCACCCCTTGATTGTTGAGATAAAAATGGAAACAAATCTGGTAGATGGATCACATCATAAAGAATCGAGTAGGATAAAATCCAGGGAGAGCTAGCTAATTGGACACATAATTGCCTTAAAGTTAGGAAACAGAGGGCAATAGTGAAAGATTGTTTTTCAGACTGGAGGCCTGTGACCAGTGGTGTGCCACAGGGATCAATGCTGGGTCCATTGTTGGTTGTCATCTTTGTCAACAATTTGGAGATGAACGTGCAAGGCATGGTTGGTAAATTAGCAGATGACTCTAAAATGGGAGGAATCGTAGACAGGGAAGAAGGTTGTCAAAAGTACCAATGGAAACTTGATCAGCTGTGTAAGAGGGCCAAGGAATGGCAAATAGAGATTATTTCAGATAAGCGTGATTATTTTCTTCTCACTCACAGTTGCCAGGCAGAGTTCGTGCTTTTTGATTTTTTCGGTTATTTCTAGCTTTTCTAACAAGTAGTTTGACTGTTGGAAAATTTCAAATGTCACTGAATATCAAACAGAAGTGTTTATTTAATTTAAATTTTGCGTGGAGCCCAGCTTATAGAAACAGGCTTAATTACAACATTTAAATTAAAGAAGGCAACATATTAGGTCATTGTTCTAGCCATCTCTGCTTAGCCCACATTTTGTTTAGACATATTAGATGACAAAGAGGCTGCTTTGTTTCTCAGGGATTTAGTGGTGCCATTTAGCTTTCCACAATCTGGCACAGCTTTCATTAAACCCTAGTTACTTGAATCATTTAAGCCGAATCTCAGAAAGGCCAAATGTAAATTTAAAAAAAATTTAAAACTGCAGATGCTGGAAATCTGAAATAAATGCAGAAAACACCCAGCAGGTCAGGCAGCATCTGTGGAAAGCGAAGTTTCCTAATGTTTAGGAAAATGTTAACCTTTCCACAGATGCTGACTGACCTGCTGAATGTTTCCAGCACTTTCTGGTTTTATCTCACAATTAACAAGTCTGATGTTAGTCCCCTTGTGGGACATCCCAGGCAGCTATTGGCAACTTCTTGCAGTCATGAACCTAACCCAGACCATCCCAAAAACCAAGCGCCCTTCCATTGACTTCATCTACACTTCATGCTGCCTCAGCAAGGCAGACAACATAATTAAGGACCAGTCTCTACCCAGTCACTCCCTCTTCTCCCCTCTCCCATCGGGCAGGACGTGTAGGTTTGAAAATGCAAACCTCCAGATTCAGGGACAGCTACTTCCTAGCAATAGAACTGTCCTCTAATCAGCGAGAGTGCATTCCTGACCTCCCATCTACCTCATTGGGGACCTTTGAACTACCTTTAATGGGACTTTACTGGCTTAATCTTGCACTAAACATTATTCACGTCATTACCATTGTCAAGTATCTGTACACGTTTGGTGGCTCGATTGTAATCATGTATTGTCTTTCCATTAACTGGTTAACACGCAACAAAAGCTTTTCACTGAACCTTGTTATACGTGACAATAAACTAAACTAAACCTTATCAGACTTCAATGTTTTATCTTTGCACTAAATGTTGTACACTTTATCCTTCTTCTGTGCACTTTTGACAGCTTGGTTGTGTTTATGTATAGTAATCTCCTTGACTGGATAGCGCACATATGAGTTTGTACGTTCTCCCCGTGACCTGCGTGGGTTTTCTCCGATCTCTTCAGTTTCCTCCCACATTCCAAAGACGAACAGACATCTAGGTTAATTGGCTTGGAATAAATGTACAATTGTCCCTAGTGTGTGTAGGATGGTGTTTATGTGTGGGGATTGCCGGTCGGCCCGGACTCAGTGGGCCGAAGGGTCTGTTATCGCGCTGCATCTCTAAACTAAACTAAACTAAACTAACAAAAGCTTTTCACTGCACCTCGGTTCATGTGACAATCATAAATTAAACAAAGCTAACGTGTTTATTGGGAAACGCTTCTATTAGGTGGAGTGACCCGACACTGGGCCTTATGGCATTAGCCAACCAGTGGTGAGCCGAAAATAATTATGTCAGGATTGCTGAGACTTAGAGCATCAGCTATTAGATAAGCACAAGCAAATCTGGCAAGTTAGATCTCTGTGTGGGCTAAAATAAATTTTGTATAAATGCAGGCGATAGACTAACATTTTTTTATGGTCAACTAATATTGTAAATGAATCTTAAGAAATGGACCCTGTAATTATGGTTTGAAAGTGTTCGGCCTGTAAGAAAATAACTGCAGATGCTGGTACAAATCGAAGGTATTCACAAAATGCTGGAGTAACTCAGCAGGTCAGGCAGCATCTCAGGAGAGAAGGAATGGGTGACGTTGCCTTATATCTTTGAAACCAATCAAAATGAGATGAGAAAACATTTCTTCACACAGAGTGGTGAGTCTGTGGAATTCTCTGCCGCAGAAGGTAGTTGAGGCAAGTTCATTGGCTATATTTAAGAGGGAGTTAGATGTGGCCCTTGTGGCTAAAGGGATCAGGGGGTATGGAGAGAAGGCAGGTACAGGTTACTGAGCTGGATGATCAGCCATGATCATGGCGGTGCAGGCTCGAAGGGCCGAATGGCCTACTCCTGCACCTATTTTCTATGTTTCTATGTTTCTATGTTTCTAAAATCAAATTGCTGTTTGTATTCACCTAGGCAGCTGATCAGCATCTTGAACCCTCTAATAACATGAAAGCCCTGGATTTTATTAAAGGCTTCTATTGTATTTATCTGTGCCCCAAAGGTAAATTTAATAAAGTCCTGGAAATATATATTTAAAATCTTGCATATCTATTAACTGAGAATATGCAAATACTACTTCAAAGCAGATTCTGCAGTGCATCTCCAGGTGTATAAAACAACACAATTTAGGCAGATACGCCTTTGAATTTGGTAACATGGAGGTTGACGGTACACATTTTCCCATTTGGAAACATAAAAGGGTTGGCTTGACAAATGCAGTTGTAGATGATGTATGGGTTTAGCCTGGTTGCTTTGTTGTTAATTGTTTGGAGAAAAGCACATCATGTCCCTCCCTGCTTTGCAAATGAGGAGTCAGGAGTATAAATGAAGGTCTGTGTAATCCAGCAACTGTACAATTTTTTTGCATTTCCTCCGGGTGAATCTAGATTCATTCCAAAATCAATTAAGGCTGACTGAAAGCAATAAATGTGACTGCTGGGCATTGCCTGTACTAAAAATTGCGTTTGACAAATATAAATAAAATTTGGGCTGTAAATCTATGAAGGCATAGAGGCAAATTTCCATTGGAGAATTTCAACTACGTACCTTAGCTGAACACATACAGACACAAATACGTGTCAGCATTTCTGCCTCAAATGCGTGTGTTCCACTGAAAGGGTTTAATAAATGGAGCACCCATCAATGTGCATTAAACAAATGCGTCGCCGCATATTTTCTCTTGGATCTTCTGTTCTCCCTCTTCTGCTCATTAGAACCTTCCTATTCTCCTGGAAAGGTTCAGGCTTCCGAGGCAAAATATATTTCAGATTTTATTTTTAGAAGCGCGGACTAATTCCAATTGTGAAGTGAGTGCACTTGAGCCAAAAGTACAGCAGGTTAATCAGACCGACATCAAGTAATGATTTATCTCCCATTCCTCACGAGAGCAAGTCTTTTAGCCAAATAATAATGAACTGTGGTGCTGCAAACTGCAGGATTGTTATCATCGTTATAATTGGCACCCTGGATAGACTAATATATATACCAGGCATTAATAATACATTGCTGTTGCATTTGTCCAAATAACTCTAACTTCTCGTTAAGTAACTATTGATTTTACATTTTCTTTAACTGCAAACTTGGATTGTTTTCTTGGAACATCGAAGTTTGAAGGGAGAGTTGACAGACTCATATAAAGTCATGAAAGGCATCGATATGGTAGACAGGCAGAACCTTTTTCCCCAGGGTGGAAATGTCAAAGATTAGAGGCCATAGCCTTAAGGTGAGAGGGAGGCAGATTTTAAAGAAGACTAGACCAAGTGAACCCGTTGGGCCCAAACCTCTCCTCCCCCACTCCCTCCCCTCCCCCTTCCCCCCCACTCCATCCCCCTCAACCCCCTTATCCTCCCTCCTCCCTCCCTCGAAAGGAGATAGATTTAAACTTTAAAATGTGAATAACTTTAAAAATATAACACCGATTTCAATGAAAGGTCTTTCATTAGCACCAAAGGGATGACGGTGGGTAAGGTGGGCCTAAAATTGTCGCGCTATTGTGTACCGTTTTGGCTGTAGTTCAGGAACAGACAAACAAACAAACGAGAGTTTTAGTAGATAGATGTGTGGGGCAAGTCTTTTTTACACAGAGAATGGGGGTGCCGAGAACGTGCTACCCGGGAGTGGTGGTAGAGGTAGAGGTTGAGAGCTGTGAATCTGTGGAATTTTCTGCCACAGAAGGCAGTGGAGGCCAATTCACTGGATGTTTTCAAGAAAGAGTTAGATATAGCTATTAGGGCCAATGGAATCAAGGGATATGGGGAGATAGCAGGAGCGGGGTCCTGATCTTGGATGATCAGCCATGATCATATTGAATGGCGGTGCTGGCTCGAAGGGCCGAATGGCCTACTCCTGCACCTATTTTCTGTGTTTCTAGATACCGTATGGAAAATTAGGAGTCTGAGATAGGCACATGGATAGGTAGACAATAGACAATAGACAATAGACAATAGACAATAGACAATGGCTGATCATTCTCAATCAGTACCCCTAGGGCATGAAGGGATATAGATAACGTGCAAGCAGAGGAAATTAATTTAATTTGGCATCATATTCTGCATGGACATTGTGGGCCCAGGACCTGTTCCTGTGATGCATTGTTCTGTGTTCCATGGGTCAAAAACTGCAAAATATGTGCACTTCTTTTCAATTTGTTTTCAATTTGTAGCGGGAGGTTTGGATGGAGGAGTGCAGTGCAATGGGACCTGTTAGCAATCAGTTCAATTTCCATGGGTGCTCTCCCTTATTCATTGGTAAAAACAAATGACCCTATTCAATGTTTCACTGCATTTTCGCCCAATCTCCTGCTGAAAGTAAACTGTTGAAATTAGATACACCACTTAAAGCACACACGGAAGCAAAATTATCTGAACACCTCAATCTCCCTGTGACCTGCGTGGTTTTTCTCCGAGCGCTTCCGTTTCCTCCCACACTCCAAAGACGTACAGGTTTTTAGGTTGGTCGGCTTGGCGTAAATGCAAAATTGTCCCTAGTGTGTGTAGGATAGTGTTAATGTGCAAGGATTGCTGGTCGGAGTGGACTCAGTGGGCCGAAGGGCCTATTTCCACGCTGTGTCTCTAAACTAAGCTAAGCTAAACTAAACCCGTGTGAATATTAACAGGCCTTCTAACGTGAGTAAATGAACTATCAATGCTGTCAGCAGGATCTTTTTCAGCTCTTAATCCAGAGCAGAGAGAGCATTAATCTGCATCAGTTCATGTTGCTTATGTCCTGTTAGTGCAAGTGATGCCACCCAATGCTTCAAACACGGAAAGAGTTTCATTATCTATTAAGGACATAAAGTCATAGAGTCTTACAGCGTGGAAACAGGCTCATCAGCGCAACTTGCCCACACCGGCCAACATGTTCCATCTACACTGGTCCCACCTGCCTGCATTTGGCCCACATCCTTCTGTCGATCCAGCATCCACTTTGATCTGTAATTTTCACACCTTACCCTTCCTTATCTCTAGACTCACTCTCCCCTGACTCTCAGTCTGAAGAATGGGGGTCAAACAAAAATGTCACCCACTCCTTCTCTCCAGAGACACTGCCTGTCCTGCTGAGTTACTACATCATTTTGTGTCTATCTTCCCTCTAAACCTGTTGTATCCATGTATCTGTCTAAATGTTTCTGGAAAGTTGCGATAGTACCTGCTTCAACTACCTCCTCCGACAGCTCGTTCCCTACACTCACCACCCTTTGTGTGAAAAAGTTACCCCTCAGATTCCGATGAAATCTTTCTCCCTCACCTTAAACCTGCGTCCTCTGGTTCTCGAATCCCCTCCCCTGGGCAATAGACTGTGCATCCACCCGGTCTACTCCTCTCAACTCCTCATATTATCGAGCATAAAATACTTGGAAAAACAAATTTCTTTGTCTATCTTCCTCTCCAAATCTCTTAGGGCATAGACAGAGAATTTTGCAGCTGTGACCTATTTAGCTCCTTCAATACTTTTGTAACTCCCAGTTCATCAGTTTTAAATGGAGACTCAAGAGACTGCTGATGCTGGGATCTGGGGACAAAACAAACTGATGGAGGAACTCAAGCAGCAACTTTGCAGACAGACAGGCAGTTGATGGTTCAGATTATGATCTTGCATTGGGACCAAGTTCCTCCTGCAGATCCAGAATAGATCTGGATCTATTCTACCTCAACCTGTTTGCCTGCCTCGTTTGGCCTTGACGGAGAGAATGCAGTTGTTGGGTCGTTGGAAGCCCTGTTCCTGATTTTTCTGTTCGTACTAGACCAAGTGGACCCATTGGGCCCAAACCTCGTCTGCATTGGTGCAGCACCCTCTCCTCCCCCCCTCCCCCTCCCTCCTACCCTCCCCCTCCCCCCTCCCTCCACTCCCCTCCCCCTCCGCACCCCCTCCTCTCCCTCACCCCCCTTCCCCTCCCCCTCCCTCCCTCCCCCCCCTCCACTCCCTCCCTCCCTCCCTCCCACCATCCTCCCTAGAAGAGAGATTTAAACTTTAAAATGGGAATAATTTTAAAAATATAGCACCGATTTCAATTAAACTTCTTCCATTAGCACCAAAGGGACGACGGTGAGTAAGGTGAGCCTAAAATTGTCGCGCTATCATGTACCGTTTTGGCTGTAGATCAGGAACAAACAAACAAACAAACAAGAGTTTTAGTATATAGATGAACAGCGACCAGGTACAAGGCAGTGGTCTACTGAGGCTTCTTTCTCCTTGAAAGCTGTAACAGCTCATGTCTAGTTCATTGTTCATAAGTTCTAGGAGCAGAATTATATCATTCGGCCCATCACATTTTCACCGCCATTCAATCATGGCTGATCACGGCAATCATAACCTCTGACAAAAACCTATCAAAGGTCTTTGAGCTGTTTTTAAATGGCTTTAATTGTCAGAGATACTTTTAGTCTATTCAGGTACGTATTAATAATTTTAACAAGTGAAATCTATTGAAAATAATTATTTCATAATAAAAAATCGGACATTTATTAGAATCATAAAATACCAACTCATAAATAAAGATAGAAAAGTAAAGTGAAATAACTCAAAAGACCGTTAGATTTTAATTATTATTTTTTAGATTTAGAGATACAGCGCGGAAACAGGTCCTTCAGCCCACCGAGTCCGCACCGCCCAGCGATCCCCGCACATTAACACTATCCTACACACACTAGGGACAATTTTTACATTTACCCAGTCAATTAACCTACAAACCTGTACGTCTTTGGAGTGTGGGAGGAAACCGAAGATCTCGGAGAAAACCCACGCAGGTCACGGGGAGAACGTACAAACTCTGTACAGATGGCGTTGTTTGTACGTTTGTACATTGTTTGAATGACTAAGATTCCTTGGATTCTGGCCAAAGGAATAGAAAATTGCTAATCCAACACAAAATGCAAGAAAGGAGGCAGGTAAAAAGCAGGAATCTATAGACCGAGCAGTCTAACATCAATCATTGGGAAATGTTGGTATCTGCTGTGGAAGAGGTAACAGCAAGGCATTTAGAAAGTCACATAGCAATCAAGCAGACTTAACATTGTATTATGAATGGAAATAGATGTTAACACATTTATTCATGTTCTTTTGAGTACATCACAAAAGTGGTGGATAGAAAGGGGAACCAATGGATGTGTGGTATGTGTCCAGAAGGTTTCCAGAAGCAGTTTTGTACATAGAAAGATAACTGTGCTTTGGATAGAGAAGAACAAAGGGGGACCCGGTGTGGGGGAGGGGGGGCGGGACACACACACACACACACACACACACACACACACACACACACACACACACACACACACACACACACACACACACACACACACACACACACACACACACACACACACGCACACTCTAGTTCAGAATCCTCTGCCCAGGGGAGAAGTCTGTGTTCATTTGTTTGTTTGTTTGTTCATTGGGGGCGTGGCTGCGTTGTGCAGCTGCGGCTCACCGGCAGTCCCTCTGTCTTTTTTTTTGTTTTTGTCTATTATCATCATTTAAATGTACGTTTTGATCTATTTTTAACTCTGTATATGTGGGGGTGGTGGAGGGGGGGTGGGGGAAACTTTTTTTCCAATCTCCTCCTCAATGGAGATGCGACCTTTATCGTGTCGTATCTCCGTTCGCGCTACGGCCTAACACCGTGGAGTCGGCGGCCTCCAGCTGGGATCGACCTTGAAGACTCCGGTCGCAGGGCCTGGACTTACCATCTCAGAGGCTTCGGCCGTGGGCCCTGCAGACCGCAACATCTGGAGTTCGCAGGTCCCTGGCTGGCGACCAGCTTTCGGGAGCTCCAGCCGTAGCAGCTTCGACCACCCCGGAGCACGAGGCTTGATCGACCCGCTCGCAGGCCCTTCATCGCCCTGCGTGGCCTGGCCGCGGCACTTTCCATCGCCCGGTGGGGGCTCAGGACCTTCATCGGCCTGCTCGGCTCGGCCCTGGGACTTTCCATCGCCCGGTGGGGGCTTCAAAGGTCGGGAGCCTCGATCGCCTCGTGGCACCACGGGAGAAGAATGAGGAGGAGATAAGACTTTTCCTTGCCTTCCATCACAGTGAGGGTGTGCCTGGAGCAATCACTGTGATGGCTGTTTGTGTTAAAATTGTAATTGTGTGTCTTGTGTTCTTTATTGTCTACTGCTGGACCCTGACGTGAGAGGACGCTGGAGCTGTTTGTTCGCCGTTTCTCCGTCAGGACAGTTCGTCTGTTTGTTTTTATGTCATGACTGTTTTTGTAAAGTGTCTTTGAGCACTTGGAAAAGCGCTATAAAAAATAAATGTTTATTATTATTATTATTATTTGTTCCGGTGAAGGCGATGTCCACACGGCAGCCAGCCAACAGTCACTTGTCTTTTTCTTTTTGTTTTCACTTTTAATTTCAAGTTTTTTGTGTACCTTGTGTGTTGTGGCTGTCAGCAGACCATTTTCCCTCCTGGGATGAATAAAGTTTTATCATATCGTATCGTATCGTAATATATTGCCCAGGGAGCGGGATCCAATAATTAACAGAAATAGAAATTTCAGGATATTGGGGAAGAAGTAGGTCATTTTTTGGGATGGGCAATCAGCAAGAGTACCATAGAGATCTGTGCTAAAGCCTTAACTATATTAATCAATGTTAAGACCTTGGATAAAGTTACCAAGTATTCAATGGCCGGATTTTCTGACGATGCAAAGATAGGTGGCTTCGCAAGTTTTGAGGAGGATACAAAAATGCTGCAAATGGATAGAATGTAGAACAGTACAGCACAAGCAAGAAGAAAGGTCCTGACCTGAAACGTCACCCATATATTTTTCTCAGAGATGCTGCCTGATCCGTAGAGTTACTCCAGCACTTTGTATCAACCTTTGGTACAAAACCAGCATCTGCAGAACCTTATTATTATCAAATGCCAGGGAATTGGAGTGCCTGACCTTCTGCTCTGTGGCCGTACCCACCACTCCTTCAATGTATTCTGGCCAGCGATGCCAGAATATCTGAACTCCTTCACAGCTTCTGGACCCGTCTTTAAACCCACGTGTTGATGTGCTGGGTAGAGATGATGTCCTACGCATCTGGTCCCTCATGTATGGTCAGATTCGTCTGCCATATGAACATTATTAACCTTGCAACCAACCTTTTGAGTCATTTCACTTTACTTTTCCATCTTTAGTTATGAATTGGTATTTTATAACAGTCATTTTTTTTGTTATAAAATAATAGTTTTCAATTGTTTTCACTTGCTACAATTATTACTGTCTAGATGATTAGACTTATAGTATCTCTAATCGTTAAACGCATTTTAAAACAGCTCAAAACCTTTGTGCTGTTCTTGATGTCAAGATAATGTAGCGCGTCGATAAAGGCAAGGAGCCAGGTATTTCGGGAAGGTATATTTATTGTATCGTGGGTCTCAGACGGGTCTAGTCTGCCGGAATGGCTTGGCGCCCCGCCACAATAAACACATTTCATTTGCACAAGATCCACATTCTTCAATTCCCTGCCTATCTAAAAGTCTTTTGAGCGCCACTATCTTATTGCCTCCCCCACCACCCCTGGCAGCATGGAAGTTACTGATTAGTGAAAGGCCTGGATAGAATGGATGTGGGGAGGATGTTTCCACTAGTGTGCGAATCTCAGACCAGAGGGCACAGTAAAAGAATACAAGGATGTACCTTTAGAAAGGAGACGAGGAGGCTCTTTAGTCAGAGTGGGGTGAATCTGTGGAATTCATTGCCACAGGTGGCAGTGGAGGCCAAGTCATTGGGTATTTTTAAAACGGAGATTGCCACGGCCTTGATTGGTAAGGGTGTCAAAGTTTATGGGGAGGAGGCAGGGGAATGGGGTTGAGAGGGAACGATAAATCAGCCACGATTGAGTGGCGGAGTAGACTCAATAGGCCGATTGGCCTAATTCTGCTCCAATGACTTGTGAACTTACGTTCTTGAGAGCCACCAAACTCTGTGTAAAATCTTGCCTCGCACGTCTCCTTTAAACTTTGCCCCTCTCGCCTTAAAGCTACCCCCTTTTTTCTATGATATTTCCACCGCTGGGGATAGAGGTTCTGACTCTCTACCCTATTGATGCCTCTCGATAATTAATATACTTCTATCGGGTCTCCTCTCACCCTCCGGCATTCCAGAGAAAACGATCCAAGTTTGGTCTTGCCACACTGACCCTGTTAAGACCCCTCTGGATCGCACCTGTTTCAGAGGCTACTCCACATTGTGGGAGGTGCCTGCAGACTAAAGCACGAGCCTCGCATTATAAAAAGTGAAAGCCTGGGCAGCTAGGTGGCTTCTGTGGGTGGCAAGTCCAAGCAACAGGCCTGTCTAGCATGACTCAATAAAAAGCTAGACTGAAAGCAAATACAATCATTAAAATAACTGGGAAAATAAGTAATTGCATTCTTGTACTGTGAAAGGTTACTTGTGAAATATTTTGTCTTGTGGTCTAAATACAGAAATGGCCAAATGGATGAATTTAATACAAATATTTATATGGCTGTGCCCACACATTAAAACTTAGCAAGTACAGTATTGCGGTTCATTCTGGTATGGCCTCTCTTCACATTTTTCTTTCTGTCTGTAAACGGAGAAATGATTACTTATATTTTTGTACAACTGCAGTAAAAAAAAAAATCATTTGCCAGGTATGAAAGATAAAGCCTCTTTATCAGTTCACAAAATTATTCGAAGGCCCTTGGAAAGCAACTAAGAATAAGGCATGTAAAATTGTCACATGCACAATGGAAAATGCACAAGGCCAAAAGGTGATATTATGTTTTGAACCACACAGGGAAATTGGATGCAGATCAAACCAAGATCAAGATTTACGCACATCAGTTTAAATGGTGCCTTGAATTTCTAGTTATTTCCTCTTCTTGTATTCCTACATTAAAACCAGCTTTGGGTTGTACAGTGCTGACGTTTCTATTCGGTACAACTGGTACGGGCCTGATATTACACTGATTTGCCTGGTAGGAAAAGTGTGATTGGCCATTTTAATTCCCACACAGTGTTATTTTTTTTAGTTTAGTTTAGTTTAGTTTAGAGCTACAGGGTATTAACAGGCCCTTTGGCCCACCGACCAACGACCAGTGACATCCGCACATTAAAACAATTATCCTGCTTACACACTAGGGACAATTTACATTTATACCAAGCCAATTAACCTACAAACCTGTACGTCTTTGAAGTGTGGGAAAGAAACCGAAGATATCGAAGAAAACCCACGCGGTCACGGGGGGAACGCACAAACTCCGTACAGACAGCACCCATCGTCGGGATCGAACCCGGGTCTCCAGCTCTGCAAGCGCTGTAAGGCAGCAACTCTACCGCTGCGCCACCACGCCGGCCTTTATTTTAACTCGAGAATAACGCCAGGTAACATTTCCAACAGGCATGTGATCCAAATCAGCCCAATCCCACTGTAAGGGTAGGTTTCAAGTGAGTCTGTTATTGTAACCGTAAGCAAAACTTTCACTCTATTGGAATGTAGCCACCTTTTTTCCGAACAATATGAGATTCTGATGAGGTTTGCAAAAGACCCAGGTGAAGGTGATTTTCCTTTTTGGATAGATGGAAGCAGGGAGCTTTCATAAATCAAACAAATAAGAGCAGAATATTAAATACTTCACATAGTTTTCTACCTGCAAAACATGAAAAAGTGGTTACAGCTCGGGAGAATATTATCTCCTGAAATTTCTTCATGATTTATGGTCTGGAAGACAACATCGCTGGGAAGGCTGACAATAATTTCCCTGCTACTTGCCCTAAGAAGATAACTGCTTCCTACACCACCACAATATAGTATTTCCTTTCCAAAAATAAACTTTATTCAGAATAAAAAAATGTATACAAAGCAAATTCTGCATATATTCTCAGTATCAATCAATAGTTTATTCAGTACTATCATACACTGTAATAATCACACCTATCTTAAACCATGCACCCTAGCCACTCAAGTGGCCACTTGGGATGATTTCCCTTCCTTTGTTTGAAGGGTTTAGTTTAGAGTTACAGCATGAAAACAGGCCCTTCGGCCCACCGAATCTGTGCCGACCAGCGATTCCTGACACACTAGGGATAATTTGTAATTAGACCAAGCCAGTTAACCTGTACGACTATGGAGCGTGGCTGGAAATGGAGATCCCGGATCCCGTGCAGGTCACAGGGAGAACATACAAACTCCATACAGAAAAGAACCCGTAGTCAGGATCGAACCGTCAGGCAGTGTAAGGCAGCAACACTACCGCTGCGCCACTGTGCCACCCTTGTGTTCCCACTGGACTCTGTCCCTCAATGCCCAGCGGCGGGAAAGACTCTAGACTGTGGTCCTCCCCCAAAGAGCCTTGGTGTTGGTTGTACCAAGCCTTAGTGAGCCCCTCAGCACATACTCCTGCAGTCTGTTATGGGCCAGTCAACAACATCCCCTGATAAGTAACCCACTGTGCTGGGAGATCAACAGGTTTCCAGCAAACCAAAGAGCATCATTCACTGAGTTGATGGTCTTCCAGCAACAACGGATGACTATCTCAGAATGTATCCCTGGGAAAAGCCCGTAAATCAGAGAGTCCGATGTTATAGAGGTGTTCGGGGTGAACCACGGTAAGGACCCTTGCATCATACTCCAGATCCACTTTGCAAACCCACACTCTGTAAACAGGTGGGCAACCGTCCCCTCTCCTTAGCAATTAGGAAAAGGGGAGATGCAATGTGACCTGGGTGTCATGGTGCACCAGTCATTGAAAGCAAGCGTGCAGGTGCAGCAGGCAGTGAAGAAAGCGAATGGTATGTTAGCATTCATAGCAAGAGGATTTGAGTATAGGAGCAGGGAGGTTCTGCTGCAGTTGTACAGGGCCTTGGTGAGACCACACCTGGAGTATTGTGTACAGTTTTGGTCTCCTAATCTGAGGAAAGACATTCTAGCCATAGAGGGAGTACAGAGAAGGTTCACCAGATTGATCCCTGGGATTGCAGGACTTTCATATGAAGAAAGACTGGATAGACTCGGCTTGTACTCGCTGGAATTTAGAAGACTGAGGGGGATCTTATTGAAACATATAAAATTCTTAAGGGGTTGGAGAGGCTAGATGCGGGAAGATTGTTCCCGATGTTGGGGAAGTCCAGAACCAGAGGTAACAGTTTAAGGATAAGGGGGAAGTCTTTTAGGACCGAGATGAGAAAACATTTCTTCACACAGAGAGTGGTGAGTCTGTGGAATTCTCTGCCACAGAAGGTAGTTGAGGCCAGTTCATTGGCTATATTTAAGAGGGAGTTAGATGTGGCCCTTGTGGCTAAATGGATCAGGGGGTATGGAGAGAAGGCAGGTACAGGTTACTGAGCTGGATGATCAGCCATGGTCATATTGAATGGCGGTGCAGGCTCGAAGGGCCGAATGGCCTACTCCTGCACCTATTTTCTATGTTTCTATGTTTCTATGGCCTGAGGGCAGCATGTATCGGCAATACGATTCCGATGATGCAGGAAGGATCTGACTGGGAGGGCCCCTGTCACCGCCAGCCAAGTGAGGTCTTGGTGCTTGTTAGTGAGCTCAGGTGACAAGGCAATTTGCCAGGCAAACTGGGCAGTCTGCTCAGGGAACCACGCCACAGGATCCATTGAGTCAATAGAATAGATAATAGACAAAAAGTGCAGGAGGAGGCCATTTGGCCCTTCAAGCCAGCACCGCCATTCAATGTGATCATGGCTGATCATTCTCAATCAGTATCCCGGTTCCTGCCTTCTTCCCATACCCCCTGACTTCGCTATCCTTAAGAGCTCTATCTAGCTCTCTCTTGAATGCATTCAGAGAATTGGCCTCCACTGCCTTCTGAGGCAGAGAATTCCACAGATTCACAACTCTCTGACTGAAAAAGTTTTTCCTCATCTCAGTTCTAAATGGCCTACCCCTTATTCTTAAACTGTGGCCCCTGTTTCTGGTTTCCCCCAACATTGGGAACATGTTTCCTGCCTCTAACGTGTCCAACCCCTAAATAATCTTATACATTTTGATAAGATCCCCTCTCATCCTTCTAAATTCCAGTGTATACAAGCCTCGTCGTTCAACATACGACAGTCCCGCAATTCCGGGAATTAACCTAGTAAACCTACGCTGCACGCCCTCAATAGCAAGAATATCCTTCCTCAAATTTGGAGACCAATGTCTTGCAGCCTTGTCTTGCCGTGCCTGCAGGATGTTCCGTGCAGACCACTGCCCGGCAGACCTGTGGTCAAAGGTGTTGGTCTGGAAGAACTTTTCCACAAAGGACAGGTGGTGCGGCAATGTCCAGCTGACAGGCGCATAGCACGGCATCGGTGCCAGTCCCATCCTTCACAACACCGAGGACAAGTTGAACCTCAGCAGGTAAATAGTTAGATATAGGTCTTATGGCTAATGGTATCAAGGGATATGGGGAGAAAGCAGGAATGGGGTACTGATTTTGGATGATCATATTGAATGGCGGTGCTGGCTCTGAGGGCCGAATGGCCGACCCCTGCACCTATTTTCTCTGTTTCGATGTCATGCCACATGGTGCCCACATGCTTTGGCTCTGCACACAAAATGGTGCAGCCAAACTCGATGGTGGCCATCAGGATGAGGGCAATGTTCGGCACACTTTTATGCCCTTTGTGTGCCAACTTTTGCATCGTAACCTGTCGGACCCACTCTATCTTTGATCCCCAGATGAACCGCAAGACGGCACAGGCGAAATAACAGGGGAGTGACCACACCTGCACCAAATACTGCAGGCCCAACAGTTGGAGCACTTTGATACAAATTAACAGACATTAAATGGCAGGCAAAGATCTACTGCTGATGCTTCCGGAATCACATGCAAGTAAGACCAGGTAAAGACACCATGTCTCCTTCACTATAACCCATTACAGAGGTCCCTGACAAGATGCAAGCCAAGTGGCGGAAGAAGCGTATAGACAATAGACAATAGACAATAGGTGCAGGAGGAGGCCATTCGGCCCTTCGAGCCAGCACCGCCATTCAATGTGATCATGGCTGATCATTCTCAATTAGTACCCCGTTCCTGCTTTCTCCCCATACCCCCTGACTCCGCTATCCTTAAGAGCTCTATCCAGCTCTCTCTTGAATGTATTCAGATAATTGGCCTCCACTGCCCTCTGAGGCAGAGAATTCCACAGATTCACAACTCTCTGACTAAAAAAGTTTTTCCTCATCTCTGTTCTAAATGGCCTACCCTTTATTCTTAAACAGTGGCTCCTGGTTCTGGACTCCCCCAACATTGGGAACATGTTTCCTGCCTCTAACGTGTCCAACCCCTTAATAATCTTATACGTTTCGATAAGATCCCCTCTCATCCTTCTAAATTCCGTATGCGCAGATTGAAGCGTAAAAGGCGAAAGATAAGGCAGAGGTCCAGGTGAACTGCTGCTGATGATGCTGGTCAAACTATGTTAAATTTTCCTTGACAAATGGACTCTGGACATTTCTGCTGATAATTGTTCCTCCAAGATCAACAATTTATGTAGATGTTTTGGATGCCGGTCATGAACGATCCAGAACATTGGACTGTTGTGGTACTGCGCCATGATGTTTATTAGTTACAAAATAAAGTGTAAACTAGTAAAAAAAAAAGTTTTAAATAATCCATTAATTAACCTACAGTAATCCGATGAATTACTTTTACTCATATCAACTTTAAAATCAAATTAAAATTCATACTCTCAAATTCTCAACACTGTATTCCAGACTTCCAAATTTATACTTCAGTCTACTCGTGTTCTCCAGAGATGCTGCCTGACCTGCTGAGTTTCCCCCTGCATTTTGTGCCTGTCTTTAAGATAAACAATGCATTACCACTGCAGACACCATTCATTACTTGTAATTTGTAATGTAGTTGTGCTTTATCTAAAACTAAATGTTTGGTGGTTCCAAGCATTATACACAATCAGCTGGGGGCAGTGTTAGCTGTGAGGAGGATGCTAGGAGGCTGCAACGTGACTTGGATAGGTTAGGTGAGTGGGAAAATGCATGGCAGATGCAGTATAATGTGGATAAATGTGAGGTTATCCACTTTGGTGGCAAGAACAGGAAAGCAGACTATTATCTGAATGGTGGCCGATTAGGAGAAGGGGAGATGCAACGAGACCTGGGTGTCGTGGTACACCAGTCATTGAAAGTAGGCATGCAGGTGCAGCAGGCAGTGAAGAAAGCGAATGGTATGCTGGCATTCATAGCGAGGGGATTTGAGTATAGGAGCAGGGAGGTTCTGCTGCAGTTGTACAGGGCATTGGTGAGACCACATCTGGAGTATTGCGTACAGTTTTGGTCTCCTAATCTGAGGAAAGACATTCTTGCCATAGAGGGAGTACAGAGAAGGTTCACCAGATTGATTCCTGGGATGGCAGGACTTTCATATGAAGAAAGACTGGATAGACTCGGCTTGTACTTGCTGGAATTTAGAAGATTGAGGGGGGTTGTATAGAAACATAAAATTCTTAAGGGGTTGGACAGGCTAGATGCAGGAAGATTGTTCCCGATGTTGGGGAAGTCCAGAACAAGGGGTCACAGTTTAAGGATAAGGGGGAAGTCTTTTAGGACCGAGATGAGAATGGTTTTTTTCACACAGAGAGTGGTGAATCTGTGGAATTCTCTGCCACAGAAGGTAGTTGAGGCCAGTTCATTGGCTATATTTATTTATGGAACAGGTCATGTAACAGTGAACAAAGGATATGCTGCTCATTATTTAAACCATGCATTTTTTTTGTTAGCCTTCCAATTATAATTTATTAGTGGGCAACTAAGGTTCATCAGAATGCAGAGGCATTAAATTTAAGGAAATAAATATTCTTAGCATTAAGGAATTTGTTGAGAAAGATGAAAACTGACTCAGTAATGAATAACTACAAAGCTATATTGAGTAAAGCAGGGGGGACCATATTTCACACAATAGCTACAGAAAATGTCAATGTGTGAATGGGAGAAATTCGCACATTCAATAAAGGATGCTCTTCTGGGTTTAAGGCATTATGAAGAACCCAAATGCTTGCATCCAGCCATATTATACCTGGTCTGAAGAAAATGTATCTTCCCTTTGAGAAAGCAAGACAATCTTGTCACTAGAGGTTTACTGCTCTATTTTGTTTGCTGTGAGCTTTACTTATGTCAAAATGAGATAAGTATTGTCATCACTGCGGTTGATAAAATTTTCCTGCACAAGGAACAGTTTGTTCCATCTGGCTCTGCCAGTTATCTGAAGGAACTATACAGTTAAATGTGGCCCTTGTGGCTAAAGGGATCAGGGGGTATGGAGAGAAGGCAGGTACGGGATACTGAGTTGGATGATCAGCCATGATCATATTGAATGGCGGTGCAGGCTCGAAGGGCCGAATGGCCTACTCCTGCACTTATTTTCTATGTTTCTATGCTAAATAATGTTTAACAACACTTATATATGTTAAGCAACGAAATAGAGCACAGTCTTGTTATTGCAAAGAGATTCTATGTGAGTGGAGTTAAAATCAGTGCAGAAAAGACCACATTATCAGAGGCTACAATCAATTAAAGATTGGAGTTGCACAAAGCTGCAACTGACCCAATTTCCTTATATGCACGCGAGAGATCAAAATAAGATGTGTTTTGCCAGCACTCGAGAACTTAGAAATGCAAAACGGTAAGGATATGGGAAAATAACTTAAGTTACCAAATGAAGTATTCATGTAACGCATAAGCTCATTACCATTCCCTGCTAAGTACCGGAATTAAGTACCATATTTTGATCAAAACTTTAAACTTTGTGATTAATCGCATTAAATGTAACTCAAAGTGCAAATGATTCCAAATTCATCTTGAAACTGTTGAACCCATCCTGGGAAAGTTGTCATAATTCATGAAACTGATTAAGAATAATCTCTTCTGGAATAGTGCATTGGGAAAATAGAACATTTTTAGCCTAGAATTCTGTTGACAACCTAGCCACCATGTGATGAGTCAACGAGCATTTTGTTTGTTAATTCAGTCTCGGAAATTCAATAATAAATGAGGCCCAAAGCATCATCAGCTGCTGACCAGGCACTGCATAAAGCCTTACTAAGTGGGCCCTCATGTGAAACTAGATTGAATGGAGCATACAAACATAGCATTACGTGATACAATATTTAGGCTTTTGATTAATCGTTCAATCAAATTTGCTTGATTAACTTGAAAAGAGAGAGAGAGAGAGAGAGAGAGAGAGAGAGAGAGAGAGAGAGAGAGAGAGAGAGAGAGAGAGAGAGAGAGAGAGAGAGAGAGAGACATCCTCCACTAAGAATCATAATTGTCCTTTGACTTACTCGATATTGCAGGAGATAATACAAATGTGTGGGTTATTATTGCTGGTACTTTGAATCTGCTCCTATCATTCAAGAATGAGAAGAATCTTATTTTCAGTTTTCTATGAAAGCATGTTTATTTATGGAACAGGTCATGTAACAGTGAACAAAGGATATGCTGCTCATTATTTAAACCATGCATTTTTTTTGTTAGCCTTCCAATTATAATTTATTAGTGGGCAACTAAGGTTCATCAGAATGCAGAGGCATTAAATTTAAGGAAATAAATATTCTTAGCATTAAGGAATTTGTTGAGAAAGATGAAAACTGACTCAGTAATGAATAACTACAAAGCTATATTGAGTAAAGCAGGGGGGACCATATTTCACACAATAGCTACAGAAAATGTCAATGTGTGAATGGGAGAAATTCGCACATTCAATAAAGGATGCTCTTCTGGGTTTAAGGCATTATGAAGAACCCAAATGCTTGCATCCAGCCATATTATACCTGGTCTGAAGAAAATGTATCTTCCCTTTGAGAAAGCAAGACAATCTTGTCACTAGAGGTTTACTGCTCTATTTTGTTTGCTGTGAGCTTTACTTATATCAAAATGAGATAAGTATTGTCATCACTGCGGTTGATAAAATTTTCCTGCTCAAGGAACAGTTTGTTCCATCTGGCTCTGCCAGTTATCTGAAGGAACTATACAGTTAAATGTGAGGGAACAAAGTGGTTTGTGATTCCACTTCAGCAGGCAATTAAGAGTCAACTACATTGGTAAGGGGATGGAGTCACAAATCAATATGCTTCTTTCCCCAAAGATCATTGGGAAACCGATTGTTTTTTTAATGACAATCCAACAGCTTTATCGTCCTTTCCGGCATTATTTTTTCACAGAACTATAGTTTTCTGCTACCATGGTAGAATTTAGATTCATGCCGTTTAGATTATTTGCCCATGCAGATGTATTACCAGACAATCCTTTTCAAAGGCTGCTGCTCTGATGATTATTTTTGGTTGCACATTTTATTTATTTACAAGCCTTCCAATAAACAAACAAACATCTCGGATCTTTTGATTTTAAAGTTCTGCCATTTACCTGGTACATCGAAACATGGAACTGCAGATTGCTGGTTTACCAAGGAAAGACACACACTGCTGGAATAACTCAGCAGGTCAGACAGCATCCCCGGAGAACATGGATAGGTGACGTATCAGTTCAGGACCCTTCCTCAGACTAAAAAAATCAGACTCACAGATCAGCACAACTTTTATTTTGCTTTCTTAACCTTTCTCATTGTTTAAAACATTTGACAGAAAATGAAAAAAGGGGATATCAAAACTCAGAATGAATGAATGAATGAATGAATGAATGAATGAATGAATGAATGAATGAATGAATGAATGAATGAATGAGTGAATAAATGAATGTTTATTGGCCAAATATGGCACAAGGAATGTGCCTTGATGCTCCGCTCACAAATGACAACACAAACATACAGTTAACAATTAAGAATAAAGCATAAACACATCAAAACAATAAGGATACAACATTACAGTCTAAACATGTGGGTGGAAATAAACCAGAGCAAAAAAGAAACTACAGGCTTTGGTTATTGAGTAGAACTATTTCTCGTGGAATAAAAAAGCTGTTTTTATGTCTGGCTGTGGCGGCTTTGACAGTCGCCTTCCAGAGGGAAGTGCTTCGAAGAGTTTGTGGCCAGGGTGAGAGGGGTCAGAGATGATCTTGCCCGCTCGCTTCCTGGCCCTTGCAGTGTATAGTTCGCCAATGGGGGGAAGGTTGCAGCCAACAACCTTCTCGGCTGTGCGAACGATCCATTGCAGCCTCCGGATGTCGTGCTTGGTGGCTGAGCCAAACCAGACCATGATGGAGAAGGTGAGGATGGACTCAATGATAGCAGTATAGAATTGGACCATCATTGCCTGTGGCAGATTGTGTTGCCTCAGTTGCTGCAGGAAGTACATCCTCTGTTGGGCCTTTTTGACTGTGGAGTCGATGGTGGCCTCCCATTTAAGGTCCCTGGAGATGATGGTTCCGAGGAACTTAAATGACTCCACAGATGTGACTATGGTGTTGTTGATGGTGAGTGGGGGGAGGGGAGGGGGATCTCTTCGAAAGTCTACTATTAGTTCCACTGTCTTGAGACCATTGAGCTCCAGGTTTTTGCGATGGCACCAGGACGCCAGCTGTGTCACTTCCCGTCTGTAGGCAGATTCCTCCCCATCCTGGATCAGTCCAATCAGGGTTGTGCAATCCACAAACTTGAGGAGCTTGACAGAGGGAAGGTGCTGGAGACCGTGGAGTGGAGTTCTATCTTTTTGCTTTCGAGAAAGGAAACTGCCCTTCCCCCAACCTTTTTACCTTTAATTCCTGAGAGCAACTTCGTGGCCTACCCACAGCCTTAACATCCATTCCAAGTGAGGAACCAAACGGGGACCAACTGTGAAACCACGATTATTTATTACACGTAGCATTCACACCTCACTATTTGATTCATGCCCTCAAGTCAAGTCAAGTCAATTTTTTTGTATAGCACATTTAAAAACAACCCACGTTGACCAAAGTGCTGT
Organism: Rhinoraja longicauda; assembly: GCF_053455715.1. NCBI lineage: Eukaryota > Metazoa > Chordata > Chondrichthyes > Rajiformes > Arhynchobatidae > Rhinoraja > Rhinoraja longicauda. The sequence continues at coordinate 83,347,326 of NC_135955.1, forward strand.
ACATCAGTTCAGGTACTAAGAAAACAAACATACAATGGCACACAAACATAACAGCACATACATAAACAGTTCACAGCTCACCCTCTGAGGGCCTCAAACGCTAGGGAGTAGAAATAGGTTTTGAGCCTGGACTTAAAGGAGTCGATGGAGGGGGCAGTTCTGATGGGGAGAGGGATGCTGTTCCACAGTCTCGGAGCTGCAACCGCAAAAGCGCGGTCACCCCTGAGCTTAAGCCTAGACCGCGGGATAGTGAGTAGCCCCAAGTCGGCCGACCTGAGGGACCTGGAGATAGTGGTGGGTTAGAAGATTTTTGATATGGGGGGAGAGGGGAAGCCCGTTTAGGGCTTTGTATGTGAATAGGAGGAGCTTGAAGTTGATTCTGTACCGTACTGGGAGCCAGTGGAGAGAGGCCAGAATCGGGGTGATGTGGTCCCTTTTACGGGTACACGTCTGGAGTCTCGCTGCGGCGTTTTGGACCAATTGCAGTCGGGACAGGGATGATTGGCTGATCCCAGTGTATAGGGAGTTGCAGTAGTCTAGGCGGGAGGAAATTAATGCGTGGATGATTTTTTCAACGTCGTCAAATTGGAGGAATGGTTTGATTTTAGCTATGGTACGAAGCTGGAAGAAGCTGGCGTTTACCACAGCGTTGACTTGCTTGTCAAACTTTAATGCAGAGTCAAATATCTCGCCCTGTATGCTGTCAAAGTGAATCATTTTAATGCATTGATTTATAAACCCCAGGATATCAAACGCTTGCTAAATCTTTGTAAATTTCTATCTGAGCTAATGTATTTATAAGGGTAATTTGTGTTTCACCGTGTTTGCTTTGTAGTTTACATCCAGTCCGAGCAAACATTAAACAATGTACCATTGCCACCTGTTGTGGAAGTGTGATAAACGACTGCCACCAGAAAGCCTACTTTAAGAAACAAACCACCACATTTTGAAAGAGTTTTAAAATCTAGCGTATGGCGTGGATGGGCAAATGGCAAATTGACGACAGGTTATTATAGTTTGCACTGTGGAGAAATTGGCAGAACACAATTAATTACTCCTGTTAATCCCAAAATAACACATTGGTGATGGTGCGTGGGTTATTAAGAGCTACTTCGACACAAATAATTTAGCGCTCAAGTGAAAGAATATCGGTTATGCAATCACTCCGTGCAATGTTATTCGTTCCAGATTTGTTTATTTGGATTTTTTTTTGAACTTTGCATTTAGCTATCGCGTCTGTGAAATGAGCTAAAATACGGCTCTTTTCTCTTTAAAGTAAATCTTAAAGCAAGTTAGCAAGAGGAGCATCGCCTTGATGCCAAGGGCAACATTTTACGTCCCTAAGGGAGGAAAACAAAGATACTATAAGAAGATAACTGCAGATGCTGGTACAAATCGAAGGTTTTTATTCACAAAATGCTGGAGTAACTCAGCAGGTCAGGCAGCATCTCAGGAGAGAAGGAATGGATGGGTGACGTTTCGGGTCGAGACCCTTCTTCATTCCTTCTCTCCCGAGATGCTGCCTGACCTGCTGAGTTACTCCAGCATTTTGTGAATAAAAACAGAGATACTGCCTGACCTTTGCGCATCTTCGGCATTATTTAAAGGCAGTTCGAAATCATTTCCTTTGCAACATTAAATGGGAACTGGTTTGAATGCAGAGTGGAAAAACAAAATGAGGAGGGAATGTAGGGAGATGCTGAAGTGTTTGGATGCAGAGGGTGGAGGGAGGGAGGGAGGAGAGGAGTGGGTGTGAAGTAGGTGAGTAGGTGCCGGGCTGTTGTTGGGCGGGCGGTACACGTGTAAGTAGCGGCGCTGTGTCTCTATCTGTAGCAGATTGAGTGGGGCGTCAGGATCAGTATCAGCCAGCGCTATCTCGGGCTGTACTGCTGCCCAGCGCTTGTGGTGTGACACGGGCATCCGGCGTCACTCTGAGTATCTCAGTGTATTTTATATTGTGTGTGTGTGAGAGAGGGAGGGAGGGAGAGAGGCAGAGAGAGAGAGGGACTGACTGGGAAAGAAGGCTTTGTCCTGCCCTTTCGATTTCAGCACCGCACCAGGGCTGGGGCTGGGGCTGGGACTGGGGACTGGGACTTGCATCTAGCCAAAACCTTCCCTCTCTCCCCAGTGTGACCTGACCAGTGCGTGCAAACAACGCGGCGATCTGGACCAAAGAAAGGCAAAGGAAGGGGGGTTTACTGGTTGCAACGCCCTTGCTTTTACGGAGCTCCGGAGCAAGAGATAAACAGAGGATGTTCAGCATGAGGAGACGCCACTTCTTCGCCACTTCCATCCTCTGCTTCTGCCTGGGCATCATCCGCCTCGCCAAAGGTGAGTCCCGGCCGGGGAGTTTGTGTTGCTACGGCGCTTGGTTTAAAGGGACTCGCCCGTCTGTGTTGCCCACCACACTGAAGTAGGGGCAACGTTTCACACCTACAGCAGCAGCAGCAGCAAGCAGCAAATGTTTTCCTTCCCAGTGTCAGCACTTTTTCTTTAATGTTCCCGGTGGTCTAAAGCAGCCGTTGCTTGGCCCGTCCCTTGTCAAGATCATTTTAAGTTTTAATTTTAGGACACACACACACACACACACACACACACACACACACACACAGACACACACACAGACACACACACACACACACACACACACACACACACACACACACAAAGAAAAGAAAGGAAAAGACAAGGGCCTCTTGGAAGATGTTTTTGTGCGCGTCCTTCTGACATTTAAACCTGCGAGCTGGCATTTATTTGTCCTGCGCTTCAGGACGTGGTTTATCCCCCAGATAGACACAAAAAAATGCTGGAGATTGTCCCTGGTCCCCCAGATAACAGGGTTTACAGTCACGGTAAGGCATCTGGGGTGAGTTTTAACCCTCTCGCCGCTGATGATGAACAATTGAGAGATTTCACCACCCCCCTCTCCCTCTGCCCCTCCTCAATCCAACCCCTTTGGAAGAGGCGCATCTGTGGGATGCAGGGTGCGAGAGAGGGGGGAGAGTAGGGGAGGGGGAGAGTGGGGGGGGGGGGGAGAGAGTAAGGGGGAGAGAGTAGGGGAGAAAGTAGGGGAGAGAGTAGGGGAGAGAATAGGGGGGGAGACTAGGGGGAGAGTAGGGGGTAGGGTTGGGGGGGAGAGTAGGATGGGGGACATCATCAGGCAAAGCGGTCCTTTCATTGTGTGAGCCTGAAGAAGGGTCTCCACCCGACACATCACCCCTTCCTTCCTCCTCTCCACAGATGCTGCCTGTCTGTCCCGCTGAGTTACTCCAGCTTTCTGGGTCTGCTGCCTTCTCTTCCATTGTTGCTTTGCCTTTCATCCCTTCCTTGCTTTGGAAATAGTTTTGCAGCGTGGGAGTAGGAGTGGGGTGGGCGGTGGTAGGTGGGAGAGGGGACGCGCTCTGCTTGCTGCTTGCTCGGATGAAGGTGTTGTGGATGGGTTGAGAGGGAAGGGAACAGCGGCTGTTCTTGGGTCGGCCAGGGGACCGATCAAAGTGACAGTCTGATCGGGAGTCCGGGACGTTTACTGTCTCCATGTGCTCTCTCTCTCTTGCTCGCTCTCGCTCTCTCTCTCTCTCTCTCTCTCTATCTCTCTATCTCCCCCTCTCCCTTTCTTTCTCTCCCTCTTTCTCTCTCTTTCTCTCTCTTTCTCTCTCTCTCTCTCTCTCTCTCTCTCTCTCTCTCTCTCTCTCTCTCTCTCTCTCTCTCTCTCTCTCTCTCTCTCCCTCTCCCTCCCCCAGAGGCAGAAACACAATGTTTTTTGTTTTAAATTGTGCTCGCAAGCAAATTCCCAAGCAAAAAAACAAAACAAAATGCAGTTCAATTTCCGAGTGATTGTCGGTCTGCAAACTTATTTTATTAAATTGTATTTGAAAGGCGCTCCCAGGGTCAATCACGCGTTCCCTTTTGTTCTGTAATAAATTCTGGCGGCCGATTTAAACAAATCACAGATTGCACCGAGTGTGTGTGTGTGTGTGTGTGTGTGAGTGTGTGTGTGTGTGTGTGTGTGTGTGTGTGTGTGTGTGTGTGTGTGTGTGTGAGTGTGTGTGTGTGTGTGAGTGTGTGTGTGACAATAGACAATAGACAATAGGTGCAGGAGTAGGCCATTCAGCCCTTCGAGCCAGCACCGCCATTCAATGCGATCATGGCTGATCACTCTCAATCAGTACCCCGTTCCTGCCTTCTCCCCATACCCCCTCACTCCGCTATCCTTAAGAGCTCTATCCAGCTCTCTCTTGAAAGCATCCAACGAACTGGCCCCCACTGCCTTCTGAGGCAGGGAATTCCACACCTTCACCACTCTGTGTGTGAGTGTGTGTGTGTGTGTGTGTGTGTGTGTTTGTGTGTGTGAGTGAGTGTGTGTGTGTGAGTGTGTGTGAGTGTGTGTGTGTGTGTGTGAGTGTGTGTGTGTGTGTGTGAGTGTGTGTGTGTGTGTGTGTGTGTGTGTGTGTGTTTGCTTGTAATTTCCTCAGGTTTGGTCCAGCTTGCAAACACTTACGCCCGGGTGGGATGGATTTATATTGTGGGTATACATATAATGAAGGGTTAAATGCAGTTGCGAGGAGGCTCTGTGTGCTTTTTGCTCCATCTGTGTGGGACAAGGCTGTGAGAAATGCTCACTGCGACAAGGGGAGCAGCGTTTGTCGCTGTCCCCCGCTCACATTGAGCACCTCGCTGTGAACCGCAACACCCCGGGACTGCACAAACAGCGGATGGATGGATGCCCGCTGTGCATTCAGCAGGAGACTCAGAGAGCCAAAAGGGTACCTCAGTAACGAAACCCATTCCCTCTACCCGGCTCCCAATCCCATCTGCATCACGGTGCATTTTTATATTTATTTTTTTGTTTTGCTCCGTGGTTCTTTATATATATATACATACATATATATATATACATATATATACACATATATATATGTGTGTGTCTATATCACAAATAAATAAAACCATCACACAGCGCCAGGGAGAAGAACCGCTTTCATCATCGCTTGTGCTTTCTTTTTGCCCCTTGTTCAACTTATCTCGCTGAGAGTAGAAAGCTAAATATAAACACACAGCACCTCGTCTTGGCATGTTGAGGGTTTTCGATGTCGGAGTTATCTCTAAAGTAATTATTTTTTCCCTGCAATATAGAAGTGAGATTTGCTCACAGCTTCACGCAATGTGCACTGTGCGAACTCGCAAGGGACGCGATTTTCTGATCCCATTGAACATATGTTCTGCTGTTATTTGTTGGTTTTTTATTTCCTGAGCTTCATGTTACTGAAGCGAGATTGAGTCGGGGTAAAATACTAATGACTAATATGGGATCGTCAAAAATTTCAGTGCTAAAACTGAATCCACATCTCTGTCATCAGACTGAATATTTTATCACCTTGTGAATTATTAATCGCAATGCTGCCTTAAAATCCATGCTACTGCTGTATGTATTCATGTGCTCCTGCACAGCAGGCGCGTGTGTTTATGGATGTGAACTTTAGCTAAGCTTTGCTTGAAATCAACTTTTTATTCCCCCCCCCCTCCCCCCACTGTCAGGGGGAAAAAAATAGACGCCGTTTACCACACGCAAGAAAAGGTTAAAAATGAAGCGTAAACATTGCTCAGCACTTAAGGATTATGTATAATTGTTTATTGAGCAATTTAAGATTATGTTAAATGCAAGGCTTAAATTTGTCAACTCGGGCTTTTATTTTATTGCAGACAAAATTCATTAATGGAGACAGGAGTTTTTCCCCTGTAATTTAAGATTTCCAGGTCTATCAAAGCCTTCAAGTTAATGTGAGGGTGTAATTGTAAAACAGAAGCAGGTGGTTCACATCTGCTTGGCTGTTGTTCTACCAACCTGTGCTTTGCACCTTTTATGACTATAGGACATTTATTTGATTGTTCCTCTTGCATCATAGTTACACTTTTATTACTTCTGTGGTAGTCATTTTCCGTCCCTCTCTGCTCCTGTTGTTCTCTGATTTACGTCTGTCCAAAGCCTCTTAGCTGAAGAAAAGGGGCTTCTACCCAAAATGGCCTTTGTTCAAGTTATTAAATGCATGCCAAATAAAACTGCCTGAAATGACTCTGTCGCCGACCGGCATTGCACTACGCAAGCCGACGTGTAGATGTCAGCTGTGCCTCGGTTGCTGCCTTCCTCTTCTTTGAGTCAGAAGTTGGTTGTGTTTGAGTCCCACGAGAGAAACTTGAAGGCTGAAAATCTAACCAGACTCCCCAGTGCAATGCCGAGAGAGTGCTCGGAAGACAGACACAAAGCGCTGGAGTAACTCAGCGGCACAGGCAGCATCTCAGGAGAGAAGGAATGGGTGACGCTTCGGGTCGAGACCCTTCTTCAGACTAATCAGGGGAAAGGGAAACGAGAGATATGGACAGTGATTTAGAGAGAGAGATATAGAATAAATGAATGAAAGATACGCGAACAAGTAACGATGATAAAAGATACAGGCCATTGTTAGCTGTTAGGTGAGAGAGTATTGCTTTCTTGGAGTGCCACCATGAAATTATATATTAAACTAAGCTGCTCTGTCGGATGGAATTTTGTAGATCACATTGCAAAGGAAAAAAGGGGAGATAGATAACCTTGTTGGTTAGTACACAAGGCCATTTATTTTTACGCCACAATCAACATCAACGGGCAAAGACAAAATCCATTCATTTTTCACTTTGTTGTTTATGGAAGCTCCTTGCATATTGCATTGGTTACTGCATTTCATATCTTACAAAGATGACTGTATTTCAAAAGTACTTGGAAGCATTGTTTACTAAAAACCAATTCCTTCCCTTTTTAATAAGAAAATTATTGAAACCCTCTTAGACAGTACACAAGGCTATTATTCCGTTACATGGTGAAACAAGGAACAGCAGATGGTGGAAGTTAGAGCAAAGCACAAAGACCTGAGAAACTCAACGGGTCGGGCAGAATCTCTGGAGGACTTGGATAGGTGACGATTCAGGTCGGAACATGGGTCCTGTTCCAAAACATTGCCTATCCATGTCCTTCAGAGATGCTGCCTGACCCACTGAGTTAATCCAGCATTTACTATTTTGTCACATTTCTCGATTACAGTTGAAATGAAGCTAATTTACAACCATTTTTAAAATTAGCTTTTGCAATATTAGTCAATAATATTTTTATAGATTGATGTATATATGTAACCGAAGATAGACACAAAAAAGCTGGAGTAACTCAGTGGGACAGGCAGCATCTCTGGAGAGAAGGAATGGGTGACGTTTTGGGTCGAGATCTTTCTTCAGACAGATATATGTATCTTGACCAATTGAAGGAAAATAGCCCACTTGACTAAAATATTAAGTGGTCAATCCATTTTATTGTATTTTATTGTAATAAAAACCTGGTCATCGCAGTTAACAGTTGCAAACATGAACTTAGTTCAATAAACTGTGTAAGCAGGTGGTTGTCAATTCAAACAAGATTTTTTAACGTTGCCACTTGGTTTATTGATTTGGTTGGCTCATTCTTGGATTACTGGGGGAAAGTGCAGAATAGAAGTAAAAACCTATTGGATTGCACATTGCAGTAGGCTGATTGATATGAGCTATTTGACATGATTTTGCCAAGGAAGCTATTTTATGTTGGAAGACAAAACCAAGAGAGACTTTACAAAACAAACTGATTTGGGGCAACATTTTTCAGGATTTGCATCAGAAATCCTTGTTTCTGACCAACTATAAGTGTGTGTGTCTGCTGTTCTCAGAGCTCTCTCAGTAATCTCACTATGGAGGAATATGTATCACTTAAAGGGGGACAGAGGCGGGGGTGATAATCAGCAGAAAGGCTTTCTTGACGTCTGATATTGAGCCTTGAAATTTCCTGGCACTGAGACCCTGCCTAACTGTACATCACTGGGCCCAGCCATCTGGCGTGTCTGTGCGGCAAGTGTGATGAGGCTTACGTGGATGGAGGTGGAAGAGTCCGTCCGGGATGTTACACATAATACCACCAGTAAATCAAAGTCAAGTTTCCCTTCAGCTATTTTTCTGGGACATTTCCCAACTTGGCCACCAGCATGATGATGTTGTGGAGGAGCAGGAGACAGGGTTTACTGGGCTGAATTCAAGTCTTGTCCTGATAGAAGCCTGAGGTATTGCCAAGGGGTCTGCGTGCTATGCTAGGGCCAGATGGTTAGGTGTGGCAGGATTACTTCTCTTCAAGGTCCCTAGTGAACAAGTTGGGTTATTTACTGCAGTTTAGCAGCTGTTGTGATTAGTTAGTAGTCTACACGCAGCCTTAACATCCATTCTATCTTGCAACTGGCTATCTGGTATTATAACCATAACATTTGAGTGCACGTACATCTATATACTAAAACTCTCGTTTGTTATCTTGTTTGTGATCGAACTACAGCCAAAACGGTACACGATAGCGTGACAATTTTAGGCCCACCTATCTCACCATTGTCACTTTAGTGATAATGCAAGTAGTTTCATTGAAATCGGTGTTATATTTTAAAAGTTATTCACATTTTAAGGTTTAAATCTATCTCCTAGGGAGGGAGGGGGGAGGGAGGAGGGAGGGAGGGGAGGGAGGTGGGGGGAGGGAGGAGGGAGGGAGGGGAGGGAGGTGGGGGGAGGGAGGGAGGGGGAGGAGGGTGGATAAGGGAGGGTTGAGGGGGAAGGGGAAGAGGGGAGGGAGGGGGGTAGGAGAGGGTGCTGCACCAATGGAGGAGAGGTTTGGGCCCAACGGGTCCACTTGGTCTAGTCTTTTCTAAAGTTTGCTGTAGAACGTTATGATTACTTTGTGTTTAATGGTTGGTGCCCAAATGTCCCCATCAATTTTGATGTGGATACTGGCACACATTGGTTAAGCTTTCAACAGAGTAAAAGTAGAGTTATATTCCAGAGCCTCTATTAGGCAGAAACATCAATACAAGGCGCCAGTTGTAATTTAATTACAGTGGTGCTCAAGTACCATTCAAGTTGTTACTCATCCATAAGTGCCTGTTTAGATCAGTTGACTCAGTTACATCTCTATCAGAGGGCTGTAGATTCAAGCTCTAATGCTGGACCTGTTCTCATTACCTAGCTGACACAGTGCTATGTTGAGGGCAGACGGCTTCTGAACAACCCTTGGTGCTTGCTCTGGTGAGCTATAAAAGAGCCATGGCTCCCAAAATCAGGATGTTGCTTCAACCTTAATCTCGTGGATTGCACAGAGAAGGTTACATGTTGTAATTACAAGTCAGACAGCCAGTTTATTATTAGTAGTGTAGAAGCTTTTAGAAGCATTAATTGTGGAGAAAATTAACTATTACGGGAAATATTAATAAAATAATTTTTGGTAAGAGGAAATGTAATAAATTCACTGACTTGACTGAAGTTTTTGGATGAGATAATAGAAAGGTCCAGCACAGACAAACATCACTTATTCCTTTTCCACCAAAGATGCTGCCTCACCCGTTGAGTTACGCCAGCTATTTGTGTCAATCTCCAGCACAATGTGTGTAAGAAATTTCCAAAAAAAATGTTTGATTAAGTGCCAAAAATGAAGCATTAGCAACATGAATACAGAAAACAACAAGAGCAACCAATTATGGTTACGATGTGGCCCGTAATGTGGAACGTCGACCCCCGAGGCACTTCACAGAAGTGTTATCTGAGGGAACTTGGCATTGGACTTCATACGGAGCATTTGTGATGGTTAGTTCCATGTATGAAGTTCCAGCGCTTACAACTATAATGGTTAAAGGCGTGACCAGAATAATGGAGCGTCTATATCTTAGGATGATAGTGGCATCTGAAAAGAAGGGGCTCAGATATCTTGGGAATGCCGTGATTCTGAGGTAGATTACAGATGTTGAGAGAAACAAAGCCCTGGTCGGAATATGGATGGTCCATACATATTCGATTATTGCCTTCAATATGACATTGGATAAGTATGGGGAAGGGAGGGGGACTACCATGAATAGGATTACTTTAGAAAGAGCCATACCAGACTCAGTTAGTCGAATATCTTCTCCATAGTGATACGCTGTTCAATGATTCTATGAAGTTCAATTTTTTTTTTGCCAATATTCTTCCCTCAACAAAAAGGTTAAAAACAGATTATCTGATCTGAAACTCATTTGCTCTTTGTGTGCCTAATCTGCATATGTAACGTTGGTAGACACAAAAAGCTGGAGTAACTCAGCGGGTCAGACAGCATCTCTGGAGAAAAGGAATAGGTGACGTTTCGGGTCAAGACCCTTCTTCATACTGAGAGTCAGGGGAGAGGGAGTCTAAAGATAAGGGAGTCTAAAGATAGAGAAGTGTAAGGTGTGAAAATGACAGGTCAAAGCAGACAATGATATAGAAATGTAGAATGATTCATTGTTAGCTGAGGGGAAGATGATAACGAGGCGTGCAATCAGTAAATTAATCAGAAGGACATTGAAACTAGTCGGAGAACTAGGGTGGGGGAGGGATGGAAAGCAAGGGTTCCTTAAAGTTAGAGAAATCAATATTCATACTGCTGGTGTAAGCTACCCAAGCTAAGTATGAGGTGCTGTTCCTCCAATTTGCGTTGGGCCTCACCGGTCAGTGTGGGTATGGGAGGGGGAATTAAAGTGTTTAGCAACTGGGAAATCGGGTAGGCCTAGGCGGACTGCGCGAAGGTGTTTAACAAAATGATCGCCGAGCCTGCGCTTGGTCTCGTCGATATATTGGAGTCCACACCTGGAACGGCGGATACAGTAGATGAGGTTGGAGGAGGTGCAAATGAACCTCTGCCTCTCTTGAAAGGACTGTCCCTTAGTTCTCAATTTTCCCACTAGAGACTATTTTCTCATCACATCCAATCTGTCAAGACCCTTTAGAATTTTATATGTAGAAATAAACTTGCCTTTCACTCTTCTGAACTTTGGCAGGTACATGCTATGTCTGTTCAATCATTCCTCGTAAGATAACTCATCTAGTGAACCCTCTTTGAACTGTTTGCAATGCATTTCTCACTTCTACGATCTAGTTTTGTACAGTGAATAATAGTTACCAGTTTTAAGTGAGCTCAATATAATTGTACATTCAGCGGCAGAAATGCTGTTGACGTACTGCTTCAAACCTCTGAGCTTAGGTTTTAGTTGCCACATAATGTGTGCCGTAAGAATGCAATTTCTGACTTAAATGTGCATCCTTTTTCTGAACTGCATCATTTTTTTAAAAGTCAATCACATAGCTGATGATTATCAACTGATAGAAATGTTACAATCAATGATTTTTTTCTGTAACTATGTTGGCCATAACATAACTTACACCAAGTCTACACTCACTATCTCTGTTCTTACAGACTTGACTGGCACTCTCTCGGTTTAACAATTCTAGTTCTTGTGTTTAATTAATTTGGCTTTTCCCCATCCCAACTCTGAAACTGGGGTGGTGAATCCGTGGAATTCATTGGCACAGAAGGCTATGGAGGCCAAGTCAATCGATATGGTTGAAACATAGAAACATAGAAAATAGGTGCAGGAGTAGGCCATTCGGCCCTTCGAGCCTGCACCGCCATTCAATATGATCATGGCTGATCATCCAGCTCAGTAACCTGTACCTGCCTTCTCTCCATACCCCCTGATCCCTTTAGCCACAAGGGCCACATCTAACTCCCTCTTAAATATAGCCAATGAACCGGCCTCAACTACCTTCTGTGGCAGAGAATTCCACAGACTCATCACTCTCTGTGTGAAGAAATGTTTTCTCATCTCGGTCCTAAAAGACCCCCCTTATCCTTAAGCTGTGACCCCTGGTTCTGGACTTCCCCAACATCGGGAACAATCTTCCCGCATCTAGCCTCTCCAACCCCTTAAGAATTTTATATATTTTCTATAAGATCCCCCCTCAGTCTTCTAAATTCCAGCGAGTATAAGCCTAGTCTATCCAGTCTTTCTTTATATGAAAGTCCTGCCATCCCAGGGACTTTCCCAATGCACTCGATCCCCATATCGTACAAAGGCACTCAAAGTTCTGGAGTAACTCAGCAGGTCAGGCAGCATCTCTGGAGAACATAGATGAGTGACGTTTCGGGTCGGGGCCCTTCTTCGGACTGAGTGCGGGGATGGGGGGAAAGAAAGCTGGAGGAGAGGCGGAGATTGACTGATTCTTGATTAGTACGGATGTCAGGGGTTACGGGGAGAAGCCAGAAGAATGGGGTTGAGAGGGAGAGATGGATCAGCCATGATTGACTGGCAGAGTAGACTTGATGGGCCAAATGGCCTAATTCTGCTCCTATAACTTATGAATTCCCTATAGCCTTATAAATGCTTCAACCAAAAAAAATGTGTTCTGGTTATTCTGATATCCTTCATTTTAATTGCTCTGCTATATGTGACCATGTCTTCAGCCAGCATGACTCAAAGCAGATATATATCTTCCCTAAGCACTTGCTTCATTTATTTTTCCTTCCTCCAAGAATATTCGTCTTAAGCTAAAGTCTTTGATTAATGTGCCAGCAGAACTCATTATGTAGTTTAGTTTTGAATTTTGTTTAAATTGTGCAGCCATTTTATAACATTTACTGCACAAAACCTAATAATGCAGAGGAAACAACTGTCCTTTCATCATCATCATATCATATCATATATATACAGCCGGAAACAGGCCTTTTCGGCCCTCCAAGTCCATGCCGCCCAACGATCCCCGCACATTAACACTATCCTACACCCACTAGGGACAATTTTTACATTTACCCAGCCAATTAACCTACATACCTGTACGTCTTTGGAGTGTGGGAGGAAACCGAAGATCTCGGAGAAACCCCACGCAGGTCACGGGGAGAACGTACAAACTCCTTACAGTGCAGCACCCGTAGTCAGGATCGAACCTGAGTCTCCGGCGCTGCATTCGCTGTAAAGCAGCAACTCTACCGCTGCGCTACCGTGCCGCCCTTTCATCTTTACTCACTGTCCCAATTTACTGTATTAATTTATTTTTTTGTGGTAAAATTTTTTTTTCTATTCTGTTTTGTAGTTCCGCACAATCCGCAGGCGTTGCCACTTTCATTTCACTGCACATCTTGTATGTGTATGCGACAAATAAACTTGACTTGACTTGACCAATAAACACGGCAAGTGCAAAGCAGCAGAATTGTGGTGGAGTGCAAAAACAAAAATAGTCAGGACACTATATGATAAATATATCAATGAGTGGGTGGCACAATGGCACAAGGGTAGATTTGCTGCCTTACAGCCTGAGAGACCCAGGATCAATCCTGACTACGGATGCTATCTGTATGGAGCTTCTTTGTTCTCCCTGTGACCGTGTGGGTTTTCTCCGGGTGCTCCGGTTTCCTCCTACACTCCAAAGGCATACTCCAAAGGTTTGTAGGTTAATTGTCTTTGGTAAAATTGTAAATTGTCCCCAGTGTGCGTAGGATAGTGTTAGTGTGCGGGATGATCGCTGGTCGGCGCAGACTCAGTGGGCCGAAGGGCCTGTGTCCGCGCTATATCTCTGAAGCCTAAACGTCCACAGAGTGCAAAACAGGAGAATAGTACCAGATTATAGTGCAATCTGAAGTAGTGCAAAAGCATATTAAAGTACTATAAAGGAATAACCAAATGAAATAAAGTTAAGAATAAGAGGATAAGGTGTGTGAACAAAGTGATTGTATCACAAAATGCTGGAGTAACTCAGCAGGTCAGGCAGCATCTAGGAGAGAGGAAATGGGTGACGTTTCGGGTCAAGACCCTTCTTCAGACTGATGTCAGGGGGGCGGGACAATGAAAGGATATAGGTGGAGACAGGAAGACAGTGGGAGAACTGGGAAGGGGGAGGGGGGGGGGGGAGGGGGTAAAAAAAAGAGAGAAAGAGGAACTTTCTAAAGTTGGAGAAGTCAATGTTCATACCGTTGGGCTGCAAGCTGCCCAAGCGAAATATGAGGTGCTGTTCCTCCAATTTCCGGTGGGCCTCACTATGGAAAGTTATTTTTCTACACTACTGAACAAAGTGGTTGGTTCAGAAGTCTGCTGACAGTAGGCAAGAAGCTCTTAAGTGTGGACGTATAAGTTTCAAGCTGCTGTATCTTCTTCTAGAAGGTAGAAAAGAGAAAAGGAAATGACCAGGGTTGCAGACATCCAACTTCCGACGATACTTCCAACCTTCCTGAAGTAACTTGGTGTGAAGCTGAACTGAATGGAAGGAAGTGACAAGCCTGTGGTGGGTTGGATGGTGCACACCAATCTCTGCAGCTTCAGGCAGTCTAAAGCAGAACAGTTGCCATACAAGACTGAATTGCAGAATACATTCTATTGGGCATTTGGAGAAGTTTGAGAGAATCCATGCTGAAGGAAGTAAATACACTGATGTACTTTCTTAATTGTGAAGGGACCAGAATAGGTTGCTGGTGATATGGATGCCTAGGATCTTGAAGTGATAGCCTGTTCCTTCAGCAGCTCCATTGATGAGGACATGGTTTTGTCCAACCCCTCACTTTCTATGGTCAACAACCAGAGATGCACAGAGTCGCTTGGGACTCGAGGACCAGAGGACATAGGTGCAAGGTGAAGGGGAAAAGATTTAATAGGAATCTGAGGGGTAACTTTTTCACACAAAGGTGATGGGTGTATGGAACAATCTGCCAGAGGAGGTAGTTGAGGCTGGGACTATCCCAACGTTTAAGAAACAGTTGGACAGGTACATGAATAGGACAGGTTTGGTGGGATATGGACCAAACACAGGCAGGTGGGACTTGTGTCGCTGGGACATGTTGGCCGGTGTGGGCAAGTTGTGCCAAAGGGCCTGTTTCCACACTCTATCCCTCTATGACTCTATTACTCTTTCATCTGGCTTACATTAAGGGCTGGGTTATTGTCCTGACAACTTGACACAAGGTTCTCGAACTCTTTCCTGTATTTCATCTCATCATTGTTGACAATCCAGCCAACGACAGCAGTATCATCAGCGAACTTTAAGATTGAGTTGGCGTTGTAATTGGCTACACAGTTAAGGCCATATAGGGAGTAGAGGAAGGGGCTGAGCACACAACCTTGAGGGGCACCGGTGTTGTGGGCCTGGTGAAGGAAATGTTATGACCAATTCGAACCAACTGAGGTCTGCCGGTCAAGGCTTCCAGAAGGCAGTGGCAAATGCAGGCACCAAATCCAAGAAATTTAGGGATGAATTTATTCAGTATAATAGTGTTGAAGTCTGAAACCGTAGTTACTGAATAGCAGCCTGATAAGGATGTTCTTGTTGTCAAGGTGATCCAGACCTAAATGTAGTTGCATAGGAGTTGGTGTTCTCTGTAGACCTACATTTTCTGTATGCAAGTTGCAGTGGGCCCAGATTGTCCAGAAGACTGGTGTTGGTGTTGGTGTGGGCCATTACCAATGTTGCAAAGCACTTCATTACGGCCGTTGTTAGAGATACTGGGCAGTGGTCATTGAATGAATGAATGAATACTTTATTGTCACACGTGAAAAGTCACGGTGAAATTCTTTACTTGCGTACACCACATACGGCGGTGACAAAGTTAGAAAGTATACGCTGTCTCTGTGTCAGGTCTCCCTTTGTTCTCCCCCCCCCTCCCCCAAACACCCCGCTGCCCCCCCCCCTTCACAGCGGTCCCCCTCTCCGGGTCTTCCGTTGTCCATTGTTCTTCCCCCTCCCTCACGGCAGCGACGTCCTCACTTCCATGTGGTCCGTCGGTTGGGGCCCTCATCGACCGCTGCACCGACCTCTCCATTAACGCTGCCGGGTCCTCTCTGAACAGGTAGATGGGGACAATGGACTGTGGAGGTGAGAGGTAGAAGATGTCGGTGAAGACTATGCTCAGCTGATTGCCGCACAATTTCAATTGCTTGCCTTTTTCGTTTTCATCCCACTTCTAGCTTGACTTCCAAATCATTGTTCTCCTGCGCTGCTTCTGCCTCCAGAAACAGCGCATTTATCTTCCGATTAGGCAGTTTTTAGCTTGCTGAACAACATCAATTTCAGATCATAACAACTGTTTCCATTTTTGTCAGATAGCATGTGTTAGTATTGATTCTCCTGTTACCACTTCCAGCTCTTCCAGATCAATCTTTAATTTTTATTTGTCTCATTATCAGCCCTTTTTGCCTTGCATCATCATGCTTTTTATTTTCTAATTAGTCCTGCCTTCTACCTGTCAAATATCTCTGTGTATTATTTCTTCCCCTCCACTCCACCTCAGTATTTATTGGAAATAGTTGCTTCCCTCACATCTTTTCACTTTAGATGACAGATCACCAATTGCACAAGTTCTCAAGGTATAGGAGTAGAATTAGGCCATTCGGCCCATCGAGTCTACTCCGCCATTCAATCATGGCTGATCTCTGCCTCCTATTCCCATATTCCTGCCTTCACCCCATCACCCTTGACACCCGTTCTAATCAAGAATTTGTCTATCTCTGCCTGAAAAATATCCACTGGAGTAAGAGGAATATAAACTCTTTCTCTTTCTCCACAGATGCTGTCTGTTAAGCTGAGTATTACCAACATTTTCCATTAAGGTTTCAGATTTACAGCGTGTAATGTATATGTTGGCTTTTAAAAGGCATATTTCAAATAGTAAATTAAATATTTTCCACATCTTTTCCCTGTTTTGTACTTCTCATTGATATCAATCAAAATGACGGTTTCGTTAAATTTTACATCAGATGGTAGAGGGATAACAAACATGTTTACTCACATTTAAGCAACTAAAAAATACATTAGTCATTGAGACACAAGGAACAGAATGGAAGGAACAGAATTCTCTGAATGCATTCAAGAGAGCGCTAGATAGAGCTCTTAAGGATAGCGGAGTCAGGGGGTATGGGGAGAAGGCAGGAACGGTGTACTGATTGAGAATGATCAGCCATGATCACATTGAATGGCGGTGCTGGCTCGAAGGGCCAAATGGCCTCCTCCTGCACCTATTGTCTATTGTTTACTGTCTATAACAACAGATGCTGGAATCTTGAGCAAAACACAGAGTGCTGCAGTAACTCATCGGGTCAAACAGCATCTGTGGAGGGAATGGACAGGCAATGTTTCAGGTCGGGACCCTTCTTCAGACTGATAGGCGAAGTTTTGGGTCAGGCCTTGACCATTAATTATCAGTCAGTTGAGTTCTGTGTTGTTAAATTTGGTTTTGAAAATTGAGGTTTAGGGTCCAAAACTTGCAGATCCTTAAGAACTGAGATGTTTCTTAAGCAGCATGATCTTATTATTCTAATGGGTGTACCACATTCATTAGTAAGATGATGTTAACAAGATTGTAATGTTGATGACCAAGAATCTTGTGGGAGTGCACAAAATGTGCTATTAATTAAAGAGGAGCAAATTAATGAAACATCATCGAAACAGATTGGAATGCATTTTTTTCTGAGGTCTTGCAATTTAGCAAAGATAACGGAGCCGTCAAGATATAGTGAAGTAGGTGGAAGTGGGGGAAATGCTTGTGTTACAAAATGCCATTGGTGTGCTACAGAAAGCTCCAGCAAGATAGAACCAGTATTGCTCTATCAATAATGTTAATGTAGCTGTCATTATATTTCAAGCCCAAACTGGTGCACAGCTGGAAGAAAAGCACCAACACTATTGTAGACCTACCAGAGAGACCGTTAACTATCTCACCATTAATCATCTCCAGCCTCTGTCTCTATCTCACCCCCTCCTTCCCCCACCTGCCCATTACCCCCCTCTCACCTGCATCCATTTAGCGCTTGCCAGCTCCTGCCTCACTCCACTTCCTCTTTATGGTCATAGAGTGACACAGTGTGGAAACAGGCCCTTCGGCCCAACTTGCCCACACCAGCCAACATGCCCCGGCTATACTAGTCCCACCTGCCTGGGTTTGGTCCATGTTCCTCCATGTACCTGTTTAACTGTTTCTTAAATACTGGGAAAGTCCCAGTCTCTACAATCTCCTCTGGCAGCTTTTTCCATACACCCACCACCCTTTATACTGGCTATTTCTCCTCTACACTCTCAGTCCAGATGTAGGGTCCCAACCCAAAACATCGATGAACCCTTTGTCCTCAACAAATGGCCTGCTGAGTTCCTCCAGCAGGTTTTTTTACTTCACATCAACACATCTGCAGATCCGCATGTCTATTTAACTATCTGGAATTTGTTACAGTTACTGAATTTGGTACAGTATAATGTGGATAAATGCGAGGTTATCCCCTTTGGTGGCAAGAACAAGAAGGCAGATTATTATCTGAATGGTGTCAGATTAGGAAAAGGGGACGTGCAACAAGACCTGGGTGTCCTTGTACATCAGTCACTGAAAGTAAGCATGCAGGTACAGCAGGCAATGAAGAAAGCTAATGGCATGTTGGCCTTCAGAATGCGAGGATTTGAGTAAAGGAGCAAAAAGGTCCTTCTGCAGTTGTAGAGGGCCCTGGTGAGACCACACCTGGAGTACTGTGTGCAGTTTTGGGCTCCTAATTTGAGGAAGGACATTCTTTCTATTGAGGGAGTGCAGTGCAGGTACACAAGGTTAATTCCCGGGTTGGCGGGACTGACATATGATGAAAGAATGGAACGACTGGGCTTGTATTCACTGGAATTTAGAAGGATGAGAGGGGATCTTACAGAAACATGTAAAATTATTAAGAGATTGGACGGGCTAGATGCAGGAAACATGTTCCCGATGTTAGGGGAGTCCAGAACTAGTGGCCACAGTTTAAGAATAAGGGGTAGGCCATTTAGAATTGAGATGAGGAAAAAAAAATTCACTCAAGAGTTGTGAATTTGTGGAAATCTCTGTCTCAGAAGGCAGAAGAGGCCGATTCACTAGATGCATTCATAAGAGAGTTCGATAGAGCTCTTAGTCCTTGAGCATCCTCTGCCATTCAGCAAAGGCATAGCTGATCTGATCCTAGCTTTAACACTACTTTCTCGCCCAATTCCCATAACTCTTAATTCCCCAAGGATCGAAACATATTTTGCAGCCTTGAAAATACTTAATGTCTCAGCATTCGCTACTCTCTGGAATAAAGAATCGAAAGACTTGCAATGCTCTGAGAAAAGAAATTCCTCCTCATCTTTTGTGCTAAAGGGAAGGCACCTTATCCTGAGAGAATGTTCTTAATTCCCTCTTAGGAAGAAACCCACTTTCAGCTTCCAGCCAGTCAAGCTCCATTAGCACCCCACATTCTTCTAAACATCAGAGATCATAAAACCAACCTACATAATCTTATTTTCTCACAAGATAATTGAAGCCCCTCAGGCGGGAAGTCTTGAAATACACTACAATCTAACCAGATTGTGGGAATAACCACAAGAAGGAATGTTGCTGTTCAAGATGGTGTCTCACCAACATACTCTCAAGGACAATTAGGAATGGAAAACAAATGCTGGCCATTTTGGAGACCGCTTCTTTCTGAGATATGACTTTATTTTTGAAAAAAAGCTTATGAGATTGATATATTCTTAGTTCTCCAGCTTCATGAAATTGATCAAGAGCCTTTGCAGTGTTAATTGCAGCGTTGTCTGCAAGAACATTGATAGAGGATAGGACTTCTGGCAATGTTACGTGTGGAAGGTTAAATATTCCAGGGAGGTGAAGGAACGATTCCACATAGTAGATGTCGCAGACAATCAAGATTCCCCAAATGTGTTTTGTTTACCATTTGGCTTTGTGAGGTTGCATTCAGCATTGGCACAAACACAAGTGAACGTAGGAGCAGCTGAATGACACTGTTGTCAGCAGTAAGTTTGACAAAGCTTTGTGCAAATGGTTTCAAGTAACACTTCAGCAAATACTGTGATTCATGCAAATGATCCTTCTGCCTGGCACTGGTGAATATACATCAGGGTTCGTTACAGATGCACGCAGTCACAGACAGCAAATAAATTCACTCAAAGATTACTCATCGTATCTACTTCCTGAATTGGGAGTGAATTAGAAGAAACCTGGATTTTGTAATGATCGATAAATTGCCAGTGTGGAAGGGTCTCGACACGAAACATGACCCATTCCTTCTCTCCAGAGATGCTGCCTGTCCCGCTGAGTTACTCTAGCATTTTGTGTCTATCTTCGGTTTAAACCAGCATCTGCAGTTCATTTCCTACACAATTGTCAGTGTTTGCCATTATTACTCTAAAGAAGTAACCTCCGTAATACGCATATGTCTAATTAAACATTTGATACTTCACGTTGTGTTATTTTAAAACTTATCCAGTCTAATCATTGTGAAAAATGTAATTGTCTAGGAAGGAGCTGCAGATGCTGGTTTAAACCGAAGATAGACACTAAAAGCTGGAGTCATTCAGCGGGACAGGCAGCATCTCTGGAGAGAAGGAATAGGTGACGTTTCGGGTCGAGACCCTTCTTCAGACTTGTTAGGGAATAGGGAAACAAGAGATATAGACAATGATGTAGAGAGATAAAGAACAATGAATGAAAGATGTACAAAAGCGTAACAAACAGGGCATTGTTAGGCGTTTGTCTCCTTCCCCCATCCAAGTCGCACCAGCTTCTCTTTTTCACCCAACAAACAGCTAACAATGGCCTGTTTCCTTTATCATCGTTACTTTTTTGCATATCTGTCATTCACTGCTCTTTATCTCTCGACATCATCGTCTATATCTCTCATTTCCCTTTTTCCTAACTAGTCTGGAGAAGGCGTTCGACCCGAAACGTCACCCATTCCTTCTCTCCATTGATGCTGCCTGTCCTGCTGAGTTACTCCAGCTTTTTGTGTCTATCTTCATTGAAAATGGAATCAATGGAAGCCTCAGTACTTTTGTTTGTGGATGTCATTGGCAAGAGCACCATTTATTTCTATCGCTGAAGATCTTTGAGAAGCAGGTGCAGACCTATCTTCTTCAAGTACCGCAGTTATTGATTGATTGATTGGGAAGTCTAATATGGGCAGGACCTACACAATGATAGGGCTCTGGGGAGTGTTGTAGAGCAGAGGAATCTAGTAGTGCAGGTGCATGGTTCCTTGAAGGTGGAGTTGCAGGTACATAGGGAGGTCAAAAAGACTTTTGGCACATTGGCCTTCATCAGTCAGAGTATGGGTATAGAAGTTGGGAGGTCATGTTGCAATCATATAAGACGTTGGTGAGGCCGCAGTTAGATTATTGTATTCTGTTCTAGGCACCATGTTATAGGAAATATGTTGTCAAGTTGGAAAGGATACAGAGAAGATTTACGAGGATGTTGCCAGGACTAGAGAGTCTGAACAATAGGGTGAGGTTGAGTAGGCTGGGACTCCTTGGAGCACAGGAGGATAAGATCTTATAGTGGTGTATAAAATCATGAAAGGAATAGATCGGGTAGATGCACAGAGTATCTTGCCCAGAGTAGATGAATTGAAAACCAGAGGACATAGGTTTAAGGTGAAGGGAAAAAGATTTAATAGGATTCTGAGGGGTTGCTTTTTCACACAAAGGGTAGTGGGGTATGGAATAAGCTGCCAGAGGAGACAGTTAGACAAGTTCATGGATAGGGTAGGTTTGGAGGGATATGGGTCAAACGCAGGCAGGTGGGACTGGTATAGCTGGGACATGTTGGCTGGTATGGGCAAGTTGGGCTGAACTGCCTGTTTCCACACTGTTTCACTCTATGACAATGACATATCCTTATATTTAGTACCATTGCATCTCAGAGTAATTCTGTGTGGGAAATTATGCTTCTGCAGAGTACAATTAAGTCATTCTCTTCCAATCTAATGACTCCTGTGTGCTGAGCTCAACACTAAAAATGCTTCTTTTTTTTTGTGATTAAACAATTTTCAGCTCTGTTAATCAACTTGTTAGACATACAAAGGGGTATTTTAGCGCAATAACTTAAAAAAATTATGTTCCAAAACATTACTTAATTGTGCTGTGTACGCCGATTCTTTTTTCATTCAACGGTATACAAATGATTCTGAATGAGAACTTGAGTAAAGAAAGTGGAAAATGTGCCATTTTAAGTGCAATTGATCCTCAATTATGCACAAAGGGGAACTCATCCTTAATTTATGAGCAGAATCTAACTAAGCACCATACCATGTTAAATATCTAGTTATTTAAGCTACAAATTCTATTGGCTTTAATTGGGGATTTACATAGAAACATAGAAAATAAGTGCAGGAGTAGGCCATTCAGCCCTTCGAGCCAGCACCACCATTCAATATGATCATGGCTGATCATCCACAATCAGTACCCCTTTCCTGCTTTTTCCCCATATCTCTTGATTTCATTAGCCCTAAGAGCTATTATCCAACTCCCTCCTGAATACATCCAGTGAATTGGCCTCCACTGCCTTCTGTGGCAGAGAATTCCACAGATTCACACCTCTCTGGGTGAAAAAGCTTTTCATCATCTCAGTCCTAAATGGCTTACCCCTTAATCTTAAACT
The DNA here is from genome assembly GCF_053455715.1 of Rhinoraja longicauda. Classification (NCBI taxonomy): domain Eukaryota; kingdom Metazoa; phylum Chordata; class Chondrichthyes; order Rajiformes; family Arhynchobatidae; genus Rhinoraja; species Rhinoraja longicauda. Next base: position 83,369,617 of record NC_135955.1, read on the forward strand.
ATGACCCCTGGCTCTGGACTCCCCCAACATCGGGAACATTTTTCCTGCATCTAGCCTGTCCAATCGCTTAAGAGTTTTATATGTTTCTCTAAGATCCCCTCTCATCCTTCTAAATTCCAGCGAATATAAGCCCAGTCGATCCATTCTTTCATCATATGTCAGTCCCGCCATCCCAGGAATTAACCTGGTGAACCAATGCTGCGCTCCCTCAATAACAAGAATGTCCTTCCTCAAACTAGGAGACCAAAATTGCACACAATACTCCAGATGCGATCTCACCAGGCCAACATGCCATTTGCTTTCTTCACTGCCTGCTGTACCTGCATGCTGAGGCGTTTATTGAGAATTTGTCAGCTTCCATGCAGAATTACAGCAAAGTCTCATTCAGATTTTCATTCAGATTTTAATTGAGGACTTGGAGCACTGATCCTCGAATCGGGGCACATAAGAGCATCATATATGTGCGAATGTCATTGTACAGCCATGTAATGGAACCATCCAAAACTAACTCGATTCGCATGCGAGGTCTTTAGCCCTGCACGTTTGTTCGATGGGAAACATATTGTTATGGTCTGCTGCTCTTAATTGTGACCCTTTGGGGAAATTAAAAGTGCCAGCATGTCATTGGTGCCAGCATGTCATGTACTAGCGATGGCTTTAAATGGGATACGGCCAATTTTAGTTGATTGAGAATTGATTTCACAAAATTGGATTAGAAACAGCTGTTTGAAGGTAATCGGCTGCAGAGCAATGAGAAAGGCTTAGAAAAGCAATTCAGGGGTTTCGGAATAACTGCGTTCCCACCAGGGGCATGTTCTGCCCAATCCAGTGCTGGCTGGGATGATCGAATGCGTTGAAGTTAAAATGAGAAAAAAATAGAGCTTCCCTCAGATACCAAGATTCAATAATGCAGTAAGTTTGGGAAATTACTTTTTTTTTTAAAAAAATTTATTTTTGAAAAGCATATGTACAAATCGAAATTTAAAAAAAACACATTTGTTACAAAGTTCTTACATAGCTTCAATTTTTAAATTTTTGAAGAGAGAAAGTAAAAATAAAAATATAAAACTATAAACTTGGGAAGAGAGAGTAAGAGGGTTAAAAAAAAAAAAGGATCTAACAATAAAAATTAACGGGAGTAGATCCGGGAGACAAAAACCACAGCTGTACATCCAACCCCCAACTCAAGTTTCAACTTTTTATTTAATTTTTTTATTTTATTTTTTTTATTTTTATTTTTTTTATTTTTTATTTTTTTATTTTAGTCCTGTGCCAAACCCATTTACTTTTCTAAAAATTCAATAAATGGAGACCATATTTTTAAAAATAACTCAGGTTTGTCGATTAAGGCAAACCTTATTTTTTCCAAATGCAGGGTCTCTGTCATTTCCATAGTCCACATTTTAATTGTGGGGGTTATTGGTTTTTTCCAAAATTTAAGTATTAGTTTTTTCGCAGTTATTAGACTGTAATCAAGAAAATGTACCTGACTTACTGTAAAATTTGTAGTATGTTCTGATAATCCTAATATAATTAATTTTGGGTCCATATCTAATTTTTTATTAATAACTTTAGAAACTATTTAAAAAATCTCCAACCAGAAGTTTTGCATTTTTATACAAGTTACGAAAATATGAGTTAAATTAGCTTCTTGAAATTGACATTTATCACACATAGGAGAGATACTAGGAAAAATCCTATTTAATTTCGTCTTCGAATAATGTAATCTATGTATTATTTTAAATTGTATTAAGGAATGTCTAGTATTCAATGAACATTGATGTATATGTTGTAAACTTTCATCCCATATATCTTGCATTATAAATTGATTCAATTCGTCCTCCCATGCTCGTCTATAAGATTCTGATGACGGAATGTCAATGTCAAGGAGAATATTGTAAATAAAAGATATTAATTTATTTGAGTTATAATGTCGATTCAGGCATACATCAAGTGTTTCTGGACCTCTAAACTTATATTCTTGCATATGTGATTTTACATAATCTCTAAGTTGTAAATATCTAAAATAATTATTAACATGTAATCCGTACTTCTGCTGTAACTCCTGAAACGAAAGAAAAGTTCCCTTATGATAAAGATCTCCCACCCTTTTGATTCCATAACTTTTCCATTGAGCAAAGCCTCTATCTAAGACAGACGGTTTAAAAGAAGGATTATTCGCAATAGGAAGGAAAACAGATAATTTACTCAATTTTAACGTAAGCTTTAATTGTTTCCAGGTACGGATAACACTATGTATAATGGGATTACCTCCATATGTTTTTTTATTTAAATTTATTGGAGCTAAGAGGATCGCACCAATATCGAATGGTAAGCAATCCTCTTTCTCCATCTTTAACCAATCCGGTTGTTGATCAGAGTCATCCAACCAGCAGGTTATATTTTTAATATTAACCGCCCAATAATAAAATAAAAAGTTAGGTAAAGCAATTCCTCCATTAATTTTAGACTTACATAAGTGTCTTTTATTTATTCTATGAGTCTTGTAGTCCCAAATAAAATTAGTAACAATTGAATCAATTTTTAAAAAAAACTTTTTTGGAAGGTAGATCGGAATTGCTTGAAATAAGTATAGTAGCTGTGGAAGAAAGATCATCTTTATAGCATTACTACGACCGACTAATGATATAGGAAGTGTTTTCCAAAATTGGATATTTCTGTGTAATTTAGCAAGTAAAGGAGGAAAATTTGATTTAAATAAAGAAGTATATTTCCTAGTCACGTAAATTCCAAGATATTTAAACTTTTCATAGGCAATTTTAAAAGGAAATTGTTGAAGTATGGCCGGATTATGCTCCATTATTGGCATAATTTCACTTTTATACCAGTTAATTCTATAACCTGAAAATGAACCAAATTGAGTTATGAGATTTAATAAATTCGGAATGCTAATTTCTGGCTTTGTAATATATATTAATACATCATCCGCATATAAAGAAATTTTATTGGTTGTATGTTTAGTGTTGTAGCCATAAATATCTGAATTTGATCTAATACTCTCAGCAAGTGGTTCTATAATAAGGGCAAATAAAAGTGGTGATAGTGGACATCCTTGTCTACAACCCCTAGCTAAATGAAATTTAGATGACAGCATTTGATTAGTTAATATTCTAGCTGTTGGGGATGTATATAAAAGTTTCACCCATGCACAAAAATTTTCACCTAGTTGAAATTTTTCCATCACTGAGAAAAGATAGGGCCATTCTACTTGATCAAATGCTTTTTCAGCATCTAGCGAGATGATTGCTAAATCTTCATTTAATAGTCTATTTGAATAAATTATATTAAACAAGCGTCTCAAGTTGAAAAATGAATATCGTTTGGCTATAAAGCCTGATTGATCGGGGTGTATCAATTTGTTTATAACTAGACTTAATCTCTGAGCTAAGATTTTCGCTAATATCTTCTGATCAGTATTTAAAAGAGCTATCGCCCTATACGAACCAGGGTCTTCAGAATCCTTATCTTTTTTAGGAATGAGGATTATTGTTGATTCAGTCAGAGTTTGTGGCAATCTCTGTTGTTTAAAGGCGTGACTATATACAGTTTGCAAACGTGGAGAGATCAACCCACTGAATTTTTTATAAAATTCATTATTTAAGCCATCAGGGCCAGGAGTCTTCCCATTTTTCATGGATTTAATAGTCTCTTCAACGTCTTTCATAGTTATTTCTGCGCCCAGTAAATTTCTATCACTCACATTCAAACCAGGAAGGTTACATTCCTGCAAAAACTTTTGCATCTGCGCAGAAGTATCTGTTATTTTTGATGAATATAATGACTGATAAAATTGCAAAAATCTCTGATTAATATCCTTAGGTAGTTTAAGCAAATCTCCATTTTCTGATCTAATCCAGTGCTGGCTGGGATGATCGAATGCGTTGAAGTTAAAATGAGAAAAAAATAGAGCTTCCCTCAGATACCAAGATTCAATAATGCAGTAAGTTTGGGAAATTACAGCAAGTGGAGGGCATTAAATAATAGTGAAAGTCCTGGATAGAGTGAATGTGAAGAGGATGTTTCCACTAGTGGGAGAGTCTAAGACCAGAGGCCATAGCCTCAGAATTAAAGGACGTACCTTTAGAAAGGGGATGAGGAGGAATTTCTTTAGTCAGAGGGTGGTGAATCTGTGGAATTCTTTGCCCCAGACGGCTGTGGAGGACAAGCGAATGGATATTTTTAAGGCAGAGATGGACAGATTCTTGATTAGTAAGGGTGCCAGGGGTCATGGGGCAGCAGGTCGGAGAGTCGAGGGGGAAAGATGGATCAGCCATAATTGAATGGCGGAGCAGACCTGATGGGCCGAATGGCCTAATTCTGCTCCTAGAACTTATGAACTTATGACCTTATTAAGTACACAATGAGCAGAAACATAACCAGGTGTAAAACACAATGGAGATTAAAAGGTAAATTGACAGTGAAAGGGAAAGAGGTGGGTAAGGTTCTTAATGAACATCTCGTGACAGTTTCCACAAAACAAATGGGGATGATTCTGATGTTGGAGTTAAGGTGAATAAGCAAAAGATATTTAGTGGGATAAACAATAGAAACCTTGACATTGAACAACAAAGGCAAATATTTCAAATATTCCAAAACAGAAGTTAGGAATAATGCATTTTGCTAAGCCTCAAGAATAAACTTGTCACTGATAAGAAAATAACGAATAAGAATATAAGCATAAAGTTGAGCGATGCAGTTAGTCACAGGTATTTGGGAAGACCATGATGAAAGAGAATAAGAGGTGTGGAACAAAGTGAAAAGTGATGCCAGTGCAGTAGATAGTTTGCCTTAGGACTTGGCAGTAAATAATCAACTAGTCTTGACATTGGGAAAGGAGATTAGAAATGAGATGCATTTATTTACATTTGTGTGTTTAGTTTAGTTTAGAGATGCAGCATGGAAACAGGCCCTTCGGCCCACCGAGTCCGCACCGACCAGCACATTAACACTATCCTACACATACTAGGGACAATTTACACTAATCCCAAGCCAATTAACCTATAAACCTGTACGTCTTTGGAGTGTGGGAGGAAATCGATGATCTCGGTGAAAGCCCACGCAGGTCACGGGGAGAACGTACAAACTGCGTAGAGACAGCACCCATAGTCGGTATCGAACCCGAGTACCCGACACTACAACACGACTACTGTTCCACCATGCCACCTCCGTTTTAAGAGAATTATGTGAAAAGGCGACAGAAATATTATTTCATATCATTAACAATCTGTTTTTTTGTGTCAGGAAGCTGGGAGAAGGCTAATATTCCTGTATTAAATAAGGGAAATAGAAGATATCTTAAGAACTATAACTTGGTCATTTCAACACCAGATTTGGAAAAATAACGAAACCTTTACAAAAGTCGGCGTGGACTCGGTGGGCCAAATGGCCTGTTTCCATTCTGAATCTCTATAGTCCAAAAGTAAGTAAAGTAAAGTAAAATGCGGCAGCTTATTGAGTGTTTTGAAGGGATAGCAGAAGAGATTGTATAGGTAGTATAAGAAAATAACTGCAGATGCTGGTACAAATCGATTTATTCACAAAATGCTGGAGTAACTCAGCAGGTTAGGCAGCAACTCGGGAGAGAAGGAATGGGTGACGTTTCGGGTCGAGACCCTTCTTCAGACTGAGGAGAGATGTATAGAGATGTAGATGTTATATTTCCAGAGTCTCAGAAAAGATTTGAACAGGCATTGTGTAATAGATTATTGAGTAAGATCCAAGCATGCAATACCACTGACATAGTTGCTCGGTGGAGAGGGATACATTGCTGTTCACAACTTGTATTAATAGTTAGAACATGAAATAAAAATTAGAATTTATAAATTTGTCCAATACAGATTTGGTGGGATAGACAATAGTGAAAAAGCTTGAAACAAATTAGAAAATGGCATCAATAAAATAGAAGAATGAGAATATTATATGGGAACTGAATTTCAGCATAGGCAGGTGTGAGGTTTTACTTTTGTTCCGAAGAAGAAGGTCACCTATTCTTTGAACATTTTACGGATCTAAATGAATGATGGAACAAAGGGGATCATGGACTACAAATTATTAAAAGTAACAATGAAATAAGGCCATTTTTTTCAATGTTGCAAAACAGCGAGGTTCTTTCTGTTGTGATGGATTTGAAAATTAGAACATTTGGCTTTGAAATTGTATGTGAATGACATATGCTGATGTGGAGAGGGATCCATTTCAATGGGGGCTCGGGAGGTGGTGAATTTCATCTACACAGACAGGCCCTGGCCATTTGCCAAGTTAAACTCATTTGTTGTGTGAAGTGTGTGCTTACAGTGTGATGTTCCACTTTGCTGACTGTAAGAGTTATTAGTGGGGTGGCTTAGAATGACCTTGTGCTAACATTGTTCTGGAGGACACTGGAGTAGACATTGTTTCTCCAAAGCTTGAATAGACATTGTAGTAGTGGAATAGTAGCTCCGGGGAGAAAATCCCAGCAGCTACTTCAGCTTCTTGGGCGGCACTTTTTCACAGCATTAGAGTTGCCGCCTTACATATCCTGAGGCAGTGCCCCCCTGCTTCTGGATTCACAGCCATTGGGAACATCTTCTCTGGGTGACCAGTCATACTGGTCCTGTAGGCTTTTACTGAGATCCTGTTCCATTTTCCTAAACTTCAGTGAATATGTCCAATCAAATTTTATACATCATTCTTGTCAGCACAAGAATTAGTCTAGCAAACCTAAATGGTGGCGCAGCAGTAGAGTTGCTGTCTTACAGCTCCAGAGACCCGGGTTCGATCCTGTCCAGGTTTGCTGTCCCTGCTGATTTTGTATAGTCTCCCTGTGACCACGTGGGTTTTCTCCGGGTGCTCACACTCCAAAGACGTGCAGGTTTGTAGGTTAATTAGCTTCGGAAAAAAATTGTTGCCAGTGTGTAGGATAGTGCTAATGTATGGGGATCGCTGGTCGGTGCAGACTTGGTCAGCTGAGGGGCCTGTTTCCGTGCTGTATCTCTAAACTAAAATGAACTAAACGTCGCCGGAAAGGCCGACAAGGAAAATGCGGACGTTCCATCAACCAGTACTTTGGAACCGAACCTGTTACCTCTGTGGCAGACTGCCCACTGCAGGCACAGGTGAGAAAGAACCTTTCAGAAGTGGTTCTTTCTTTTAAATTCTTTGTTATGTCTCAGTCTGTTTTGTAGTCACCCACTCATCCGTCAACTACAACGGGACCCCACCACTGGCCATATCTTCCCATCCCCTTCCCTTTCTGCGTTTCGCAGAGACCGTTCCCTCCGTAACTCCCAGGTCCACTCGTCCCTTCCTACCCAAACCACCCCATCCCCCGGCACTTTCCCCTGCAACCGCACGAGATGCAACACCTGTCCCTTTACCTCCCCCCTCAACTCCATCCAAGGACCCAAACAGTCTTTCCAGGTGAGACACAGGTTCACCTGCACCTCCTCCAACCTCATCTATTGCATCCGCTGCTCCAGATGTCAACTTATTTACATCGGCGAAACCAAACGCTGGTTTGACCTTTCTGCCATGGGCCTCCTCCTATGGGCCATAGTGAGGCCCACTGGAAATTGGAGGAACAGCACCTCATATTTCGCCTAGGCAGCTTGCAGCCCAGCGGTATGAATATCGACTTCTCCAAATTTAGATAGTTCCTCTGTCCCTCCCCCTTCCCAGATCTTCCTGTCTCCACCTTTATCCTTCCTTTGTCCCGCCCCCCTGACATCAGTCTGAAGAAGGGTCTCGACCTGAAACGTCACCCATTCCTTCTCTCCTGAGATGCTGCCTGACCTGCTGAGTTACTCCTGCATTTTGTGAATAAATACCTCGATTTGTACCAGTATCTGCAGTTATTTTCTTACACTCGTGCTTCAGGCTTGCCTCAGTATCAAATGTGCATTGCATGTCACTTGCCACTGTTGCTGAGTGTCCAGTGGGCTCTGTAAATACTGGAACTACAGGCATGGAAGCTCCCAATTCTGAATCCCACTTGCCCAGTATCCATAACATATAATTGAAGTGTCCATTTTCTATTGATAGAAACATAGAAACATAGAGCATAGAAAATAGGTGCAGGAGTAGGCCATTCGTCCCTTCAAGCCAGCACCGCCATTCAATATGATCTTGGCTGTTATCCAAAATCTGTACCCAGTTCCTGCTTTTTCCCCATATGCCTTGTATCGCATTTTTTATTGGAACGATAGTTGCAGTTTAAACATTGATCACCGTGGATATTGAGTTGGCTTCATTATCTACGAACAATGTTATTGAAGCTTTGTGTAGGAAGGAACTGCAGATGCGGGTTTAAACCGAAGATAGATACAAAATGCTAGAGTAACTCAGTGGGACAGGCAGCATCTCTGGAGAGAAGGAATGGGTGGCATTTCGGGTCGAGACCCTTCTTCAGACTGAAAAAGATTGGTTTCACTTTTTAAGCAAAAGATAGGGCAAATTTGGTTAGTAACAGCTACAGTCCAAAATTTTGGTGAATTATTATAAAAAAATACAAAGCTTGTGATAGCTTCTGAAACAATTTTCAGCAGTACCTTGCAGAAGTTGAATCACGAGATCATAGACTATAAATACTAGTCTGATAAAAAATTTGAGTGTTTTTGAAAGTATGGTTTCAATTAAACAACTATCATCCCATTGTCCTGCACTCAATTACAACTGGAAACTTGTTACTGGAGCTGTGTTTTGGTAATGAGCGGCTTTCTATATTGAAATAAATATTGACTATTATTGAATATTGTTTATTATTCTTCAAAATCTTCTGGAATTCTTTGAGGATGTAACCAGGGGAGAGCCGGTGGATGTGGTGTACCTTGACTTTCAGAAAGCCTTTGACAAGGTCCCACTTAGGAGATTAGTGGGCAAAATTAGAGCACATGGTATTGGAGGTAGGGTACTGACATGGATAGAAAATTGGTTGACGGACAGAAAGCAAAGAGTGGGGATAAATGGAGGACAATTCTCTGAATGCATTCAAGAGAGAGCTGGATAGAGCTCTTAAGGATAGCGGAGTCAGGGGGTATGGGGAGAAGGCAGGAACGGGGTACTGATTGAGAATGATCAGCCATGATCACATTGAATGGCGGTGCTGGCTTGAAGGGCCGAATGGCCTCCTCCTGCACCTATTGTCTATTGTCTATTGTCTAGATTTAATTGACATTATTTAGCGACTAGGCTTGTATACACTGGAATACAGTCATACGTTCCTGCCTTCTCCCCATACCCCCTGACTCCGCTATCCTTAAGAGCTCTATCCAGCTCTCTCTTGAATGCATTCAGGGAATTGGCCTCCACTGCCTTCTGAGGCAGAGAATTCCACAGATTCACAACTCTCTGACTGAAAACGTTTTTCCTCATCTCAGTTCTAAATGGCCTACCCCTTATTCTTAAACTGTGGCCCCTTGTTCTGGACTCCCCCAACATTGGGAACATGTTTCCTGCCTCTAACGTGTTCAACCCCTTAATATTCTTATACGTATCGATAAGATCTCCTCTCATCCTTCTAAATTCCAGTGTATACAAGCCTAGTCGCTCCAGTCTTTCAACATATGATAGTCCCGCCATGTCTAAATAATGTCAATTAAATCTATGAAATATCCATATCAGGGGGAAGGAACCTTATTCCTTGTTCTGACCAAGGGGATCGAGGTTGAGAACACAAGTGAAGGTTGCCAGGGCTTATGAGTAGAAAGCCGGAAAATGGGATTAGTAGGGAGAGATCAGCCATGATTGAATGGCGGAGTAGACGCGATGGGCCGAATAGCTTAATTCTACTCCTGTAACTTGTGAACGTGAACATGTGAACAGAAGGGATGTGGTCAAACAGTCTGTCCAGTACGATAGTGGGGAAGCTGAGGGTTAGGAAAAACAGGCGCCAATGTGGAATGTCTCTTTGTCAGATACCTTAAATATGATGAAGTCAAAGGAGCGGGGGAATAGAATGGCGTCCTTGAAGGTAGGGAGGAACTCAAATTGAGATCTGTAAGTGTCTATAGCTTATAATTGCTGGGGGGCTTTTGCCAGCCTGGTCCCTGAGATAGAAAAAAGGTCCAGAATGGGAGAGGGCATGTCGGCGAAGGACTGTGTAAAAGTGAAAGCAGGGTGGAAATTGACAGCAATGTTTATGAATTTTTGAGTTTTGTATGAATGCAGGAAGCAGCACCAATACACTCATCAATATAGCGGTGAAAGAGATGAGGGAGGGACGCGAGCAAGAATGGCACAGTGGTGCAATGGTAGAGTTCCTGCCTTACAGCACTTACAACGCCAAAGACCCGGTTTCAATCCCGATCACGACCACAGGTGCTGTCTGCACGGAGTCTGTACATTCACCCCGTGACCACCTGGGTTTTCTCCGAGATCTTCGAATTCCTCCCACACTCCAAAGATGTACAGGTTTGTAGGTTAATTGGCTTGGGGATAAATGTAAATTGTCCCTAGTGTGTGTAGGATAGTATTAATGTGCGGAGATCGCTGGTCGGTGCGGACTCCGTGGGCCGAATAGCCTGTTTCCGCGCTGTATCTCTAAACTAAGCTAAACTAAAGATAAAGACCGTGTAGGTATCCCATGTGAATTCCTATAGCTACACCATTTATATGGAGAAAATGAAGTGGAACTGAAAAGATTGAACACCTACCACATTTAATTAATCTGGAGAATAGTTTATTGGATCTCCATTTGAGGAAAAGGAGATAGACATAAATTATCCTGGTGTGGAATGGCGGTATGAAGGGTGATTGGCATCGGGTAAATGGAAAATGTCAAAGTAGCAGAGAACATCACAGATGTCATTGATATAATGCGAAGGGACTAAACCTAGGGAGGGTCAGTGTCGGAAGAATAGGCTTGTATACACTGGAATTTAGAAGGATGAGGGGGGATCTTATTGAAGCATATAAGATAATTAGGGGATTGGGGACACAGTAGAGGCAGGAAACATGTTCCCAATGTTGGGGGAGTCCAGAACAAGGGGCCACAGTTTAAGAATAAGGGGTAGGCCATTTAGAACGGAGATGAGGAAGAACTTTTTCAGTCAGAGAGTGGTGAAGGTGTGGAATTCTCTGCCTCAGAAGGCAGTGGAGGCCAGTTCGTTGGATGCTTTCAAGAGAGAGCTGGATAGAGCTCTTAAGGATAGCGGAGTGAGGGGGTATGGGGAGAAGGCAGGAACGGGGTACTGATTGAGAGTGATCAGCCATGATCGCATTGAATGGCGGTGCTGGCTCGAAGGGCTGAATGGCCTATTCCTGCACCTATTGTCTATCTATCTATTAAATGAGTTTGGTGGAGCAAGAATATAAATTCAGAAGCTTAAAGTTCATGTGATCGGAGCAGAATTAGGCCATTCGGCCCATCAACTACTGCACCATTCAATCATGGCTGATCTATCTTTCCCTCCTAACTCCACTCTCCTGCCTTCTCCCCATAACCCTAATCAAGAATCCATCTATCTCTGCCTTAAACATATCCATCGACCTGGGAAATGAATTCCACAGATTTACTACTCTGTCTAAATAAAATTCCTCCTCATCGCCTTCCTAACGGATTGTCCTTTAATTCTGAGGCTAGGACCTCTAGTCCTAGAGTCTCTCACTGGTGTAAACATCCTCTCCACATCCACCCCCCCCCCCCCCCCCCCCCCCCCGATCCATCTAAACTCCAGCGGGGAGAGGCCCAGTGCTGTCAATATGCTGAAACAATGACCCTGTCTAAACAATCCTGCCTATTTTGGACAGGAGGTAGATGTGCAGGGCTGGGAAACTGTCGTGTTGAAGCTATGAATGGACGTTCTTCCGAGGAAATGGTTGCCTGGGAAACATTGGTCTGGTGTTCTGTGTTGGGATCATGATCCGGAGAGATATATGAAGAGGTTTGTGAGAGACGAGATATGTTTTCACTGGATGTTTTCAAGAGAGAGTTAGATTTAGTTCTTGGGGCAAAAGGAATCAAGGGGTATGGGGATAAAGCAGGAACGGGGTACTGATTTTAGATGATCAGCCGTGATCATATTGAATGACGGTGCTGGCTCGAAGGGCCAAATGGCCTACTCCTGCACCTATTTTTCTATGTTTCTATGTTTCTCGGTATCTGTGAGACAGTGGTCAATCCCCAGATCACACTTGCACGGCCATTGTTAGTGGGTTTCAGGATAGTAGCAGGATTGGTTCACGGATTGCTGCGTTCAAAAGGGAGAAGGTTTGTGCGGATGATGGCAGTGGGAAAAATCAAGACATTCAATGTTGATTTGGCAGGTAGCATTGAGTAGATCAAGAAAGTTTCCAAGGAATGTGTAAGAAGGAACTGCAGATGCTAGTTTAGACCGAAGATAGACACAAAATGCTGGAGTAACTCAGCGGGACTGGCAGCATCTCTGGAGATAAGGAATGATGTTTTGGGTCGAGACCTTTCTTCAGATTGAGAGTCCAGTCTGAAGAAGGGTCTTGGCCCAAAACGTCACCCATTCCTTCTCTCCAGAGATGCTGCCTGTCCCCCCGCTGAGTTACCCCAGCATTTTGTGTCTAAGTTTCCAAGGAAATTGGGAGATGAGAGGAAAGGACATCAGTCTGGGTGAAGGCGCTTGGACAAGGAAATGAGCACAGAGGTGAAGGTCGTTGAAATATTCAACGTCATTTTGATTTGAGAAAATGTCTTTGTAACAAATTCTTATTATTGGGGAAAATGTTGCATTTAGTTTCATTATTTTAAAGTTGCTTTTATCATGATCTGATATCAAATTACTTGTTATAAATGTATTTCAAAAGGCAAATTCATTATTGCTTTGGAAAATTAATGTTGGATGTTTCAAATACTTAAAGATTACTTAATATGAGCTCTTTTGATATATTTTGGAAATGCTGCATGGCTGCCCATTTATCACAATCAAATGTTAATTACACAATGACCTCAATAATTCCCAAGCATTCTGTGCATTGAATGGTGAACTTCCTTTTAATTCTGTTATTGTACTATTATAATGTGTGCTAACATTTAATTAATAAGTTGTTTTGAATCTCTTAAATAGCTCTTGTGTTGAACCACTTTCAGGCATAAAGGCACTCGTTTTCTTTGTAATGATTAGAAATTAGATTAGATTAGATATCTTTATTTGTCATCCAAAAAACAAGTTTTTTGGACGAAATTTCGTCACCCACAGTCCAACAATAAGAGCAATAAAATAAGCAAATTACACAACCCCAACCAACACAAAACCCCCCAAAAAGAAACATCCATCACAGTGAGTCTCCTCCAGTCCCCTCCTCACTGTGATGGAAGGCCAGAATGTCTTTTTCTCTTCCCCTGCCGTCTTCTCCTGCGGTCAGGCTGTTGTCGTTGCCATGTTCCAGGCCGCGCCGGACGGTGAAATATCCACGGCGGGCCGACCCAAGCCCCGCGATCCGGGGCGGGCGAACACGCTGCCGCTGCCAGAGCTCCCGATGTCGGCATCTACGCGGCCCGAGCCTAAGGCGAGTCGCAGCCGCTCCCGCAGCCTCCGAGAACGGCCGGCTCCGCTGATGGTGAGTCTGGTCCGCGGGCTCTGCGAACCAGAGCCCTGGAGGCCGCCAGCTCCAGGAGTTGGGCCGATGGTAGGCCGCAGCAGGAACGGAGACACGGCCCAGAACACAAAGGTCGGGTCTCCGTTCGGAAGGGACACATATTACAATGTTACAGTTCCCCCCCTCCCCCCCACATACACACATAGTACACAAACACAAAAACACCACATCACAACTACAATTAAGACAACAAAAACAACAAAAACACAAAGACAAATGGACTGCAGGTAAGCCGCAGCTGCTAGGGCAGCGCCGCCATCTTGATTGGGTTGACATGTCATTATGTTTAACTTCCATTTCTTCTTACACATTCACCTTCACTTGAGATGATGTTCCATGCTTTTCTGCTTCATCACCTCACTGTTCATTTCTCTTGATGGTTTTGTTGCTATTTGCATGGATTCAGCTGGTGTTTCTTCAGCAACATTCATAAGATCATAAGTGACAGGAGCAGAATTAAGCCATTCAGCCCATCAAGTCTACTCCGCCATTCAATCATGGCTTTGGTTGCCAACTTCCTCACTCCCAGATAAGGGACAAAGGGTGACGTCACCGCCCCACGCCCCATGTGACCTCACCCAGCCAGCGTCACGTGCTCCCACTCCATCAATGGTGGCCACCCGGGCCGGGAGGCGGGTTGCTCCGCAACCTCTGCTCAGGCCTATATTATCCAGGACTACAGCGGCCCCCGGGCTATAGTGTTCGGGCCTACAGTGTCGGGGCCTACAGTGTCCGGGCCTACAGTGTCCGGGCCTGCAGCGCTGTCCAGCAATGACTAGTGGGGTACTGCAAGGCTCAATGCTGGGACCCCAGTTATTTACAATATATATTAATGATTTGGACGAGGGAATTGAATGCAACATCTCTAAGTTTGCGGATGACACGAAGCTGGGTGGCAGTGTTAGCTGGGAGGAGGATGCTAGGAGGCTGCAGAGTGACTTGGATAGATTAGGCGAGTGGGCAAATGCATGGCAGATGCAATATAATGTGGATAAATGTAAGGTTATCCACTTTGGCGGCAAGAACAGGAAAGCAGAGTATTACCTGAATGGTGGCCAATTAGGAAAAGGGGAGATGCAACGTGACCTGGGTGTCATGGTGCACCAGTCATTGAAAGCAAGCGTGCAGGTGCAGCAGGCAGTGAAGAAAGCGAATGATATGTTAGCATTCATAGCAAGAGGATTTGAGTATAGGAGCAGGAAGGTTCTGCTGCAGTTGTACAGGGCCTTGGTGAGACCGCACCTGGAGTATTGTGTACAGTTTTGGTCTCCTAATCTGAGGAAAGACATTCTAGCCTTAGAGGGAGTACAGAGAAGGTTCACCAGATTGATCCCTGGGATGGCAGGACTTTCATATGAAGAAAGACTGGATAGACTAGGCTTATACTCGCTGGAATTTAGAAGACTGAGGGGGGATCTTATAGAAACATATAAAATTCTTAAGGGGTTGGAGAGGCTAGATGCAGGAAGATTGTTCCCGATGTTGGGGAAGTCCAGAACCAGGGGTCGCAGCTTAAGGATAAGGGGGAAGTCTTTTAGGACTGAGATGAGAAAACATTTCTTCACACAGAGAGTGGTGAATCTGTGGAATTCTCTCCCACAGAAGGTAGTTGAGGCCAGTTCATTGGCTATATTTAAGAGGGAGCTAGATGTGGCCCTTGTGGCTAAAGGGATCAGGGGGTATGGAGAGAAGGCAGGTACAGGTTACTGAGCTGGATGATCAGCCATGATCATATTGAATGGCGGTGCAGGCTTGAAGGGCCGAATGGCCTAGTCCTGCACCTATTGTCTATGTTTCTATGTTTAATACGGGACAAGAGCGGTCCCCTACGGGACAAACCAATTAAGCCCAAAATACGGGATGTTCCAGCTAATACGGGACAGTTGGCAACCCTAATCATGTCTGATCTATCTCTCCCTCCTAACCCTATTCTCCTTTCCTTCTCCCCTTAACCTCTGACACCCGTACTAATCATTCTTTTGTTGATCACTCTAGTCATTCCTTCCATGGCCTGGCATTTGTGTATGTCCTGTGAAGCTATTTAAAAACTTGTTCCAGTGATGGGGCTATATAAATGCATGCTGTTACTGAGCAAAAAGGCGGCACAATGGTGCAGCGGTAGAATTGCTGCCTTACAGCGAAAAGACCTGGGTTTAATCCTGACTACGGGCGCTGTCTGTGCGGAGTTCTTACGTCTCTTTGTGATCGCGTGGGTTTTCTCCGGGTGCTCCGATTTCCTCCTCACTCCAAAGTCAGGCAGGTTTGTAGGTTAATTGGCTTTGGTAAAACTGTAAATTGTCCCTAGTGTGTAGGGCAGTGCTAGTGTGTGGGGTGATGGCTGGCCGATGCAGACTCAGTGGGCCTATCTCCTCGTTGTATCTCTCAAGTCTAAAGATGATTCAATGTCCTGAAAAGATCATCTTACAGTAGGTTACACCAGCAGATAATGTATTTATGTTTACCATGTTGTTATAGATGGCATAGACTCGATCGGAAGAGTCGCCTTCACCTGTACTTTTGACTATCGCAGTTAGGCAGCAATTCTACCACTGCACCATTGACTATGACTTATATGGGGTTGGGAAAGCCTGATTAAATTTGGGTTTACTGTATATGCCAGAGATTGCTGCACTGTTAACAATCTTATGGAAGGGAATGGGATCTCTGCATTTGAACTTAATTCAAAGAGTTTAATGTTTTCCCAGAAGTAAGTTCATGTGGTGATATGGAACCAGCCTCTTTAATGTATCAGCACCTCATCTTCCACTTGGGTAGCTTATGGTATGACATGCACATGTGCAAAAAATAGCAACGCTGCCCCTTTTTACTCTTGCACTCTATTTTTCCATTTTTAAATGATAATGTTTTTTAATTCTCTGCTGTATATTGTGTTTTTTACCATGTGCGAGCAAAGCACCAAGTCATATTCCTTGTATGTGTACAATAAATTGATTCTGATTCTGATTCTGATTCTGATCTGAACATTGAATTTTCCAATTTTAGATAACCTACGAACGATAACCTACCAATCATCCCCCACTTTCTTCCCTGTGTCCCACCTGGATGCGCACCCATTTCTTCCACATTGCTGCCTCCTGTCCCTTCCATGTATATCCTGTCGTATGGCTTTGCACTTCTCCTCTCCTTTGCTGCTTCTCGCAAAGTCTTCTCATCTCTGGCCTTTGTACAACCATCTGCCGATGAATCACAACTCAGCTGTATCCACCTATCACTTGCCTGGCTTTGTCCTGCCCCCACCTCTCTTTGAGCTTTCTCCCTCCTACCACAATCAGTCTGAAGATGGGTTGCGACCAGGCACATCACCTGTTCATGACCTGCAGAAATGCTGCCTGACACATTGAGTTACTGTAGCACTTTGTGTATTTTTTTGTAAACCAGCATCTGTACTCCCCTGTGTCTGTATCTTTAGTATTTAGGCTTCATCTGTGTCCCTCTGTAAATGTGGCAGATCTATTGTATTTTTTTTAATCCTATTTGTACCAGGCTGCCTTCCCCTTAAAAATCCTAGTGCAGTTTGAAAACAGGGATTTTGCAGAGACAGAGTTAAACCTACCTGAAAATGTCATTGTTTAAAGATGAAGGCATACAACTTAGGGAAACAGAGCTACAGAGAGATGAGGCTCTCACTAGGGTCTCTTCTACATCCCGCAGCTCCGCTCTTGCTCCCCCTCCCCCCTCTCGTAACAAGGACAGAATCCCCCTCGTTCTCACCTTCCACCCCACCAGCCAGCGGATCCAACATATCATCCACCAACATTTCCGTCACCTACAACGGGACCCCACCACTGGCCATATCTTCCCATCCCCTCCCCTCTCTGCGTTCCGCAGAGACCGTTCCCTCCGTAACTCCCTGGTCCACTCGTCCCTTCCTACCCAAACCACCCCAACCCCGGGCACTTTCCCCAGCAACCGCACGAGATGCAACACCTGTCCCTTTACCTCCCCCCTCAACTCTATCCAAGGACCCAAACAGTCTTTCCAGGTGAGACAAAGGTTCACCTGCACCTCCTCCAACCTCATCTATTGCATCCGCTGCTCTAGATGTCAACTTATTTACATCGGCGAAACCAAGCGCAGGCTCGGCGATCGCTTCGCTGAACACCTGCGCTCGATCCGCATTAACAAAACTGATCTCCCGGTGACCCAGCACTTCAACTCCCCCTCCCATTCCCAGTCTGACCTTTCTGTCATGGGCCTCCTCCAGTGCCATAGTGAGGCCCACCGGAAATTGGAGGAACAGCACCTCACATTTCGCCTGGGCAGTTTGCAGCCCAGTGGTATGAACGTCGACTTCTCCAACTTTAGATAGTCCCTCTGTCCCACCCTTCCCCTCCCCCTTCCCAGATCTCCCTCTATCTTCCTGTCTCCACCTATATCCTTCCTTTGTCCCGCCCCCCCTGACATCAGTCTGAAGAAGGGTCTCGACCCGAAACGTCACCCATTCCTTCTCTCCCGAGATGCTGCCTGACCTGCTGAGTTACTCCAGCATTTCGTGAATAAATCGAGCTACAGTAAAGACTATAAACCAAAGGATCGTTCAATATTTCAAGATTCACAGAGATTTCAATGAAACTACTAATAACAGATGTAAGTGCAGGAAACAACAACATTCTTTGGAACACAAGGCAGGAAACTCCAAAAAATGTTGTGGTGAAACAAAATTGCAGCACTGTATAGTGATGGAAATATTTTCGAGGTCCAGTTTTATCAAAATATGTGAAACTGTTAGTAGAAGTACACATACAGGAAACGTGACTAATCTTTTCAATGTTCATTTTTGCACATCAAAACAAATTCCCGAGTGAGACAGTAGTCTCTGCTGAGTGTGTCGGAAGGAACTGCAGATGCTGGTTTAAACCAAAGATAGACACAAAATGCTGGAGTAACTCAGCGGGACAGGCAGCCTCTCTGGAGAGAAGGAATGGGCGAGGTTTCGGGTCGAGACCCTTCTTCAGATGCTGCCTGTCCCGCTGAGTTACTCCAGCTTTTTTGTGTCTATCTCTCTGGTTCCTCGATAAAGTTTGCAATGGAAGTTGTCACTTTCCTGAGAAAGACGATGCTCGCATCTTCCTCTTTTGTCTTGCCCAGATCACTTTAAACGCAAAATATTACAATGACTGATATACTGGCAAGGCAGTACTCTCTTGGCTCCAGACCCTATGTGCGCATCAGAAACAGGAGATCAGACTGAAGGTCTTGCTCAGACCTCTTTGCCACTTTAGGTTCGCAGATAAAATAATTGAGGTTGGAGAAGGCAACACAAGTGACCCTTTGCATTGGTCGCAAGGCAATCAAAAACTAAAAATGCCAGACAATGAAACATTAAAGACACTAGCCTGAGCAGCGTGCATTCAAATGCAATATAACCTGGAGTGTCAACAAACTCCTGCTGCAACTAAATTTGTAAGAGTTCTAGCCTCTGCCACCTTCACACTCAAAATATCAAACCCATCCCTGCTGTGAAAAATACATTTAGTAGCTTAAATACCACCTGAATAGCGGATAGCATGTATTTGGGGAATGTTGGAATTTGGATAGATAGATTTGGTGGGCAGATCCACCAGACCTAAAATATTATAGATAATGATGTTGAACAAACTGAAGGAAATGTGGGGAACATAACGTGGGATGAGGTAAAATGGGTGTCTGATGACCTTCCTCCATATTCAGGGAAAGTTCCTTCCAAGCTGTTATCAGGCAACCGAACCATCCTATCGCCAACTAGAGAGTGGTCCTGACCTACCGTCTGCCTCATTGGAGACCCTGCGAAGATCTTTAATCGGACTTACTGGACGTTATCTTGCACCAAATTCTCTCTATCCTGTATTTGTACTCTGTGGATGGGTTGATTGTAATCATGTGTTGTCTTTTCCTAAACAGCATTGCAATGAAGAAGCTTTTCACTCTACCTCGGTACAAGTGACAATAAATTAAACTAAACTAAGAAGGATGACACCTGTTTAACTTTTGTTTTATAGCTCTCTGGTGTGAGAGGGTTGAATTGCATGAAATCTTGTGGCCTAACCGGATAGAGTTGTTTTTTCTTCACAGCCAGGATATTCCTTATTTCAAAGGGGATTCCAATTGGCAATCAGCCTCCTCATTGGCATTCGTTTAAAGAGGAACTTGGCATCATGTACAGCATGGACATTGTTGTCTGAAGGGCCTCTTCCTGTGCTGTACTATTCTATGATTTGAAAAACAATTGAAAAGTGCTGTTGCTGCAATTAAAATTGGCTGCAGGACTTACCGGTTGACGTCCCTAGACCCTAATATTTATTTATGCCTTGCTGCAAGTAAGCAGATCAGACTCCTGTTGTGTTTCTGCTACTTCATCTGTGGACCTGCAAGGCCCCCCAATTCCCATTAAGCCTAGCTTGAGAAAAGATAAGTCTTCATTTTTTCATGCATTGTTTGTCGAGATAGGATGTGTCTTTGCGGAAAGTTGGTGGAAATATGGAATTCGGATCGATGTGTTCCATTTCACTTGGAGATAAAGCAATCTGGCAAAAGATACAGAATGAAACTGCAACTGTGATAAAGGGATTTAGAATGAGATTACAAACACTGGAGTTGGAGGGGAGATGCAGAACATTTTTGAACAGATAGAAAAGTTTTTTGGATTGGCTCTGACAATAGACAATAGACAATAGACAATAGGTGCAGGAGTAGGCCATTCGGCCCTTCGAGCCAGCACCGCCATTCAATGTGATCATGGCTGATCATTCTCAATCAGTACCCCGTTCCTGCTTTCTCCCCATACCCCCTGACTCCGCTATCCTTAAGAGCTCCATCTAGCTCTCTCTTGAATATATTCAGAGAATTGGCCTCCACTGCCCTCTGAGGCAGAGAATTCCACAGATTCACAACTCTCTGACTGAAAAAGTTTTTCCTCATCTCTGTTCTAAATGGCCTACCCCTTATTCTTAAACTGTGGCCCCTGATTCTGGACTCCCCGAACATTGGGAACATGTTTCCTGCCTCTAATGTGTCCAACCCCTTAATAATCTTATACGTTTCGATAAGATCCCCTCTCATCCTTCTAAATTCCAGGGTATACAAGCCTAATCACTCCAGTCTTTCAACATATGACAGTCCCACCATTCCGGGAATTAACCTAGTAAACCTACGCTGCACGCCCTCAATAGCAAGAATATCCTTCCTCAAATTTGGAGACCAAAACTGCACACAGTACTCCAGGTGCAGTCCTATTGATATTTTTGTTTTGGGTAGTCTTCAGTTGTTTCCTGACAAGATTTCATTACAGTTTATGGAGTTGAAACAATGATTGTCATCAAGTAAAATTCAGTTTAACTCGCTTTGATAAAAACTGTAAGTGAAGACTTTTTTTTGCTACAGTCCCATACCAGCATAGCTGTGGTTACATTCATTTGGAACTTAGTAAAGCAGGTTTGGAGTCATGTGTGCAAGGGTAGCTGTATGTCTCTCTTTAATTAAAGAAGATGGAAAAAGAAAATCCTTCTCTGAAAAAGTGAGTTCTCTCTACAATAGACAGGCAATACTTAGGTCTACCTTAACAAATTTTAAAAATAACACAAGAAAAGGAAAATTGTCTGTAATTGAAACTTAAAAAAACAAAACTTTCTGGGCATTACTGGCAAGGCCTGCATTTATTGACTATCCTGTTGGTTGTGAGAAGGTACTTGTGAGCTGCCAATTGGTACCATTGTGATAGTTTTGAACACTAGTAAGGATTTAAATCCAGCATTGATTGAGGGTCAGCAAAATATTTTCAAGTTGGGATGGTGTGTGATTTGGAGGGGTATGGGCAGATGTTGATGATTATAAACATAGCACAAAAAGTAAGGAAATTTGTGTTTGGTAGATTCTTTCTTTGTTGTAACAATGCTTCTTGGCAATAAATCTTATACCGTTGGAAAGCCTGTTTATTTCCCTTTTAAATGGTGCCACATTTGTAAGGAACATGCATTTGTGGGATGAGCAGCAGAGCTGAGTATATGGGTTGCGCCCATGAAAAATTTGCCAAATCTTCTCTGCCAATGCCAAACAGCTTATTCTGCTGTTGCTATTGACTCTTGTTTTGAGCTTCTGGTACCCCCAGGTGCTGACAAGAATGGGATGCCATCCCACAACAGTGTGTGACCAGGCTGGTGACCAGCATGAGGAGGAGGTGCCAGGCTGTTGTGTCTGTGTATGGTTCTTCCACACGCTACTGTGGCTCCTGTTTATTAAATGAATAAATTGTTAAATTGCCAATATGTCTTGTTTCTTCAGACTTCAATCATCCAATCCACCAAACAACACCGAACAAGAGTCAATGGCAGAATAAGCTGTTTGGCATTGGCAGAGAAGATTTGGCAAATTTTTCATGGGCGCAACCCACATACTCAGCTCTGCTGCTCATCCCACAAATGCATGTTCCTTACAAATGTGGCACCATTTAAAAGGGAAATAAACAGACTTTCCAACGGTATAAGATTTATTGCCAAGAAGCATTGTTACAACAAAGAAATAATCTACCAAACACAAATTTCCTTACTTTTTGTGCTATGTTTATGTACCCGTTGACTATGGGGCCACCTTGGTAAACAGAGCTTGTAGATTTGGGAGGTGTATATGGAGCAGCCTAGACATAGAACTGCAGTACATTTTGTAATGTTCATATCATGTTGGTGATTTTGTTGCTGGGTTAGATCGTTCCATTGTGCTGTGACAGCATTCACAATATGGTTTATATGTCCAAACTAAATTGGAAATTATATATTTTTTGTTACCTTTCCTCTAAACTTTCTTCTGACTCTTCTTAAAACCGTTGCATTTCTGTGGCTCCAGGCTCCTCTTCCCAGGGTTCAGTCCAGAAACTGAGCTTTGGCAAGTTTCCAACAGTGGAAATTTTGCAGATTATCCTGTTAATGCCCTGTTCCCATAGTCCAGTGAGAATCTCAAAATAATAATTAGAAGCTCTTCCCTCTTTTCTCCCTCTCCCGCTCTCCCCCTTTTCCCCTCTCTTCCTCACTCCCTCTCTCCCTCTCTCCTTCTCCCATCCCGATTTTCATGTATTCTGATCTCCTGTATATTATTTAAGTAGATCAATGAGCTATATTTCATGGTATAAAACAGTGGCACAGCAGTAGAGTTGCTGCCATGCAGTGCCAGAGACCCGGATTCAATCCTAACTACGGGTGGTGTCTGTACGGAGTTTATGTGTTCTCCCTGTTCTCACTGTGTGTGTTTTCTCTGGGTACTATGGTTTCCTCCCACACTCCAAAGACGTACAGGTTTGTGGGTTAATCGGCTTCGGTAACATTGTAAATTGTCCCTTGTCCCTAGTAGTGTTATCCTACTAACTGTAGGATAGTGCTAATGTGCAGGCTGATCGCTGGTCAGTGCGGACTCGGCGAGCAGAAGGGCCTGTTTGTTTCTGGCGCTGTATCTCCATCTTATCTCTAAGATAATGACAATTGCACCTCAACTAAACCTACTTTGAATTAAGCATGATTAGAATGTCAGTTTTTCAGATTATGTGATCTTGGTTGAGTTTATGGGAATCTCCATCTGAGTCAGGAGGATGTGGTAAGACTCGGTGGTGCAGCGGTAAAGTTGCTGCCTTACAGGGAATGCAGCGCCAGAGACCCGGATTCGATCCCGACTACGGGTGCTGTCTGTACGGAGTTTGTACGTTCTCCCCGTGACCTGCATGGGTTTTCCCCAAGATCTTCGGTTTCCTCCCACATTCCAAAGACGCACCAAAGTTGTAGGTTAATTGGTTTGGTAAATGTAAAAAATGTCCCTGGTGGGTATAGGATGGTGTTAATGTGCGGGGATCGCTGGTCAGCGCAGACCCGGTGGGCCGAAGGGCCTGTTTCCGCGCTGTATCTCTAAACTAAACTAAGCTAGACTCTGGCTAAGATCGCTAATAAAATCTAAGATAGACACAAAATAAAATCTAATTTCTTCTCTTTGACGGTACCCTTGCAGTTAAGGATAATTTGCTTGCACTACATTTCTTTGGGTTGTGAAGTATATGGGACCTGAGAGGTCTTTGTCCTGGTGGAATGTGATGTGGTGCTTGGGAGGACTGATTGGTTTCTGCATGTTCTTTAGCTGTTTGTGCCTAGCCTCCATTTGTTCCTTTCAGAGTTTCAGAGTTCTTGGTGCCTTCCA
This sequence comes from Rhinoraja longicauda, assembly GCF_053455715.1. Taxonomy (NCBI): domain Eukaryota; kingdom Metazoa; phylum Chordata; class Chondrichthyes; order Rajiformes; family Arhynchobatidae; genus Rhinoraja; species Rhinoraja longicauda. The sequence continues at coordinate 83,393,347 of NC_135955.1, forward strand.
AGATGCTTCTGTGTTACATTAAATATTCTGTGCAGGAGAGTCCCATGAAGTAGGTGAGGAATAATTTTGAAGTAGATTTTGAGACGTTTTTAAAGCATTTTCTTTGTCCTGTTCCAATTTGGGTGCCATGAAGGAGCTCAGACAAGAATACTTGGAGTCATAGAATTGTAGCGCATCGAAACAGGCCCTTCAGCCCAACTTGTCTATCTTGACCAGATTCACCATCTAAGCTAGTTGCATGTGCCTGTGTCTGGCCCATATCCATCTAAACCTTTCCTATCCACGTACCTGTCCAAATACCTTTTAATGTTATTATTGTACCTGCCTTAACTACTTCCTCTGGCAGTTTGTTTCATACACCCAACACTTCAATGTAAAAATGTTGCCCCTCAGGTTCCTATTAAATCTTTCCCCTCTCACCTTAAACCTATGTTCTCTGGTTCTTGATTTCCGCTACACTGAGCAATAGACTGTGCATTCACCCTATGTATTTGCATGATTTTATATGCATTAATGAGATCACCCCTCAACCTTCTGCGCTTCAAGGAATAAAATCTTAGCCTGCTCACCTTCCCCCTATAGCTGTGTGATTAAAACTGATTTTAATACTCCAAATGTGGCCCCAACAACATCCTGTCCAACCGTAACAGGCATATGGAGTCAGGCATATGTAGACTTTAGTTATACAGGACGCAAATGTGGGCCTTCAGCCCACCGAGACCGTGCCAACCAGTGATCACCCTGCACACTAGCACTATCCTACACACTAGGGACAATTTACAATTTTTTTTTACCAAAGTCAACTAACCTACAAACCTGTACATCTTTGTAGTGTGGGAGGAAACCGGAGCACCCAGAGAAAACCCACGCAGCCAACATACGAACTTGGTACAGACAGCACCCATAGTCGGAATCTAACCAAGGTTCAAGGTGCTATAAGGCAGCAACTGTACCGCTGCGCCACAGTACCGCCCCATATGGACAATGTCATACAGATTGGATGTGATCAGAGCTTCAGTACCAGCTGATGATATTCATTTCTCTATCTCTGCCATAGACTTAGTGGACTTTGCAGAGAAAACATTGGTTTCTCCGGTGCTTTGAGATGGTCTGCAGTAAGTTGACCATGTCTCCTTCGCTCAGAAGTGGAAAGGTGTCACTATCAGTTCGAACGACCAGGAATTGGATGGTGGGTTTGACGTTTTGGCCTTCATGCACATTTTTGTCTGCATTGCAGCTGAAGACTGCTGGTGGAGTGGAGGCGGTGGTGGATATTTTTGTAGATGTTCGGCACAGAGATTGTGGGCTGAAGGGCCTGTTCCTGTGTTGCACTGTTCAAAGTTCTAACCCTCTGCACTTCTCCGGTATCGCCAATTTCTTTGGCCACACTATTGTCGGCCGTAATACAATTGTCTTACACATTGTAATACAAACACTTCAGTTGAAAGCTTATACATTTTTTCTGCCTCTGCTTTTGGGAAGTGCCTTGGGACATTTATTACTTGGGCGTTCCAAGGGTCAACTGGTCCAGCTGTGCAGACATTGTGCCAACAAGAACAGTTCAGGTGCTTGTATCCTGTGGCAAGTGACTCATCTTACACTCCAAAGCCTATCCAGCATGGACAAGACTCGTGCCAACAGCAAGCTGGAACACCTCTCCACTTGCCAAGAGCTTCAACAGTACGTGAGAAGTTCACCATGTCCCAGTCAAAGCTGCCTGCTCCATTGGGATCCACTCAACCATCCTAAGCATTAATTTCCCTTATCACTGATATTATTATTGGCTACAAAACCATTTCAGTTACTCACCCAATCTACTCCCAAAAGACCCCGGGTTCGATCCTGACTACGTGACCTGCGTGGGTTTACTCCGAGATCTTCGGTTTCCTCCCGCACTTCAAAGACGTACAGGTTTGTAGGTTAATTGGCTCAGTATAAATGCAAAATTGTCCCTAGTGTGTGTAGGATAGTGTTAAACTGTGGGGATCGCTGGTCGGTGCGGACTCGGTGGGCCGAAGGGCCTGTTTCCGCACTGTATCTCTAAACTACACTAAACTAAAAACACTTCTGTGTTCTATACAGATGTTTCCTGTGGCTATTACTCTGAAAAATATGTATACCCTTTGGATACTCTACGGGCGAGAGGGGTGGGGGGGGGGGGTGACCATGCAGGAGAAAGCAGCAGTGGTCGGGTCAGTGACACCAGGTCTGTGTCCGAGGCATAGTGAAGTAGGGTGAAATCAGAGAGGGCTAATGTGAGAAGAGACTCATTAGTTGGGGAGCAGACAGGCGATTGCTTCTGTGGCCGCAAACTGAACTCCAGAAAGGTGCCAGGATGTCCTGCAGCAGCTGCAGAACATTCTCTAGGAGGAGAGTGAGCAACCAGAGGTTGGTTTAGTTTAGCTTAGTTGAGGGATACAGTGGGGAAACAGGCCCTTCAGCCCACTGAGTCCACGCCGACCAGCGATCCCTGCACACCAACACTAACCCATGCACTCGAGGGACAATTACCAAACCAACAAACCTGTACGACTTTGGAGTGTGTGAGGGAACCAAATATCCCGGGGACAGGGTATGAGGTCAGACAGTGTGAATACAGAGAGTTGGATTGAGTTGCAAAGGCAGGACCACAAAGGACGTAAAAAGGTAGTTTTTGTTGACTTACAACTTTCAAAATTCGGATTAAGTAGGATTCTGGGGACCAGAACCCTGTGGTAATCTGGGAACTACCTAAATGTTATTTAAAACCAAGTTTCTTCACCCAGGTGGTGGTGACCCTGCGTAATTAATATACGAAGAATGACAACGGAGGTCAAGCCATTAAATGGATTCATGAAAGATGTAGATATATTTCCTAGTACCAGAGGAATCAAGGGATATGAGTTGGGGAGAGGTGACAACAGTGTACTGCAGTGTATTCATAAGTTCATAAGTGATAGGAGCTGAATTAGCCCATTTGGCCCATCAAGTCTATGCTGTTCAATCATGGCTGATTTATCTCTCTCCCTCCTAATGCCATTCTCCTGCCTTCTCCCCATAATTCCTGGCACCGGCACTAATCAAGAATCTATCTATCTCTTCCTTTAAAAATATCCGTTGACGGCCTCCACAGCCTTCTGTGGCAATGAATTCCACAGATTCATCACCCTCTGACTAAAGATGATGAGCCATGAATGATGTGCCATGATGTGGTTAAAAGTGAAGCAGGAAGAAAGAGCCTAATGCTTCTATTTTCCACGTCACTCTGTACATTCAGCACAAACATGGAGATGCAATGATTCCAAGGCGATATCTTGATTCTGAGCAGCATTCAGCTGAACGTCACCAGTGACCTGTAGTCAACCTGACAGGAGAGATACACGAAAATATCTTGAAGTGACTGGTGTCAAATGAGGAATAAGGGATGAATTTGATTTTAGGAGACTGATCAACGTGGACTAAGGATATCGCTGCAGGAGTTTTACAGAGAGGGTGATGGGTTTATGGAATGAGCCGCCTGATGATGTAGTTGAGGCAGGTACAACAGCACCTCATATTTCGCCTGGGCAGTTTGCAGCCCGGTGGTATGAACGTCGACTTCTCCAACTTCAGATAGCTCCTCTGTCCCTCCCTTCCCCTCCTCCTTCCCAGATCTCCCTCTATCTTCCTGTCTCCACCTATATCATTCCTTTGTCCCGCCCCCCTGACATCAGTCTGAAGAAGGGTCTCGACCCGAAACGTCACCCATTCCTTCTCTCCCGAGATGCTGCCCGACCTGCTGAGTTACTCCAGCATTTTGTGAATAAACATTTAGAAGATGTTTGTCAGGTGCATGGATAGGAAACGTTTGGGGGATGTGGACCAGTCGTTCACAAATGGGATGAGCTCGGATGGGGCATCTTGGTCAGTATGGACGAGTTCGGCCGAAGGGCCTGTTTCCGTGCTGTACGACTGATTTCACTAGGACAGCCTCCAACCCAATTAGCGGCTGCTGTTTCAGTTGTTCTCAGGGCAGGAACAGGGCCATTTGCCGATAAGGTGCTTTGTTCAGCTCCACATGGAAAGGCTCATTAGGAGCTGAATAATATCAGAGCTTAGGGTGATGAAAGCCTGGTAAACCATCCGTATCAGCTGCTCAAAAGCCAGCTCACCTCCACGTCCTTGTGGCCAAACGGAGCTAGAGAGTAAATGCAGGTCCATCGCCCATTTTCCGGCACCCTTGGTTCCAGAGCCTTGCTGGATTATCCACCTTGCCAGACCCACAGAGCTCAGGTTATAATAATACAACAAGAAACCTCCGCCCCACTATTTAAACCCCTCCTGTGTCTCTAATGCGCCATGGATTGCTAGAAACTTAAATAAAACAAATATTAGATTTTTAGATTTAGAGATACAGCGCGGAAACAGGCCCTTCGGCCCACCGAGTCCGCGCCGCCCAGCGATCCCCGCACATTAACACTATCCTACACACACTAGGGACAATTTTTACATATTACCCAGTCAATTAACCTACAAACCTGTACGTCTTTGGAGTGTGGGAGGAAACGGAAGATCTCGGAGAAAACCCACGCAGGTCATGGGGAGAACATACAAACTCCGTACAGACGGCGCCCGCAGTCAGGATCGAACCTGAGTCTCCGGCGCTGCATTCGCAGTAAGGCAGCAACTCTACCGCTGCGCCACCGTGCCGCCTGGAATTGGAATGGAATACTGTATTGTCACATGTGACTAGGCACGTTGAAATTCTTTGCTTGTATACCCAAATGTGTACAAATAGCGGCCATCTACGGTGCTGACAAAGTTACAAAGCACGCCGCCTCCTCCTTTGTTCCCCCCCCCCCCCACCCACGCCGGATCCCCATTGTCGTTCCCCCTCCCCCACGGTGGTCCTCCATGCTCTCATCGACCGCCGACCGCGGGTCGACTGACAAGGCCTCGCTGCCGCCGCGAGGCTTCACCGCCGCCGAGGCCTCATCGTTGCGAGGCTTCACCATGTAAATTACAAATTAAATGTGCTCATGCTGAACACCACGACTGTCATTTGGACCTTACTTAGAAGCCATTGCTAGGGTTAAATGTAAGCAAAATAAGCTAGGAATCGCACAGAAACGAAGGATCTCCACCAACGACAGATGTAAACAAATCTGACATAGGAACGCGTCTCGAAAGAGCGCGCGCCGACGCAGCGTCATCTGCGGCCTCCCAGGGAATTTTAAGTGTCTTCTCATAAATTTGATGGATCAAGGGAGGTGCTGGTTCATCAGTCGCAACACGGTTACGCCGCGATAGAGTTGCTGTCTTATAACGCCAGAGACCTGGGTTCAGTCCTGATTACGGATGCTGTCTGTACAGAGTTTGTACGTTCTCCCCGTGACCTGTGTGGGTTTTCTCCGGGATCTACAGTTTCCTTCCACACTCCAAAGACGTACAGGTCTGTAGGTTGATTGGCTTGGTATAAATGTCAATTGCCCTTTGTAGGTGTAGGATAGTGTTAATAGGCAGGGATCACTGGTCGGCGACGACTGTACGGAGTTTGTACGTTCTCCCCGTGACCTGCGTGGGCTTTCCCCGAGAGCTCCGGTTTCCTCCAAAGGCGTGCAGATTTGTAGGTTAATTGGCTACGGTAAAATTGTAAATTGTCCCTCGTGCGTGTAGAATAGTGTTAATGCGCGGGGATCGCTAGTCGGCCTTGTGTCGGCAGGCTGAAGGGCCTGTTTCCGCACTGTATCTCTAAGCTAAACTAAACTAAGAGGGAGGTGCCAGACCATCGGTTGCCAGAAAATCAGTGGTGGGCCCGCACTGGCCTGGCCAATAACATATCCTGAGAATGATTATTTTTTAATTGAATTTATCAGAATGGATCCGTGCAGCTCTCCGTGTCTACTGTGCTGCTGTGTCAGTATAATTGAGAAATCCCGAAACTATATATACGGTGATTAAGACCCCAAGGCTCCTTCACAGGAGAGGCTGAAGAATGCCTTGAGGAGACTTAATTCTGCAACGTAATGTTTTTACATCATGATGAATAATGGAATGCATGTGAGACTTAAATAGATTGACATCCCCGAAATCTTATGAAGCAGTTGAACCTGCTTGACGTTTAGTACTTTATTAATATAGTCACATCACCGAAATCGCTGTGGGCACCAAGTGAATTCTAAATTGAACTGAACTGTAGGGAAGCCCGAGAACTGGAATTGTCTTTTATAATGCAGTGTATTTCAGCAAAATATAAATTCTAAAAATATGCATAATTACATATTTATGACCTCTCGGGTGCTAAGCAATATCCTCTCTTCTTCTGAGGCAGTTTCTCCTGACTGAAGATGACTTACTTCCACTCCAGTTTTGTGGGTTCTTAGTTCGGTTCAGTTCAGAGATACAGCGTGGAAACAGGGCCCACCGAGTCCACACTGACCAACGATCACCCCTACACCAGTTCTATCCTGCACACTAGAGGCAACTAACCTACAAACATGCACGTCTTTGGAGTGTGGGAGGAAAGTGGAGCACCCAGAGAAAACCCACATGGTCACAGGGAGATTGTACAAACTCCGTATGCCCATGGTCAGGATCAAACCCAGGTCTCAGGCAACAACTCTACCACTGCGCCCCTAGTTGTATGCTAGCTAATGAGGCCGTGGGGGATAAAGGGTCTGAAGGTGTCGAAAGAAAGGTCCAGATCTGAAACATCACCTACCCATGTTCTGTAGAGATGCTGCTTGACCTGCTGAGTTACTCCATCACTTTTGCGTCCTTTTGTATAGATCAGCATCTGCAGTTCCTTGTTTCAACTCAATGTGGGGGCTTTGGTCTGGGAAAGGAAGCTGATGCTGTTTCTAAAATTCTATGACTTCGATAATGGGTCCTGTAGATTGGAAGATATCAAATACAATCCCATTATTTAACATCAGAAGGGAAAATAATGAAAATCAGCCCTTGCCCATCCAAATGCTAGTATATCCTACGTGGAACATGATTTGTATGAGGAGATCGTGTGGAGTGTGGCCAAGATTACTGATGGTGTAAAACTAGGTGGATGCAAAGGCTTCAGGGGGCGTAGACAGGTTAAATGAATGGACACGTATGTAGCAGATGTGAGTGAGGTCATCAGCTTCAGCCTTTTTGTTTGAAAACTGGGAAAAAGTGTCCCCAGATTACGAATGCCCGGGGGCAGATTAATGCACCCCCAGACCTTGTGGAAGCTGAAGAGGAAATTGTGGAGGTCCTTGCAGAGAGATGTCAATAATCTTTAGCCGCAGGTGAAGTTCCAAAAGATTGGAGGATGGCCTATGTTGTACCATTTTTTAAGAACGGCAACTAGAACAAGCCAGGCTGCTGAGCCTGACATCAGTGGTGGGAAAGTTGTTGGAGGGGATTCTTGGGGACAGGATCTACCAGCATTTGAATGGTCATGGGCTGAGGAGGGATAGTCAGCATGGTTTTGTGCATGGGAATTTGTGTCTCATAAATTCCATAAGTTTTATGAAGGGGTCAGTCACCAAGACAATTGATGAGGGCAGGGCTGTGCACATTGTCTATATGGACTATATCAAGGAATGTATAGGCTGGCCTTGAAGGCCAAAGCGCATGGAATCCAAGGTGAGCTGGTAAATTAAGTTAAGATTGCCTTGGAGCAAGAGTCAAAGATAATTGTGGAGGGTTGTTTTATTTTATTGGAGGCCAGTGGCCAGTAGAGTGCCATAGGGGTCAGTGCTGGGTCCATTGTTGTTGGTTATATCCACGTTAATGATTTGCATGACAAGGTAGTTAACATTGTTAGTACATTTGCAGATGGCATCAAAATAGGTGGTATGGTAGACAATGAAGAAGGATATCCAAGGTTCCAACAAAACCTCGATCAGTTGGGAAAGTGGACCAAAGAATGGCAAAAGGAATTTAACTCTGAGACGAGGACAAACCTTTTCACACAGGGAGTTGTGAATTTGTGGAATTCTCTGTCTCAGAAGGCAGTGGAGGCCGATTCACTGGATGCATTCAAAAGAGAGTTAGATAGAGCTCTTAGGGCTAGCGGAATCGAGGGGTATGGGGAGAAGGCAGGAATGGGGTACTGATTGTGGATGATCAGTCATGATCACGTTAAATGGCGGTGTTGACTTGAAGGACTGAATGGCCTACTCCTGCACCTATTGTCTACGTATCTACGTATCTAAGTTTGAGGTGTTCATAAGATCATAAGGAAAAGGAGTAAAATTAGGCCTATTGGCCCATCAAGTCTACTCCGCTATTCAATCAGGGCTGATCAATCTCCCTCCGAACCCCATCCATGGCTGGTCTATCTCTCCCGCCTTCTCCCCATAACCTCTGTCACCTGTTGTACTTTGGTAGGTCAAAACAGGGCAGGACTTGCATTGTAAATGTGGAGCCCTGGTGAGTGTGGCAGAACAGAAATCTGGTGCATGGATGCCTAAAAGTGGCAAGCCATGTGAACGGTGTGGTGAAGAAGGATTTTGTGATAGAAAAAAATGCCTCATCTGTGCCTTAAATGGGAAACAAATCCATTGCATTTAAATAGCAACGTTTTGTTCTAGTTTCTCCCAACAGGGGAAACATCCTCTCCAGAGCAAAGACTTCAGCTTCTTCTATCCGTTTTTCTTTCAAGCACTGTACGGTACAGGATCTTCTCGATGTGCTCCCACCAAAGCCCTATAATAACTGAAGTATAACCTCACTATTCAGGCATTCATTTTCTTTTATGGTAAATTGATAATATTTAAAGACACAAAATGCTGGAGTAACTCAGCAGATCCGGCAGTATCTCTGGAGGACATGAATAGATGATGTATTGGGTCCGAACCCTTCTTCAGACTGATGTTAGCTTCCCTGATGACTTGCTGTACCGACATCCAAGTCTTTTATGAAATGTGCACTAGAGCATTCTGCATCTCAGAGCTCTGCGGGCTTTCACCATTTAGATATGGGTTTGTTTCATTTCCTGCAAAATGGACTGTTTCACATTTTTTCACCTTATACCCTTATGGCATTTTTCTCCACATTCACTGAACTTAATTAAATCCCTTTGATCATTTACATTTAGGGTTGCCAACTTTTTCACTCCCAAATAAGGGACAAAAGGTGACGTCACCGCCCCGCACCCCACATGACCTCACCCAGCCAGCTGCCATGTGCGGGTTGCTATGCAACCTCCGTTAGGCGGCGCCTGGGCCTCCGGGCCTACACTGTCCAGGCCTACAGTGTCCGGGCCTACAGTATCCGGACCGACAGTGTCCGGGCCTACAGTGTCGGGCCTACAGCGCCCCCCCAGGCCTAATATGGGACAAGGGCGGTCCCGTACGGAACAAACCAACTTAGCCCAATATACAGGATGTCCCGGCTAATACGGGACAGTTGACAACCCTATTCTCTTCACACTTTTTGTAACTTTTTCACTTTTTCAGGCGCCACTTTTTCAGGCGCTTCACCCATTGATTTGCGTTGTCAAACAAATAAGTTGATTACCCAGCATTAAGGTCATAAGGTCATAAGTGATAGGAGCAGTATTAAGCAATTCGGCCCATCAAGTCCACTTCGCTATTCATTCATGGCTGATCTATCTCTCCCTCCGAACCCCCAATCTCCTGCCTTCTTCCCATAACCCCTGACACCCGTACTAATCATTGATCCTGTGATATATCACGTGTTCCATCTTGCCAGCTAGAAAATGACCCATTTATTCCATTTCTTCCATCATGCCAGTTCATATATTATTTCACACGGCATGAGCTTTTATTTTCCCCAACTACCTTGTGGTGTGGCATCTTATCACATAACCATTAACTTTCCCCTGGTCCTCAAATTCACTTAAAATAACAGCCCCAAACTCTTTCCATTCTATGTTGACAACTACAACAGGGCTACAGGGCTCCTGCTCCTGTGCTGAACTCTTGATTACATTAACTTTACCACTAACCACGTACCTTTAGAAAGGAGATGAGGAGGAATTTCTTTTGTCAGAGGGTGGTGAATCTGTGGCATTCATTGCCACAGAAGGCAGCAGAGGCCAAGTCATTGGGTATTTTTAAGGCATAGATTGACAGATTCCTGATTAATAAGAGTGTCAGAGGTTATGGGGAGGAGGCAGGAGAATGGGGTTGAGAGGGAAAGATAGATCAGCCATGATTGATAGTCCGAATGTAGACTTGATAGTCCGAATGGCCTAATTCTGCTCCTGTAATCCATGAATTTAACTTCTACCCTACCCTCAAATTCACTTAAAGTAAGGCCTCCCGGGTCCCTCTTATCAAATGCCTTCTGTATTTGCAAGTATCCTATATTCACCAGGGTGGCACAGTGGTACAATGGTAGAGTTGCTGCCTTACAGCACCAGAGACCCGGGTTCGATCCTGATTACGGTCCTTATCTGTGCGGAGTTTGTACATTCTCCCCATGACATGCATAGGTTTTCTCCCGGAACTCCGGTTTCCTCCCACACTCCAAAGACGTACAGGTTTGTAGGTTAATTGGCTTGGTAAAATTGTAAATTGTCCCCAGTATAGAGCTAGTGTGCAGGGATTGCTGGACCACATAGATACGTTGGGCCAAAGGGCCTGTTTCCACACTATATCTCTAAACTAAACCAAACTCCAGTTCCCCTTTATCTGCAGCATGTGTAACATTTAAAATCTACCCATCAGTTTGTGTAGCCTGAGTTGTACTCAAACTAGAAAGTTAATTGCTGTCATTGGTGTGTGACTAACTGTGAAATTTCTAATCTGCAAAGTGCACCTCAGATAAAGTGATGCCTGTGAATTTTTTTCACAGTTTGTGTGTGCGCTTTAGTTTAAAATCAATGTGCCAGCAATTTTGTGGATGGCTTCTGGAACAGTGCTTATTTTTTTTGCAGAATTCGTCACCTTCTGATCACTGACTTGTAACTTCCTGACACAAAATAGAACTCACTTATTCTGCTTGGTGTTAACATGGAAGGAGTAGCATTAATTCGCTGAAGGTCCCATGACACATGCTGCCATTGGGCCAAAGGTAATCAGGGCAACATAAAGACATGCTGTATGGTAGCACAGCAATAGTGGTGGTGCCCTGCAGTGCTTGCAGCGCCGGGGACACCGGTTCGATCCTGACTACGGCTGCTGTCTGTACTGGGTTTGTACGTTCTCCCCGTGACTGCGTGGGTTTTCTCCGAGATCTTCAGTTTCCTCCCAAACTCCAAAAACGAACAGGCTTGTAGGTTAATTGGCTTGGATTTGTATACTTGGTATAAGTGTAAATTGTCACTAGTGTGTGTAGGATAGTGTTACTGTGCGGGGATCGCTGGTCGGTGCGGACTCAGTGGGTCTGTTTCCGTGTTGTATCTCTAAACTAAACTGAAATAAACCTGACTTTTGCTGACTCTGAAGCTTGAAGCCAAACAAGTGTTCAAGGGATTTATTCACAAAATGCTGGAGTAACTCAGCAGGTCAGGCAGCATCTCGGGAGAGAAGGAATGGATGACGTTTCGGGTCAAGACCCTTCTTCAGACTGATGTCAGGGGGGCGGGACAAAGGAAGGATATAGGTGGAGACAGGAAGATAGAGGGAGATTTGGGAAGGAGGAGGGGAAGAGAGGGACAGAGGAACTATCTAAAGTTGGAGAAGTCGATGTTCATACCACTCGGCTGCAAGCTGCCCAGGCGAAATATGAGGTGCTGTTCGTCCAATTTCCGGGGGGCCTCACTATGGCACTGGAGGAGGCCCATGACAGAAAGGTCAGACTGGGAATGGGAGGGGGAGTTGAAGTGCTCGGCCACCGGGAGATCAGTTTGGCCAACGCGGACCGAGCGCAGGTGTTCAGCGAAGCGATCGCCGAGCCTGCGCTAGGTTTCGCCGATGTAAATAAGTTGACATCTAGAGCAGCGGATGCAATAGATGAGGTTGGAGGAGGTGCAGGTGAACCTCTGTCTCACCTGGAAAGACTGTTTGGGTCCTGGGATGGAGTTGAGGGGGGAGGTAAAGGGACAGGTGTTGCATCTCGTGCGGTTGCAAGTGCTCAAGGGAGATTGCTGGAATTACTAAAGAGCTTGCAAAACATTTTATTTGCCTTTGCGTCAGGAGTTGTTCCTGACAGCGTGAAGACTTCTGCCTTGTGAATGTCCCTCCTTGTTGGTGTTGCATTTCCTTCCACACATGCTGCCTGACGTGGGCAAATGTGACTAGCTTAGATGGACCATCTTGGTCAGCGTGGGCGGGTTGGGCCGCAGGGCCTGTTTCCATGCTATATGACTCTGACTCTATGACACACTGAGCTCCTCCAACAGTTTATTTTCACTCAATATTCCAGCACCTGTAGTCTCTTGTGTCTCCACTCATTTGTTGAAGTTTGCAGTGACACATTCCCCCTCAAAAACATATCGCAAATGTATCACACCAGACGTCTTTCATCCTCTAACTTTGAAAGTCTTAATCAACTTCTAAGACGGGTGTCAGGGGTTCTGGGGAGAAGGCAGAAGAATGGGGTTGGTTCAGAGGGGAAGATAGATCTGCCATGATTGAATGGCAGAGTAGACTTGATGGGCCGAATGGCCTAATACCACTCCTATCACCTACGAACTTATGAACTGATTGAATGCACAGCTCAAGCTACAAGCATTCTTTCCCACATGACAGCAGTTTCAAAGAATAACAGGACACGGTTTGTTTTGAATGAAGGAACCAAGCCATTGTTAATTCACCCTCCACATGTTCAGTTATTTTGTTGGTTAAAAGCTCTGTTCCTTCTCCTATTCTTGAGTCTTTTCTGAATGGGACCATAGGCCCAGAAGTGTGAGGGAAGGCAAACTGCGCTTGCACTGCATAAGGTTCTTTCCCTGGAGCAAGCTGATTTCCTATTGTAATAGCTTCTTCCAAGGAGGATGTTATCCTGTTGTCGAAAACATAGAAAATAGGTGGAGGAGTAGGTCATTTGGCCCTCCGAGCCAGCACCACCATTCAATATGATCATGTCTGATCATCCAGAATCAGTACCCTGTTCCTGCCTTTTCTCCATATCCCTTGATTCCATTAGCTCTAAGAGCTATATCCAACTCTCTCTTGAAAACATCCAGTGAATTGGCCTCCACTGTCTTCTGTGGCAGAGAATTCCATAGATTCACAACTCTCTGGGTGAAAAGGTTTTTCCTCATCTCAGTCCTAAATGGCCTACCCCTTATTCACAAACTGTGACCCCTGGTTTTGATTCCGCCAAAATCGGGAACATTTTTCCTGCATCTAGCCTGTCAAGTCCCTTAAGAATTTTATATGTTTCTATAAGATCCCCTCTCATGCTTCTAAATTCCAGTGGATATACGCCCAGTCAACAGCATATTCCAGGGAAGGAACCATAATGTCTCGGGACTCCTGTCTGCCAACTTGTTGTTCTTCTTGAATTGTTGTTGGCAATGTGATGATCTCTGGATTCCCTCAGCTAGACACAAAAAAAAATCACACATGCTCAGGATGACCTCCAACATTGTCACTCCACAAGGCTCTGGATTTGTGTTTCCACTTGACAAACAGACTGGCGGGTCAGATGGCAGCTTGCAGACACTAAAAGCCAGCTTCCTAGAGCCTTGGATCTGAGGGAAGATAGTGCCTTGGTGGATGAAAGAAGCATCACTCCACAAATGCTTTTGATGTGAGGAGCTGCAGCCAGTTCATGTGAAGTTGCTGCGGATTATGCTGGTTTCGACAGCAAAGCTAAAGCTGCAGATGTACGTTAAATGAGGTTTGAAATTGTAGCGGTAATACCTCTTCACATTTACATTTCTTGGCTCAATAACACATTCGACAACTTCAGGTAACTTACTTTCTCTCATTATATTAGAACTGCCACTGTGGGGCAGCACAGTGTCGCAGCGGTAGAGTTGCTGCCTTACAGCGCCAGAGACCCGGGTTCGATCCTGACTACAGATGTTATCTGTACGGAGTTCTCTGCCTCAGAAGGCAGTGGAGGCCAATTCTCTGAATGCATTCAAGAGAGAGCTAGATAGAGCTCTTAAGGATAGCGGAGTCAGGGGGTATGGGGAGAAGGCAGGAACGGGGTACTGATTGAGAATGATCAGCCATGATCACATTGAATGGCGGTGCTGGCTCAAAGGGCCGAATGGCCTCCTCCTGCACCTATTGTCTATTGTCTATTGAGTTTGTACTTTCTCCCCATGCCCTGCATGGGTTTTCTCCGGGTGCTCCGATTTCCTCCCACATTCCAATGAAGTACAGGTTTTTTAGGTTAATTGGCTTCGGTAAAAATTGTAAATTGTCCCTATTGTGTGGGATAGAGTTAGTGTACGGAGTGATCACTGGTCGGCGCGGACTCGGTGGGCCGAAGGGCCTGTTGCCGAGCTATGTCTGTAAACTAAAGTAAACTGAATAGTTCTGCATTAAGTCATCCATTTGTGCTGTTTCCTCAGTTTTTATCTCTCCAGGATCTGCAGCCCTACATTTTGTCACTTCTGTTTGTATTCTCGCTTTCTACGCCATCATTTCATAATTCTTGTTCAGTTTCTCAGTCTTAATGTTCCTCTCATCATCATCATCATCATCACCTCTCTCTCTCTTCCATAATTTATCCTGTGACAACCCTGGCTTCACTCTATCACAAATATTCCTTTTGTCTGATCCATCTCTTCTCCACCCCCTGGTCAATTTAAAATCAACTTCTCCCGTTCTGACAAAGGGTCCTTGATCTGAATTGTCAACTATGTTTCTCGTTCCACCAGTATTTCCTCACCTTTCGTTGCTTCACCACAAATGTTTTCCAGCATTTTCTGTTTTTATTTCAGATTTCCCATCAGATTTCAATAGATGATTGATTTTTCATTTGTTCTTTTTATGTGAATATCCTTGAGATCGAAGTTCCAGTTCTGAAGCAAGCGATAATTTCCTTCTCTTGCCTGGGAAAATGAAATGTCTTGACCAGCTTCTAACCTTTAAGGATCATTGAGCTCAACGTTGCATCTTAACTGATATTTTTTTTCCTAGTTGAAAATCCTCAAGTAAGTGATTTGGGATGAAAAAGGAGTTGGGAATGCAGAAAACACAAATTGAGATGGAGTGATCTATACACGTTTCGGGTCGAGACCCTTCTTCAGACTGAAGACGTCTTGAGTCTGAAGAAGGATCTCGATCCGAAAAGTCACCCATTCCTTCTCTCCAGAGATGCTGCCTGTCCCGCTGAGTTACTCCAGCATTTTGTGTCTATCTTCGGTTTAAACTAGCATCTGCAGTTCCTTTCTACAAATATTGTCTTTCCGCTGACTGGTTAGGTCATAAGATCACAAATGATAGGAGTAGAATTTGGCCATTCGACCCATCAAGTCTACTCTGCCAGTCAATCATGGCTGCTCGATCTCTCCCTCGTCACCCCATTCTCCTGCTTTCTCCCCATAACTTCTGACACCTGTTAGCATGCAACAAAAGCTTTTCACTCTACCTCAGGAAACTAAACTGATATTGATTGTGAAACAAAGTACACAATTACCTTCCTAAAGCTTTACAATCTTCATTTTCAATATTCCCTTCTCCTACAACACCATCAAAGTCTTTATATTAAAACAACATTATTTTACTTCCTCTTTTCACTGTCCCTTGTCACCCTTTGCATTGATATGTGGAATTACTTACGACGAGGAAATTTTATTTAAGATTGGGAATGTATGACCACTTTGAGATCAAGCAGACTGAAGTGTGTTGCTGCTTCTGGCTGAGTGCTGCTTCATTGAGATGTAGTGCTTAAGGGATGCATCCACTAATCTTCAGCCTCCACTCTGCAACCATTTATCATAGCCAGAGGAGAATTTGTCCCGACAGCTTCGTGACTATTTTCTGTCTTGTGTGTGCGTTGAACACTATTTTATTCGGCATCAAGACTCGGCGGCACAGTAGTGCAGCGGTCGTGTTGCTGCCTTACAGCGCCAGAGGCCCGGGTTTGACCCCGACTACTAGTGCTTGCCTGTATGGAGTTTGTATGTTCTCTCTGTGACCTGCGTGGGTTTTCTCCGGGATCTCTGGTTTCCTCCCACACTCCAGAGACATACATGTTTGTAGGTTAATTGGCTTGGTATGAATGTAAATTGTCCCTAGCATGTGTAGGATACACGTGTTAGTGTGCGGGGCTTGCTGGTCGGTGCGGACTCGGTGGGCTGAAGGGCCTGTTTCCGCGCTGAATCCCTAAACTAAACTAAAGACTCGGCTAATTGAATATTTGCCGACTGCAAATGTGTAGGAAACCTTGAGCGTCCTGTTCATCAGCCAACTGAAGACGATGACACAGACCCTTTGCTGATTTCCACCTGATCCAGCAAATATTTTACACTTATCTAGGATTAGAAGACATGCTTAAAAAAGTGATATAAATGCATAACCGGGCCAACCAAATATATGGTGTTTCCTTGTTGCTCCTCCAGCCTACTATTATAATTCTTGGCTGTGTAAAGACTTGGCTCTTAATTTAACATATTCCAGCAAATTCTCTTCATTCTTCAAAGGAGTTGTGCCACTGAACTTCGATGGATATTTTAATGGATTGGATCAGGGCTGGACATATGTCGGTGTCATGTGAAGCCAAAACTTAAATGCTGCATGTCATTTCTGGGCTTATCGCTGTAATAACTTTAGACTGTGAATCTACATAAAATTATCAAGTAAAATGTTTGGCTGGACATCAAAGGATTAATATCCTTCTGGCATAGCTGTGTGTCTTATCTGTGTGTATCAATTATAATTACAGGGACAAAAATGGAATTTATCCTTAATATATTTTTAAAAGAATACTTGATTTTAACTGCTTTGAAATATTGAAGGGAAGATATGGGTGCCAGCGGTTATGGGGAGAAGGCAGGAGAATGGGGTTAGGAGGGGGAGGTAGATCCACCACGATGGTAGACACAAAATGCTGGAGTAACTCAGCGGGTCAGGCAGCATCTCAGGAGAGAAGGAATGGGTGACATTTCGGGTCGAGACCCTTCTTCAGACTGATGTTGATGGAATAGCAGAGTAGACTTGCCTAATGGCCTAATTCTGCTCCGATCACTTCTGATCTTATGAATGTTTTGACATTCTGATGTGTTGCTGACTTCTTTGGGTGAAAAAAAAAATGAACGTACTCTTAACAATAAAGATCAATTAAGGTAAATCAACATCAACAGAAATTAAATTATTATTGTTTTTCTGTGAATGGATGAAAGGGAAGCTGGTAGGACGTAGTACACATAGGATCTTCAAAGACTGATTTGTTAATACAAATGTAGTGTGCAAGTACTATGGTCTTTCTCAGCTAAACGTCAAGTCTATCTTTATTTTAAATTACAAGGATTGTTGGGCTGCGTAGGAATATAATTTCTAAGAACTATTGATTTCAAATATTGCTAGAAATATTTAGTAACATGTCTGACAGATTAGTTTAATTACAACCTTGTCAACCATTTCTGGACTTCAGGTTCTGTTAAATAGTTCAGTATTCAGACGACATTGCTTCCTTCTGCAAATAAGTGAGTCATATTATTGAGGTCGTCTTCAAATAAATGGCCAGGCCAACAAATATTTGTCTCCTAAAAGGGTGTTGGGAAGGCAAAGACTGCAACAGGATTCATGCTGTACCTAGCAGCTCATTTCCAATAAAAGAGAGATTTGTTGTCCTGTAGCAAATTGTACTGCAAATATTAAATGCATGCGGTTGAGTTTCTAAAATTAGAGAGTGTGAGGTCAGCTAAATTGGTGCCTTTTAAGATGGGAACCAGATCTGTTTATTTTCAGTGAGCTAATACCTTAATTTCCCAAGATTATTTTTTACCAGAAGTCTTTTTTTTTTTGTTCCCTTCTGCCATGGGCAAATATATTTAGTTAGCATGCTTCCCAAAACATTCTGACAAGCCATTCAGATCTGCGACGTGACCTTATATTATGAACTCCATAGGGCAGGATTAAATCGTGAGTGGGCTTTGGAGTTCAACAGCTTTCCACTCCAACAGGCAGCACAAAATGTGAATAGCTTAGAAATGTTATGGTTCCTTCCAAAAGCCCAATAAATGAGTGAGGACTGGCAGGCTAATTTAAGTACCTGCAACTAATCAGCATGAGACCTAAGGTATTACGGCCCATAGGAGACTTCATGGTCTAGGGTCCTAGTGTCTTACAGCATGGAAAAAGGCCCTTCGGCCCAATACTGGCCAACCTGTCCCATTTACACTAGTCCCACCTTCCTGCATTTGGCCCATATCCCCCCAAACCCATGGGTTTTTCTTTCAAACTCATAAAATGAATCAAATAGTGGCTCATTGGTGAAGCAGGACAATAGACAATAGACAATGGACAATAGGTGCAGGAGTAGGCCATTTGACCCATCGAGCCAGCACCGCCATTCAATGTGATCATGGATGATCATTCTCAATCAGTACCCCGTTCCTGCCTTCTCCCCATACCCCCTTACTCCGCTACCCTTAAGAGCTCTATCTAGCTCTCTCTTGAATGCATTCAGAGAATTGGCCTCCACTGCCTTCTGAGGCAGAGAATTCCACAGATTCACAACTCTCCGACTGAAAAAGTTTTTCCTCATCTCAGTTCTAAATGGCCTACCCCTTATTCTTAAACTGTGGCCTCT
The DNA here is from genome assembly GCF_053455715.1 of Rhinoraja longicauda. Classification (NCBI taxonomy): domain Eukaryota; kingdom Metazoa; phylum Chordata; class Chondrichthyes; order Rajiformes; family Arhynchobatidae; genus Rhinoraja; species Rhinoraja longicauda. The sequence goes on from NC_135955.1 coordinate 83,411,914, forward strand.
TGTTCTGGACTCCCCCAACATTGGGAACATGTTTCCTGCCTCTAACGTGTCCAACCCCTTAATAATCGTATACGTTTCGATAAGATCTACTCTCATCCTTCTAAATTCCAGTGTATACAAGCCTAGTCGCTCCAGTCTTTCAACATATGACAGTCCCGCCATTCCGGGAATTAACCTAGTAAACCTACGCTGCACGCCCTCAATAGCAAGAATATCCTTCCTCAAATTTGGAGACCTAAACTGCACACAGTACTCCAGGTGCGGTCTCACTAGGGCCTTGTACAACTGCAGAAGGACTGCGGTTGGGAGAGACGAAGGCAATAGTGAGGGAGATCAAAAGGAAGGTCATATATCTTTTGACTGTTCGGGTCAGGTTGGATCCATAGTAAACAATCTCATATAGCTGCAGTCAAGATTCAGGTGTCAGATCAGAAGGAAGGGGAAATTGGAATTATTGGGGAGAGGAGGGTTTGAATGAGAAAAAAATGGTTTTGGGATCAGTCAAGAGGTCTTGGGTATTGAGCAAGGATCCACAGTTGATGTGTTGGTTAAAGTATCAGAGGAGTCAGTTGGGCAACAAATCACTGGGGGACTTTGTGTCGGGAGGGTTCTGGAGTGAGAATGGTAACACAGAAACATAGAAAATAGGTGCAGGAGTAGGCCATTTGGCCCTTCGAGCCAGCACCACCATTCAGTATGATCATGGCTGATCATCCAAAATCAGTACCCTGTTCGTGCTTTTTCCCCATATCCCTTGATTCCATTGTGTAGTGATGTGCTTACTGGGGAGATGGGCAATAACTTTGTTCAGGGACTTTTGAGCATTGTTGTATGAATGATTGATGGAGCTAGGTGTACAGGTTTGAGGTCAGCTTAGGGAAGTGAGACAGTAAATGGCTAGGTGTGGGATGTGTGGGGGGAAAAACTCCATGACGGCTCTTTTACTTACAGAAGGCCTATCTAGAGTGGAGCTCCAGCAGCGAACTTGACAGCCTAGGATCTGCTCAGGCAACATCCTTTAGCAATGAATCAAGGTATAGAATCATCGGGTAATTGAGAAGGGAAAGTGGTCTGTTAGCACACCAAGTTCATGCCCAACCATCATGCAAGACACAAAGTGCTGGAGTAAATCAACGGGTCAGGCAGCATCTCTGGAGAAAAATGAGGGTGACGTTTCGGGTCGGGACCCTTCTTCAGACTGGAGTGACTTGAGTTACGCTGAGTTACTCCAGCACTTTGTCTCTTTCTTCGGTACAAACCAGCATCTACAGTTCCTTTCCACCCATCCATCGGGCATCCGTTTACAATAATCACGCATTAACCTATTTTATTTTTCCAAGTGCTTTACAATACCCCTTCCCACAGGCTATGTCTAAAGCCTAAAACGGAGCATTTTATCATGGCCAATAAACCAAGTTCCCATCTTTGTGATGAGGCAGGAAACTGGAGCACCCAGACCAAAGGCACATTGTCACAGGAAAAACATACAGCCTCTACACAGACAGCAGTGGGGGACAGGATAGAATTGCCCCATACCTTTTTGGACGACATAGTGAACATCGGGGAGTCTCCCAATCCCTCACCACCACCCTGCCATGGCTTAGTACATCACTACCATCCTACCATGGTTTAGTGCATCAATTGCACTGAGGACTTAGAAAGAAAATTGCAGACTTCACATAGACATAGAAACATAGAAAATAGGTGCAGGAGGAGGCCATTTGGCCCTCTGAGCTAGCACCACCATTCATTGTGATCTCATTACTTGTATGAAGTCCACAATATACATTACAATTGGTCTTTTAATTGAAATTGATACATTTAGCAGAACAGATCATCAGATCTAATTTCAAGGCCGGGCAGAATATGAGACCACTTTCAACATTGCAGTATATATATCCTAAGCATAACCGAATAACATTTTGTTTCTTCATAGCAATGATGAAGGATGGAGTGCCGAATCAAGTTTAGTTTATTCAGTAAATCCAAAAGATGTCTAGTTCCGATGTGTAAAAGCTAATGAACATCTTGATGAACATGATAGAGTGTTACCTCTAAATGGATTTAGCTTAAGTCCTGAGGTACCACAGGCTTGTACCCGTCATAATTGGAGATTGGAGCTCGTTATCAAATAAACCAATCTTGTTTAGGGAGATAATGTCAGTGCAAGGTTGTAGGCTCCAGCTCATGGAATGGTTTAAAGCTAAGGCCAGCATTTTGAAAATGGTGCGCTGCTTCAGAATCTTGGTAGTTAGTCCCATATCATCTGGTATGGTGGCAAAGTAAACCTAGTGACACCATCAACACAAGCAAAGGAAATATGAGCTTGCAGGCTGCCATGGTATGGATGATAATTTCAGAATGGTTGGGGACAAAAAGGGTAGCCGAGTTTATGGGTGATGATGAACCACATGTGGATTTAAATGTGAACTAGATTCTTCAGAATTCATTTGCTGAGGAGAGTTCAGCAGATCAATGGCAAAACTTCCACATTATCTGAACAACTTCCTTCGCTGGTAAAACTGTCACATGCTGAACATGGGGACTGCTGCACGGCTGCTAGACACGAAAAGCTGGAGTAACTCAGCGGGACGGCCAGCATCTCTGGAGAGAAGGAATGGGTAACGTTTCGGATCGAGAACCTCCTTCAGATTGATCAAAAGATCTCCACTTCTGATTTGCACATTTGTTAGTTGATCATGTGGGTTATTTAAAATAATGTTTTACAGATAGTGACACAGGCACTCATGCTTTCCAAGTTTTTAAACCTCAAAATATATGATTCGCTGACTGCAAATATATTGCATGCAAACAGAGAGCTAATATCTTAATCATTTCAACTCTCCTTTCTGCATGCATGTAAGCACCTAAGAATACTTTTAAATGTATACTAGACCAAGTGGACCCGTTGGGCCCAAACCTCTCCTGCATTGGTGCAGCACCCTCTCCTCCTCCCCTCCCCCCTCCCCCCTCCCCCTCCCCCCCTCCGCTCCCACGCCCACTCCCACTCCCACTCCCACTCCCACTCCCCTCCCCCTCCACCCCCCTCACCCCTTCCCTCCATTCCCCCCAACTCTATCCCCCAAAACCCCCCTTATCCCCTCCTCTCCCCCCTCACCCCCTCCCTCCCTAGGAGATAGATTTAAACTTTAAAATGTGAATAACTTAAAAAATATAACACCGATTTCAATGAAACTTCTTCCATTAGCACCAAAGGGACTAGAGTGAGTAAGGTGGGCCTTAAATTGTCGCGCAACCGTGTACCGTTTTGGCTGTAGTTCAGGAACAAACAAACAAACAAAGGAGAGTTTTATTATAGAGATAAGACACCCTTTTTTTGTGTTCCTTGAACAGCCAACTTTTTTTTCTAGAATGTTCAGTTTTTGTATTAAATAATTATTTAATGGAGTTATAAAGAGAGGCTGGTACCTTTTTCGCTGGAGTGCAGGAGGCCGAGGGGTGACCTTTTAGAGGTGTTCAAAATCATGAGAGGCATCTATAAGGTGAATGGTCACAATCTATTTCCTTGGGTGGATCAGTTGAGAACTTGGTTTAAGGTGAGACTAGACGAGTGTGCACCCAGAGGGTGCAAATCCCTGCTGCGGGCGGTCCTGCGTACGCGGCTGAGGGAGGGGGGGGGGGGGGGGGTCAGAAGGTGGGTTGAGGAGGGATGGAGAGGGTGAGTGGGTGAGCGGAGGGTAGATAGATAGATAGATAGATAGATAGATAGATAGATAGATAGATAGATAGATAGATAGATAGATAGATAGATAGATAGATAGATAGATAGATAGATAGATAGATAGATAGATAGATAGATAGATAGATAGATAGATAGATAGATAGATAGATAGATAGATAGAGATAAAAAAAGTTCAAAAGAGACATGAGGGGCTATTTCTTCACATAGAGGGTGGCACGCATTTAGAACGAGCTGAAGAGGCGGGTATAATGGCAATGTTTTAAATATATTTAAGTAGATACATGGATAGGAAAGGTTCAGTGGAATGTGGTGGAGTGCAGTTGAGTGGAAACTAACTGAACTTTGAAAATAAATGTTGAATTCTAACATCACTGTGCACATACTTACTAATCCAGTATTTAACATATTATTTGCAATGTGATACTGAGGCACTGATCTGATTGCGATCATACCCGCGTGCAATGATTACAAATTACATTATTGATTCTGTAATGCAAATTACTGCAGGTTACGAGGACGTGGATTACAGTTTCAGAATAATTTGGGAGAAAGGCAGCAGTAGAGTTGCTGCCTTACAGCGCTTACAGCTCCGGACTATATGTTCTGCCTGTACGGAGTTTGTACGTTCTCCCCGTGACCGCGTTTGTTTTCTCTGATATCTTCAGTTTCCTCCCGCATTCCAAAGACGTACAGGTTTGTAGGTTAATTGGCTTGGTATAGATGTAAATTGTCCCTCGTGTGTGTAGGATAGTGTTAATGCATGGGGATCGCTGGCCGGCGGGGACTTGGTGGGCCGAATGGCCTGTTTCCGCGCTGTTTCTCTAAATTAAACCAAAAAACTAAACTAAACAAGGCCAATGTTGCAGAGTTCAGTCATGGTGAACACCCTTGGTGAAGGCCTGTTGTAAATTTTAAATGGAACCAGAGTCCGAGATATACGCAAAATACTGGAGTAACTCAGCGGGTCAGGCAGCATCTCTGGAGAAAAGGAATAGGTGACCCTTCTTCAGACTGAGAGTCAGGGAAGAGTAGGGGTGCCAACTATCACTCCCAAATAAGGGACAAGGTGATGTCACCCAGCCAGTGGCCAGGTGCTCTCGCTCCACCAATGTCGGCCGCCCGGGTCGGGAAGCGGGTTGTTACGCAACCTCCGTTAGGCATCACCCGAGCCTCCGGACCTACACTGTACGGACCTACAGCGGCCGCCAGGCCTGCACTGTCCGGACCTACACTGTCCAGACCTACAGTGTAGGGACCTACAGCATCTGGGCCTACAGCATCCAGGGCCTACAGCGCCCCCCCCCCCCCCCGGCCTAATACGGGACAAGGGCGGTCCAATACGGGACAAACCAATTTCGCCCAAAATACGGGATGTCCCAGCTAATACAGGACAGTTGGCAACCCTAGGGGAGAAAGAAATTAGAGGCATTAAAAGGCACAGAACAGATCAGAGCTGGATTTTATCCCCCACCCCAATCAGTCCCGACCCAAAACGTCATCTATCCATATTCTTTAAGAGCTACTGCCTGACATGCTGAGTTACTCCAGCAGTTTGAGTCTTTTTTGAACACAACTATAGAGAAAGTACAGATAATAAAAGATAGTGCCAGCTTCTCAACGAGATATATTGGGAAGACATTCTTAATTCATGAAAGGCTTGTTCTAGCATTTGATATCACTGGGGGAGAAACTATTCTTGATTCTGGTGGTATGTGTTTTGAGTTTTCTCAGGGTGCAGTGATTAGGGTTGCCAACTGTCCCGTATTATCTGGGACATCCCGTATTTTGGGCTATATTGGTTTGTTCCATACGGGGCAGCCCTTGTCCCGTATTAGGCCGGGGTGGGGGGGGGGGGGGGGCATAGGCCCAGATGATGTAGGCTCGGACAGTGAGGGTCCGGACAGTGAGGGTCCAGACAGTGTAGGTCTAGAGGGCCGGGCGCCGCCTAACGGAGGTTGCATATCAACCCGCCTCCCGGCATGGGCGGCCACCATTGGTGGAGAGGTAGCTCAAGGCCGCTGGCTGGGTGAGATCACATGGGGCGCCGGGCGGTGAAGTCACCTTGTCCCTATTTGGCAGCGAGACAGTTGGCAACCCTAGCAGTGGTAGAGTTGCCATCTTACAGTGCCAGAGTCCCGGGTTCCATCCTGATCATGGGTGCTGTTTGTACGGTGTTTTTACATTCTCTCCGTGACCGCGTGGGTTTTCCCCAAGTGCTCCAGTTTCCCCCCACATTCCAAAGACGTACAGGTTTGTAGGTTAATTGGCTCCGGTAAAGTCAATTGCACCTAGTGCGTAGGATAGCGCTCGTGTATGGGATTGCTGTTCGGCGAGGACTCGGTGGGCCTGTTTCCGTGCTGTATCTCTAAGACTAAAACCCAAATCAGCTTCCTGACAGGAGAGGAAGAAAGGATGACCAAGGCTTGATTATATTGCCTTCTTTTTTGAGGCAACATGGGGTGTAGATAGAATTAATAGGGGAGAGATTGGTTTGCACAATGGACTGGCTGTCTACACAACTCTCTGCTATTTTTTCCTTTCTTGAGCAGTTACCAAACAAAGCTGTAATGCATTCCAAAGGGATGTTTTCTCTGGCCCATTTGTACAATTCAGTAAGAGTAATTGGAGACATGCAGAATTTCCTTCTGAGGATACAGAGGCTTTAGCATGCTATCTTGGGTGTAGCATCCATGTGTCGGCACCGGGACAAATTGTTTGTGATATTCTTGCCTAGAAACCTGAAGCTCTCAACCATCTCCACTTAAGCACCTTTGATGTAGATTGGAGCGTGTACTCCATTCTGATCAATAATTAGCTCATTCATTTTGCTGGCGTTGTCTCGCTGCCATGTTACTATCTCCTTCCTGGACCCTGTGCCTTCATTGCCCTCTCAGCCCCTACAATGGTCTCAACTGCAAACTTGTGAATTGAGTTGAATAGAATTTGGCCACAGGCGCGAGTGTCTAGGGAGTACACTCAGAGGCTGAGAATGTAGCCTTGCCAGGCACTGATGGTGAGAATTATCATGGAGGATATTCTGCCGTGGCATTTGGAGTAGGAGTAGGTCCTTAAGCAGGTTCCTTGAGCCTGCTGGGTATGTCAATACAACCATGGGGGTTCTGACATTGGCGTTAACTCTACTGATCCCCATAAACCTAGATTGCTCTTCAGTTCAAAAATCTGTTTCTCCTAGCCTTGGAAACATTTAATAATTCAGGTTCCACGGCTTACTGGAGTAGACAATTCCAATGATTCATTTCTCTTCATCTCAGTCTTAAATGACTGACCCTTTTACCTGAGGCAATGTTCCCTACTGCAAGCTTTTCTCGTGTAGTCTCTGAGCATCCACACTGTCATGTTCCCCCCTTTCAAGTTTTTATGTATTTTCATATTTGTTTTTAATCTGTAGAAAGCGCAAGCCTGACTTTATCAATTATTCCTCGTGAGACGACTCCTTCATTCCAGGAATCAACCTGGTGATGTTTTACTGCATTACTTCCAATGCAGGTATAGCCTTCTTTCGGTAAGGAGACCAAACCTGTGCACAATGATCCATGTGAGGTTTCACCAACAGGATTGATGTGTGAACAATTTACTGATCATTCTGCACGTTCTGACTGTAGTTTAGATGTAGGAATAAAGAGGGCAAGAAGAAAAAAGAACATAGGCATGAAAAAAAAAAAAAAAACACAACCTGCTGGAGTAACACAGCGAGTCAAGCAGTATCTCTGGAGGACATGGATAAGTGACATTTAGGATCGGGTCGCTTCTTCAGTCTCTGAAGAAGTAGTCTGAAGAAAAGTACTGACCCAGAACGCCGCCTATCCGTGTCCACCAGAGATGCTGCCTGATCTGCTGAGTTACTCCAGCACGTTGTATTTTTTGATGAAGATTCCAGCGCCTGCAGTTCCTTGTGCCTAAATATGTAAAGGATGGGTCCCAGATCTGGAGTGGCTGAGGAAACATTGGACATTCGGAAATAGTCCCATTTGAAAATCCGCATTCCCTTTTGACAATTCCAAGGGTCAAGGTAAAAGTGGCCGCACAGTGGCGCAGTGGTAGATTTGCTGACTCAGGGTCGATCCTGACTACGGGTGCTGTCTGTGCGGAGTTTGTACATTTTCAATGTGAACGCATAGGTTTTCTCCGGGTACTCTGGTTTCCTTCCACACTCCAAAGATGTATAGGTTTGTAGGTTCATTGTTTCTAGTGTGTAGGGTGATCGCTGGTCGGCGGGGACTTGCTGATTCTCTAAAGTCTGAAGATTGTTTTTGTAGCCTGACTGCTATGTGAGAGAAGCTGTTTCTAACTCTTTATTTTTACTTTATTAGTAATTATTGAGTTAGAAAATAAACTTTCTGTGGAGATATCATTGCTTTCTTTGAGATAATTCTACATTCTTTTAGAAACTGGGGAAAGACCTCCCAGAATTGAAACAATATGTTTTTTTATTAGATTGTTTCACGACTTTTCAATATGCCTTACAGCCAATAAATACTTCTTGCAGCCTAGTCATTACACCAGTGTACTGGTCTCATGCTTATTTTAACTTAATTACATTTGGTGGATCAACTTTGTAATTATTCTAACTGTGCCTGCATTTGTAATCTTTGAAGTTGTATCTTCCATATAATTTTTGAAGGTGTATTTGATTTTGCTTCAGTAGTAGTTGTTGCAACATGAGTGTAATTTTGGCCCATGGATCCACCCTTGATGAGGTAGAGTTTTAATATAACGTCTTGACTCGCTGAAATAAGCGAGAAATGACTTAGACGAAGGGATTAAAAGTACCATTAGCAAATTTGCAGATGATACTAAGTTGGGGGGTAGTGTGAATTGTGAGGAAGATGCAATAAGGCTGCAGGGTGACCTGGACAGGTTGTGTGAGTGGGCGGATACATGGCAGATGCAGTTTAATGTAGATAAGTGTGAGGTTATTCACTTTGGAAGTAAGAATAGAAAGGCAGACTATTATCTGAATGGTGTCAAGTTAGGAGGAGGGGGAGTTCAACGAGATCTGGGTGTCCTAGTGCATCAGTCAATGAAAGGAAGCATGCAGGTTCAGCAGGCAGTGAAGAAAGCCAATGGAATGTTGGCCTTCGTAACAAGAGGAGTTGAGTATAGGAGCAAAGAGGTCCTTCTACAGTTGTACCGGGCCCTGGTGAGACCGCACCTGGAGTACTGTGTGCAGTTTTGGTCTCCAAATTTGAGGAAGGATATTCTTGCTATGGAGGGCGTGCAGCGTAGGTTCACTAGATTAATTCCCGGAATGGCGGGACTGTCGTATGTTGAAAGGCTGGAGCGATTGGGCTTGTATACACTGGAATTTAGAAGGATGAGGGGGGATCTTATTGAAACATATAAGATAATTAGGGGATTGGACACATTAGAGGCAGATAACATGTTCCCAATGTTGGGGGAGTCCAGAACAAGGGGCCACAGTTTGAGAATAAGGGGTAGGCCATTTAGAACGGAGATGAGGAAGAACTTTTTCAGTCAGAGGGTGGTGAAGGTGTGGAATTCTCTGCCTCAGAAGGCAGTGGAGGCCAGTTCGTTGGATGCTTTCAAGAGAGAGCTGGATAGAGCTCTTAAGGATAGCGGAGTGAGGGGGTATGGGGAGAAGGCAGGAACGGGGTACTGATTGAGAGTGATCAGCCATGATCGCATTGAATGGCGGTGCTGGCTCGAAGGGCTGAATGGCCTACTCCTGCACCTATTGTCTATTGTCTATTGTCTAAATGTCCAGTTGACCAGCTGCTTGCTGAACATCCGAGGAGTGGTTATTGATAGGATTTCTACCAGGTAAGACAGATAATAGCCGAGGCTCCGCAATGTCTGGGCAGGTATACTCGCCTCTCGGAAGTGCCGATGCCAAGGTCTCTACTGAAATGAAACCCGTTCATCATCCTTTGTTATGCCAATGATCAAAGACTAAACCAGCACGGTCCTATCTATGGAGAAAGTTGACTGCAATGAAGCCGTTCAATCTACCTCAAGTTAACAGTGGAGTATGTTCTGCTTAAGATAGCAGCTGGCTATTTAACAAAGCAGGATGGAAGCAACATTATCACAACTTGAGTTATTCCATTATTCCTTGAAGCGCAGGAGGATGAGGGGTGATCGAAGAGAGCTGTGCAAAACTATGAGAGGAATAAGTCGGGTAGATGCACAGTCTTTTGCACAGGGTAGGGGAATCGAGAAGAAGAGGACATAGGTTTAAGGTGAGGGGGGAAAGATTCACTGGGAACCTGAGGGGAAACCTTTTCACACAAAGGGTGGTGAGTGTATGGAACAAGCTGCCAGAGGAGGTCGTTGAGGCAGGTACTATCACACCGTTTAAGGAACATTTAGACAGGTACATGGATAGGGCAGATTTAGAGGGATATAGGCCAAAAGCAGGCAGTTGGGACCAGTTGAAATGGGGCATGTTGGTCAGTGTGGGCAAGTTGGGCCTGTTTCCATGTTGTAGGACTATGACAACATTTGATCCTCCAAACCTCGTCCACTGCCCAACACAGGCTGAAGAATGTTAGGAGAGGAGAATTATGGTGGCTATCTGACCCGGTGGCCTGTGATTGATGAGCACTCACAGTGCGAGTGAGCCAGGGATTGACTGTCAGACCGGCTACACTGATCAGCCTAATTAGGAACCAACAGCACAAACACCATTTGGCCTGAGTAAGAGCCAGGAGAACAGACCACTTTGCAGAGATATTTGTCACACTATTTTGGACATCATGCAGCCTATTGTGCTGAATGCTTTTGTAGTCACTGTGTAAGGTGCAGCAATGTGCTTGGAGTCATAGAGTCATACTACAGAGAAATAGACCCTTCAGGTTAACTTGTCCATGCAGAACAAGTTTCTCCATTAGCACTAGTCATATCTGGATGCGTTTGGCCCACATCCCTCTAAATGTAATCTATCCATGTGCCTGCCCAAATGCCTTTTAAATGTTGTTATCGTACCTGTCTCATCCACCTTCTCCGGCAACTCGTTCCATATACCCACCACCTTCTGTGCAAAACAGTTGCTTCTCAGGGCCTCTGTGGAACCAATACATAGTGCGCACTTCCTGTTATCAGTACAGGAGAAAGATACATAATTTAATCAGTTAAAAATCTAAAGTCACTGCTGCACTGTAGGAAACGCAGCAAGCAGTTCTTGCATGTCAAATCCCACAAACAGCAATGAAATAAGTGATTCAATATATATTCTAGTAATTGGTTGAACGATAAAACAGGTCGGAGAAATGAGAAGATCCCTGTGCGATTTAGATAGTGCTTGGTTTATCCGTCTGTAAGCAGCTTGGGAGTTTAGTTTGAAGAGACATTTTAAAGATGGCATCATAGAAACATAGAAACATTAAAAAATAGGTGCAGGAGTAGGCCATTCGGCCCTTCAAGTCACCTTCTGCAGTGTTTTGTTTTTGGATTAAGGCTGTGTGTTAGAGGGTAGGGCTCGGTAAATACAAATTTGGGTAAGGGTTGGTGTGTAAATTGAGAACCCAAGGACAAGGTGAGGGGGGAAAGATTTAATAGGAACCAGAGGGGCAATTTTTTTCACACAAAGGGTGGTGGGTGTATGGAACAATCTGCCAGAGGGGGTAGTTGAGGCAGGCACTATCACAATGTTTAAGAAACATTTATACAGGTACATGGATAGGACAGGTTTAGAGGGATATGGGTTAAACATAGGCAGGTGGGACCAGTGTAGATGAGACATATTGGCCGGTGTGCCAACATAATTCAGGGAAAGATTTGACTGCTCTGCCTCTCGATCTGATATGATGGGGAATGAACAGTAGTCCTTTAGATACTCCAGATACTATTAAAGTGCACAAGTAAATAATAATTAATGGATTTTACCCTTGATATTTTTCTTGTACTTTCTTTTATATTTTTGGTACTTGATGAATTAATTAAATACTTCAGTCGTGTTTTTGGAAGCCAATATTTACTCTGCCATTGGTCTTGATGAACTGGAGATTTTTCTTTGTCAGTATCTATATTCTAAAACTCTCGTTTGTTTGTTTGTTCCTGAACTACAGCCAAAATGGTACAGGATCGTGCAACAATTTTAGGCCCACCTTACTCACCCTCATCCCTTTGGTGATAATGGAAGAAATTTCATTGAAATCAGTGTTATATTTTTAAAATTATTCACATTTTAAAGTTTATATCTATTTCCTTGGGAGGGAGGGAAGGGGGGGGGTGGGATGGGGTGGAGGGAGGAAGGGGAGGGAGGGGGCAGGAGGGGGGTAAGGGGGATGGAGTGAGGGGGAGGGGAAGGAGGGAGGGGGGAGGAGGGAAGGAGGAGGGAGGGAGGGGTAGAGAGGAAGGGGGAGGGGTAGAGAGGAAGGGGGAGGGGGAGGAGAGGGCAGGAGAGGTTTGGGCCCAACGGGTCCACTTGGTCTAGTAGCTGTTAAAAAAGGGATGTCACGGAATCTAATGCTTCTCACTTGGATTTAAAGAGAACGTTTGTTCAGACCCTTGAATCTGTAAAGGTCGGGTCATGCAGGTCATAGGGGAAATCCTTGTTCACGTGCGATGCTGAAACAACATTATAATTTCTAATTGCTTTCTTTATAAATAACTAGTGTGCTGAGAAAACATTTACCTTTCGGCATAGTATGAATGATGGTGTGGAAAAAATATTCACTTGTATGGACTCAATTACATTGCAGAATTATGACTTTAAGGTCGTGACACTAAATGGTGCTCGATTTTCAAGAGTCAAGAGTGTTTTATTGTCACATGTCCCAGATAGAACAATGAAATTCTTACTTGCAGCAGCACAACAGGATATGTAAACATAGTACACTGCAAACAATGTAATAACGAGAGAGACAAAAAAGTTCTGTGTGTATATCTTTACATACAATTACACATACATATGGATCCTACGCACGCATATATACGCACGCAGCACACGTACACAAAAAAAAACAGACAAACAATAATAGTGCAACACACAAAAAAAAACAATAATAGGCTTTGTATCTAATGTTGCTAATGCTACCGAGATTGATGGGGAGACCCAGCCTAGGGGCCGCTGAGAACAAAGGGAGGACACGGTGGTGGGCTACCTGCTGCCACATGCGGTGGCAGGCAAAAGAGAGAACATTTTGATGAACTTGGGTAATTTTGTTGATGCCAGGAACATGGTGACTTGTGCACTGCCTAGGTGAAATCTGCTGCATGATTTTACTGGGTTGAATGCATAAGAAAACATTTCACTGTGCCTAAGCACATGTGAATCATTGAATTGATATTTCTTGTAAGTGTGCTCACCATAAGGCCTTGTAGATGGTTACCCAGCATGGTAGGGGCATGAATGCAGCATGACATAGGAAAATTATATGTACGAATCTTAGATTCATTTTGAAATAATTCACACCTTTAGTACATAGTGCATAATTTCCTTGCTCTTTCACTTGCCTAATTATCTTCTTTCATTTGGCGCTGGTTCGGGTATCACAGTTATCTTTTATCAATTTGTCTTGATCACTTTTTTCTTTTGCTTCGACCTTAACACATTCCTTAATTCTCGATCTCTTTTACGTCTGTAACAGGAGAGGTATGCAAACCCGACCCATGTGAGAATGGTGGTGCCTGCATGGCAGGGTTGGCAGATGGAACTTTTTCATGTGAGTGTCGCGATGGATTCACTGGTCCCAACTGCTCTAGTATTGTGGAGGTTGGTAAGTGCAAGCACAGACCTTCGCAACACCTCTTTCCTGCATGCCCACCTCTTTTATGTCTGTAATAATACAGGACACTAACCTGTGCTATGTGGCTGGCTAATATCACACAAGCATCTCCTGTACTCGTATTGTCCTGTGTTGTAATCTTTTAATGCTTGTGCTTTTTATTATACATCACAAACTAGTCCCGCAGAGGTAATTGTGGGAGGATGTAATTGAAAGAGTTGTCTCGAGTAAAAAAAAAGAGAAGATAATTAGGCTTAGTGACTAAGAAATATTTTTGTCGGTGTAGTATTATTGCTGAGCATTTACCGTAGGGTATTAAGAATGAAATGCCGTTTGACATGAACATGACTGTAACTTTTTCACCAAATATAGGTCAACTTAATTTATTGTAAAACAAAACCTTATGAGAAATTCATTGCAATTACTTAAATTGGACAGATATGTAGTATAAATGGAGAGCTCCTAGAAACAATTTGCAACTTAGCATTTGTTGAGTGTTAAGTCATACAAACATCTGAATGGTGTCAAGTTAGGAGGAGGGGGAGTTCAACGAGATCTGGGTGTCCTAGTGCATCAGTCAATGAAAGGAAGCATGCAGGTTCAGCAGGCAGTGAAGAAAGCCAATGGAATGTTGGCCTTCGTAACAAGAGGAGTTGAGTATAGGAGCAAAGAGGTCCTTCTACAGTTGTACCGGGCCCTGGTGAGACCGCACCTGGAGTACTGTGTGCAGTTTTGGTCTCCAAATTTGAGGAAGGATATTCTTGCTATGGAGGGCGTGCAGCGTAGGTTCACTAGATTAATTCCCGGAATGGCGGGACTGTCGTATGTTGAAAGGCTGGAGCGATTGGGCTTGTATACACTGGAATTTAGAAGGATGAGGGGGGATCTTATTGAAACATATAAGATAATTAGGGGATTGGACACATTAGAGGCAGATAACATGTTCCCAATGTTGGGGGAGTCCAGAACAAGGGGCCACAGTTTGAGAATAAGGGGTAGGCCATTTAGAACGGAGATGAGGAAGAACTTTTTCAGTCAGAGGGTGGTGAAGGTGTGGAATTCTCTGCCTCAGAAGGCAGTGGAGGCCAGTTCGTTGGATGCTTTCAAGAGAGAGCTGGATAGAGCTCTTAAGGATAGCGGAGTGAGGGGGTATGGGGAGAAGGCAGGAACGGGGTACTGATTGATAGTGATCAGCCATGATCGCATTGAATGGCGGTGCTGGCTCGAAGGGCTGAATGGCCTACTCCTGCACCTATTGTCTATTGTCTATTGTCTATTGTCTATTCAAGACAAATTGATATTTCACATTAAGTACTTGATATAAATATTTCATGGGTGTAGCATGATACTACTTTCTAAGTAATGGAAATGGTTACTAGAAAAATCAAGGCAGAGGAAATATCTCCCATTTAAGATAAACTAATTATAGAAACAAAGAAACTTAGAAAATAGGTGCAGGAGTAGGCCTTTCGGCCCTGCGAGCCAGCACTGCCATTCAATATGATCATGGCTGATCATCCAGAATCAGTAGCCCATTCCTGCTTTCTCCCCATATCTCTTGATTCCATTAGCCCTAAGAGCTGTATCTAACTCTCTTGAAAACATGCAGTGAATTGCCCTCCACTGCCTTCTGTGGCAGAGAACTCTTGTTGTGAATTAAAACTATGTTGCTGAAATATTTACAAACTTTTAGGTATGTTGCGTCAATGTTACTTCTTTAACGTGCTAAAAGTTTAACATTACCAAGAACCTCTGTAGTCATATGTGGTTTTAATCAAAAGTTATTGAGAGTAATATAAATAGCGAAGTCAAAGAGACTGCACATAACAAAACAATTTTGCATTCAAATATAATGATATCCGCCAAGACTAATTAGCACCAGACCTTATTACATACGTGGCCCAAAACATGAGAGCCTGTTTCCGTGCTGTATCGCTAAAGTAAGACTAAAACTAAACTGAATGTAGAGCACAAACCTCAAAAAACAAGGGCGCAGCGGTAGAGTTGCTGCCTTACAGCGAATGCAGCGCCGGAGACCCGGGTTCGATCCCGACTATGGGCGCTGTCTGTACAGGGTTTGTACGTTCTCCCCGTGACCTGCATGGGTTTTCTCCATGATCTTCGGTTTCCTCCCACACTCCAAAGATGTACAGGTATGTAGGTTAATTGGCTTGGCAAATGTAAAAATTGTCCCTCGTGGGTATAGGATAGTGTTAATGTGCGGGGATCGCTGGTTGGCGCGGATTCAGTGGGCCGAAAGGGCCTGTTTCCGCACTGTATTTCTAAACATGAACAGAAACAAATTTCCAGAATGAATTAGAAATGATAGGCTTTGATATCAAGGCAAGGTTTTAATTACATGTGACACCAAGTCAAGTCAAGTCAAATTTATTTGTCACATACACATACACGATGTGCAGTGAAATGAAAGTGGCAATGCCTGCGGGTTGTGCACAAAAAGAATTACAGTTACAGCATATAAATAAAGTTAATAAGTTACTATTAGTGTCGACAAAAATTTAGTCTCTGGGGTTATAAAAGTTGACAGTCCTGATGGCCTGTGGGAAGACGCTCCGTCTCATCCTCTCTGTTTTCACAGCGTGACAGCGGAGACGTTTGCCTGATCGTAGCATCTGGAACAGTCCGTTCCTGGGGTGGCAGGGGTCCCTCATGATCTTGCTTGCTCTGGATCTGCACCTCCTGATGTATAGGTCCTGCAGGGGGACGAGTGTAGTTCCCATGGTGCGTTCTGCCGAACGCACTACTCTCTGCAGGGCCATCCTGTCCTGGGCAGAGCTGTTCCCAAACCAGACTGTAATGTTGCCGGACAGGATGCTCTCTACAGCCCCAGAGTAGAAGCAATGAAGGATCCTCAGCGACACTCTGAATTTCCTCAGTTGTCTAAGGTGGTAAAGGCGCTGCTTAGCCTTACCCACCAGTGCGGCAATGTGCGTTGCCCACGTCAGATCCTCTGCGATGCGGACTCCCAAGTATTTAAAACTGCTCACCCTATCCACAATAGACCCATTTATCTCCAGTGGCGTGTACGTCCTTGGATGTTTAGCCCTTCTGAAGTCCACAATCAGCTCCTTTGTTTTAGTGACATTCAAGAGGAGGCTATTGTCCTGACACCAGAGTGCCAGATCAGCCACTTCCTCCCGGTAGGCCTTCTCATCGTTGTTGGAGATCCGGCCCACCACCACAGTGTCATCAGCAAACTTGATGATGGAGTTTGAGCTGAACCTGGCCCCACAGTCATGTGTGTACAGGGAGTACAGTAGGGGGCTAAGGACGCAGCCCTGGGGGGATCCTATGTTCAGGGTGAGGGAGCTAGATGTGTGTTCCCCCATCCTGACCACTTGGGGCCTGGCAGTGAGAAAGTCCAGGACCCAGGCACACAGAGGGGTGCTAAGCCCCAGTTCCAGCAGCTTCTCAACCAGTCTGCTGGGGACTATTGTGTTGAATGCTGAACTAAAGTCAATGAACAGCATCCTCACATAGCCCCCCTGGCTGTCCAGATGAGAGAGAGCGGTGTGAAAAACCTGGGAGACCACATCATCCGTGGACCTGTTCGGACGGTATGCGAACTGTAGTGGGTCCATGTTGCGAGGAAGGAGGGCGCAGATGTGCTTCTTGACTAGCCTCTCAAAGCATTTCATAACAACCGAGGTGAGGGCCACCGGTCGGTAGTCATTTAAACACGCTGGAGAGGCATTCTTTGGCACCGGTACAATGATGGATCTTTTGAAGCATGCGGGGACCACGGACTTTGCCAAGGAGAGGTTGAATATTGTGGTGAGCACTGGAGCAAGCTGAGTAGCACAAGACTTTAGTAGTCGCCCAGATATACCATCTGGGCCTCCAGCTTTCCTCGTGTTCACACGCGTCAGAGCCCACCTCACCTCATGCTCGGACACCGAGAATGTGTGCACATCCCCGGCGGTGGATCCCCCTCCAGCCTCGCTAGCCAGCGCCCCTTCGGTGCTGTTTTTAGACGGCGAGCTGGTGGTGTTACCTGTCTCAAACCGTGCATAAAAAGAGTTCAGGTCATCAGCTAAGGAGGAGCCGGCACTTCCGGTTGAGGGGGTGCTGGACCTGTAGCTAGTTATTGTCCGTAGCCCCTGCCAAAGGCGCCTGGTGTCCTGCTGCTCCATCTGTGACTCCATCTTGTCCCGGTACCTCCTTTTTGCATCCTTCACTGCCCTTCGCAGTCGGTAGGACTCTCCCTTGTAGTCGTCCATGTTGCCGGGTGCCAGGCCGGAGTTGTAAGCAGCGGTGCGAGCATTCAAGGCCACGCGAATAGACCTGTCCACCCAGGGTTTTTGGTTAGGGAAGATACTGACCCTTACCATGGGGATGATGGTATCGGCTATTGTGGCAATGAAGTCCGTAACCGCTTCCGCAAACTCATTTACGTCTCTGGAACTTGCTTGGAACATGTTCCAGTCGAACATGTTCCAGTCCAAGTGGATGTAAACTGTGGATCAGGACAAAAACACGCAGTTGCTGAATTTATTTTAGCAAAAAGAATGGGAACAGCCAATACAGATTGACTACCACAGACCTAAATAGTGTGCATATATACGTACAAGTGTTTGAAAGTGAAGAGGTTGCAGGAATAGTCAGCAAAGCATATGATATCCTGGGGTTCAATGTTCGAGTCAGGGGAGTCAGTGGCTCCGTCCTGAGGGTGGAGTTGGATTCGTGGGAGGTGGTCTTGGAGGGGAGGATGCTTCTCAAACTGTGGAGCATCTTGGACAATACAGCTCACCTCCCCCGTGACACACTGGTCAACCTGAGGAGTACCTTCAGCAACAGACTGGTTCCACAAAGATGCAGCACAGAACGCCATGGGAGAACATTTTCCCCTATGGCTATCAAACTATACAACTCCTCCTTCTTCTGTCGTGGAGTAGACTGACTCCCCTTCCCCCTTCCCCCCCCCCCCCCCCAATCTTTGCACATCCCCAATCCTTTCTACTCGTCACTTTAGTTTTGTGTATCTTGTGTTTTATGACTGTTGGAAGTTCAATTTCCCTCCTGGGATAAATAAAGTTCCATCGTATCGTATGTTAAAAAGAGTCACAGAGTTGTGCAGCACAGAAACAGGCCCTTCAGTCCACCACATCAATGCCAGCCTTTTTGCCCATTCATTAATTAATTAATCCCATTTGCCTGATGTAGAACCATATCCTTCTATTCTATGCCTTTTTAACTATCTGTCTAAATTCTTAACTGTAACAATTGCATCATCTCTAAGACAAAGATTAGGCCAATGTCAATCACCACACTTTAGGAAGGAAGTAAAGCCATAGAAGAGCCTGCAGATAAAATTTGCTTGAATAGTTCTGGGGTTGAGGCTTTTCACATTCAAGGTTATAGGAAAGATATTGTCAAGCTTGAAAGGGTTGATTTACGAGGCTGTTGCCAGGACTAGAGGGTCTGAGCTATAGGGAGAGGTTAAGTAGGCTTAGCCTCTATTCCTTGGAGCGCTGAAGGATGAGGGGTGATCTTATAGAGGTGTACAAAAGTATGAGAGGAATAGATCGGGTAGATGCACAGAATCTCTTGGCCAGAGTAGGTGAATCGAGGACCAGAGGACATAGGTTCATGGTGAAGGGGAAAAGATATAACAAGAATCTGAGGGGTAACTTTTTCACACAAAGGGCACAAGTTGCCAGAGGAGGTAGTTGAGGCTGGGATTGTTCCAACATTTAAGAAACAGTTAGACAGGTACATGGATAGGACAAGTTTGGAGGGATGTGGACCAAACACAGGCAAGTGGGACTAATGTAGCTGGGACATGTTGGGCAAGTGTGGGCAAGTTGGGCTGAAGGGCTTGTCTCCCACACCGTATCACTCTATGACTATATTGTAGGAGGTGATGTTATTCTCCTTCGATAAAGTAGCTTGAGAGAAGAGTGTAGAGATGAATGTGTCTAGGGTCAATGCAGGATTAGCACAGATAAACAGTGAGAATCAGTTCCTATTCGCAGTTGGTTCCAGTGTCACAAATTTTCTCATTCACTTAACTTATCCATATTCTTTTCTATCCTCCACATATCTTTCTTACAACTTATTTTTCTATCTATCTTTGTGGTTTCAGAACATTTAATATCCTATTCTTTTTTTTTCACCCAAATCATTCATATAAATTGTAAAACATTGATGATCCAGTACAGATCTCTGTGGCAACCTTTCATTATACCTGGCCAACCAGAAAAAAAAGAGATGTATTTATGCCTAGCTGTTCCCTGTTAGTCAGACAATCTTCTTACCATACCAATGTGTTATCTTTTACATCATAAACTTTTTTGCCTCAATAAACGTTGACACAGCATATTAATAAATGCATTCTGGAAACCCTAGTCTAGTACATCACCAGGACTTCTTGTTTCTTCAAAGAATTCCAATGAATTAGTAAAACAAAAAAACCATGTTGACTTTGCCTTATTGCCTTGTTTTTTTATCCAAGTGTTTTTTTAGATTTAGAGATACAGCGCAGAAACAGGCCCTTCGGCCCACCGGGTCTGCGCCGCCCAGCGATCCCTGCAGCTTAACACTATCCTACACCCACTAGGGACAATTTTTTACATTTGCCCAGCCAATTACCCTACAAACCTGTACGTCTTTGGAGTGTGGGAGGAAACCGAAGATCTCGGAGAAAACCCACGCAGGTCACGGGGAGAACGTACAAACTACGTACAGTACAGCACCCGTAGTCAGGATTGAACCTGTGTCTCCGGCGCTGCATTCGCTGTAAGGCAGCAACTCTACCGCTGCGCCACCATGCCACCCCCAAACAGTGGTATGTTCTGTTACTATATCTTTAATAACAGCTTCCAATATTTTCCCTGTGAAAGAATGGTCTGCACTTTCCAGTAAGGGGTTAAGAGGTAAAGATAGATCAGCCATGATTGAATGGCGGAGTAGACTTAATGGGCCGAATGGCCTAATTCTGCGCCTGTAACTTGTGTACTTTCCTCCTAACCCCATTCTCCTACCTTCTCCCCATAACCCCTGACACCCATACTAATCAAGAATCTATCTATCTCTGCCTTAAAATGTCCACTGACTTGGCCTCCACAGCCTTCAGTGGCAAAGAATTCCACAGATTCACCACCCTTTGACCAAAGAAATTCCTCCTTACCTCCTTACTAAAAGAACATCCTTCTCAATTTCAACAACCAACTCTTGTTATTCCTCAGATTCACAGCCATCTCATTCATCTTGCTGGCATTGAGGGTTAACACCATGACATGAGGTTCTCAATCCCTTTCCTGCACCTTGTCTCATTGCTGTTTTTGATCCAGCCCTCAACAGTGGTATGATCAGTGAACTTAACGATCGAGTTGCTGTTGTTCATGGCCGCACTGTCATGAGAGTACAGGAAGAATTCAACAGATTCACCACCCTCGTTATCTCCTTCTTAAAGGAACGTCCTTTAATTCTGAGGCTATGACCTCTAGTCTTAGACTCTCCCACTGTGTTAGAACTGAGAACAGAGGCTGGCCCATTGTTTAAAAAATATTCTATGCCATTGCTTAAATGCCCTCCATCCTAAAGCTGGAGCTGGAAATGCAAGCTTTGGAATAGAAATTCAATCTCATGGCATATTTTATGCTCTACATGACTGAATTGAAGTGTAAAATCTGACACAAATTACAATTCACAATCCATGGTGGGTACTTTACATTAATAAATGTAAAATGATAAATCTTACATTAATATCATTTCATTCACCTCACATTCTCCACAACTCCCCCCAAATTCTACCACTTGCTTGTACATTAGGGCTAATTTATTGGGGCTAATGTCCTAATGGGACATGGGAAGAAGCTGGAGTACCCAGAGGAAGCCTATGCATTAGTGGGAAAATATGCAAACTCCACATAGACAGCACCAAAAGTCAGGTTTGAACCTGTCTGGCATGTCCTCAACAACTCTCACCAACTTGGCAGGTATTTCTGGGAATAATACAGAAGGTGCAGGATCAGTTCATAGAAACATAGACATTGAAACATAGAAAATAGGTGCAGGAGTAGGCCATTCGGCCCTTCAAGCCTGCACCGCCATTCAATATGATCATGGCTGATCATCCAACTCAGTATCCCGTACCTGCCTTCTCTCCATACCCCCTGATCCCTTTAGCCACAAGGGCCACATCTAACTCCCTCTTAAATATAGCCAATGAACTGGCCTCAACTACCTTCTGTGGCAGAGAATTCCACAGATTTACCACTCTCTGTGTGAAAAAAAACTTTCATCTCGGTCCTAAAAGACTTCCCCCTTATCCTTAAATTTTTAAGCCTATGGTATTCCCAGGTGGTATTCCCACATGGTATTCCCAGGTGGTCTCCCATCCAAGTACTGACCAGGCTTGAGCCTGTTTAGCTTCGGAGATCAGACGGGATCGGGCGTGTTCAGGCTAGTATGGCCGTAGGAATCTTTTGTTCCAAAGAGGAAGAAAGATTCTAAGGGGAATAAGAGGCGTCCGTGGCTGACAAGGGAAGTCAAGGACAGTATAAAAATAAAAGAGAAGTATAACATAGCAAAGATGAGCGGGAAGCCAGAGGACTGGGACTCTTTTAAAGAGCATCAGAAGATAACTTAAAAGGCAATACGGGGAGGATAATATGAGGTACGAAGGTAAGCTAGCCAAGAATATAAAGGAGGATAGTAAAAGCTTCTTTAGGTAAGTGAAGAGGAAAAAAATAGTTAAGACAAATGTGGGTCCCTTGAAGACAGAAGTAGGTGAATTTATTATGGGGAACAAGGAAATGGCAGATGAGTTGAACAGGTACTTTGGATCTGTTTTCACTAAGGAAGACACAAACAATCTCCCAGATGTTCTAGTGGCCAGAGATCTTAGGGTGACGGAAGAACTGAAGGAAATTCACATTAGGCTGGAAATGGTGTTGGGTAGATTGATGGGACTGAAGGTTGATAAATCCCTGGGGCCTGATGGTCTGCATCCCAGGTTACATAAGGAAGTGGCTCTAGAAATCGTGGATGCATTGGTGATCATTTTCCAATGTTCTATAGATTCAGGATCAGTTCCTGTGGATTGCAGGGTAGCTAATGTTATTCCACTTTTTAAGAAAAGAGGGAGAGAGAAAACAGGAAGTTTGTAGACCAGTTAGCCTGACATCGGTGGTGGGGAAGATGCTGGAGTCAATTACAAAATGCTGGAGTAACTCAGCGGGACAGGCAGTATCTCTGGAGAGAAGGAAAGGGTGACGTTTCGGGTCGAAACCTTTCTTCAGACTGATCCGACACGTCACCCATTCCTTCTCCCCAGAGATACTGCCTGTCCCGTTGAGCTACTCCAGCATTTGTGTCCATCTTCGGTTTAAACCAGCATCTGCAGTTCCTTCCTACACATAGAATATTATAGCACAGGAACATGCTCTTTGGCAGACAATGCATGTGCTACACATGAAATCATGTCCGGCTAATCTTCTCTGCCTGTAGGTGATCAATATCCCTTCCTCTGCTGTATATTTATGTGCCTATCTAAAGGCCTCTTGAACTTCTGCTTCCACCACGACCACCCCAGGCAGTGGATTCCAGGCACCCACCATCCTCTGTGAGAAAATAAATCTTGCTCTGCACAGTTTAAACTTTCCCCCTCCGACTTTAAAGCTACGCCCTCTAGTTCCTCCAGTACTTTGTGTCGCGCTAGAATGAACATTTCCTCCCTGGGGAAAAGATTCTGACCAACTACCCTATCTCTGTCTCTAAACTAAAGTGAGAGAGACAACACAGAGGCTGATGCTTGGCCACATTTGCCTTTTGTTAAATTTGAATGGCCTCAGGAAGTGTGGGTTAATGTTTGGGTTTATAAGGCATTCCATCTTTAATGTCACTACTATCTCTTTGCCACAAGCAAGGGACTAGACCTCATTTATATGCAGTTGATAGTCAACAAGTTCCAGGATAGCTGTCTAATTGAGGGGGGGGGGGGGGGTGGGGGAGGGAGAGTTATTTGTACCTGCAATCTGTATCAATTAGTGGGATTGTATTCAGCTGACATGTGTCCATTTTTAAGGACCCGGCATCAAATAAATAGACAATAAACAATAGGTGCAGGAGGAGGCCATTCGGCCCTTCGAGCCAGCACCGCCATTCAATGTGATCATGGCTGATCATTCTCAATCAGTACCCCGTTCCTGCCTTCTCCTCATACCCCCTGACTCCGCTATCCTTAAGAGCTCTATCTAGCTCTCTCTTGAATGCATTCAGAGAATTAGCCTCCACTGCCTTCTGAGGCAGAAAATTCCACAGATTCACAACTCTCTGACTGAAAAAGTTTTTCCTCATCTCAGTTCTCAATAAAGCTTGCAACTTTGATTTGTTGGGTGAGAAATGGATGGATTTTTTCTCCTCCTGGTCAGAGTGCTATAGTTGTGTTGATAACATTCTGAAAGAGCTAGTAGTTTGGATGTTTCCCTGTCCTTGGGGAAAGAGGTGTCACAGTTTCTGGATGTGATCCAAGACTTTGAGAACTGAGGTAAGGATAAATTCCTCCATTCAATGGGTGTTGGGCAGATGGTATTTTGTACCACATGTCCAATCAAGTTGAGACCATGTTTCTTAATTTATTTAAGAAGAGTAAAGATTGATTTCTAATCCCAAAGGAGTATGGGAAAATGAGAGTATGGTATTATGTTGGAATTGGAATAGATTTGAAAGGTAAAATGGCCAATTCTGTCACCTATTTTCTATGTTTCTGCCATTTGGTTTAAGAACAGGAAGCTGATCTGTTCCTGTGTGTCTGAGGCTGAGATGAGGATCCTTGTGTTCCAACTTGGCCCTTAAAGATGGAATCTAAAAGAAATTGCAACAAGTTGTTCCCTCAAGGACCATTGATTTGTTTTGTTTCATTAAGAACAATAGCATAGCAAGCATGGTGGAAGCCGGTTGGCCCAATGTACCTGTGTGACTTTTTGATGGACTTGTTTGAATAGTTTCTCTTTGCCATTCTTTTTCATGACTGCTAATATTTTTCCTTCCAATGTATATCCACTTCTGTTTCAAACATCACAATGCAATTGGTATTGTTTCAGGCTGTGCATTCCAGAGTTTTGCAATTTGCCACTTAAAGAATTGCTTCCTCGTGTTGCCTCTTGGTCCTTTTGTAAAATAGTTTACAACTCTATCTGTTTAGTTCAGAGATACAGTGGGGAAACAGGCCCTTTGGCCCACTGAGTCCTCACTGCCCAGCGATCCCAGCACATTAACACTATCCTACACTTGGGACATTTTTTACATTTATACCAAGCCAATTAACTTGCGTCTTTGAAATGTAGGAGGAAACGGAGATGAGGAGGAACTTTTTCAGTCAGAGAGTGGTGAAGGTGTGGAATTCTCTGCCTCAGAAGGCAGTGGAGGCCAGTTCGTTGGATGCTTTCAAGAGAGAGCTGGATGGAGCTCTTAAGGATAGCGGAGTGAGGGGGTATGGGGAGAAGGCAGGAACGGGGTACTGATTGAGAGTGATCAGCCATGATCGCATTGAATGGCGGTGCTGGCTCGAAGGGCTGAATGGCCTACTCCTGCACCTATTGTCTATTGTCTAACTGTTGTTCTTGGAGAAAACCCACGCAGGTCACGGGGAGAACGTACAAACTCAGTACAGACAAGCAGCCGTAGCCAGGATCGAACCCAGGTCTCTGGCACTGTAAAGTATCCACACTGTGCCATTGTGCTGCCCCAGAGATTTGTGACAATCTCTGCTGGCACAAGTTTTTACTTGCTTATTGCATATGGTCCATGATTTTCAATGAAATCGTTCCTTGAGCTCAAAGGAGTTTAATTGTACCGAAACCCATCCATGTCACAGAGGTTTCTCACCTCTAGTATTATGCAGTCACTGACATTAACATCTCTGAAATTGTAATATGATGCTAAAGATTGGTGAATGGTTTGTAAAAATCTGAATTCTCCACAATGTGGTAAATTGTGTAAATGATTTTTTTTAGAAAGCTCTGAAATTGCCATCGTATGGTGCCAAGGGTGGATGAATGGTTTATAACAATATCTGAAATCTCTACAATTTGGTGCCAAGGGCAAAGAATAACTTCTAAAAATCTGGCATGACTTCAATACTTTTGAACCCCGTTCCTTGACAGATAAAGCAAATCATATTATTTATTTTGTAGAATAAAAGCCTATCGTACTACTTTCAAAAGTTTACATACTGTTCTTCCACACCACCTTTAAAACTGGTGGCCCTTGCTATTTCCACTATTTCATTTTTTTTCCCATTAAATCTAATTTGTCTCTTTTTTTTTGTGTGACTATCTATTACTATCCTATCTGTCTCTCAGTTTGGCTTAGAGATACAGCATGGAAGTAGTGTCCTTTGGCCCGCCGAGTCCACGCCGACCAGTGATCCCCGTATACTAGTACTATCTTGTACACTGCGGACAATTTGCAATCTTTACCAAAGCCAATAAATCTACAAACCTGTACGACTTTGGAATGTGGGAGGAAACCCACGCGGTCACAGGGAGTATGTACAAACTCCGTACAGACAGCACCCGGAGCCAGGATCGATCCCAGGTCTCTGTCGCTGTGAGGCAGCAACTCTACCGCTGCGACACAGTGCTGCATGTTGTTAAATTTTTCTTTGTCGCCTGCAAACATTGAAACTCTATTTGCTCAAGTACAAGTAATTTATCTTAACGACCAATGGTAATGTCGTGTAAGCTGCCCTTCAGTTTGAAAAGCAATTATCCTCCTTTAATTCTGTTTCATTTCCTAATGCTTTATCTGAGCTGCCACTGTTTAGTGGGCTGATTTCTTTTTTCTTGCAAAGCTATTACGTGGAGAGTTGTCGAGTACTATTTGAACATCTATATGCAGAACTTCAAACCATGCTTGTAGCTTCAAGGAATCAAATTAGCCAAACTTGATTTTCCTTTAACAATTCCATGCTGGTTTCACTTATTAATGCATTCTAGTCCAGGTCCTGGATATTGGCAATTTCCAATAGTTTATGTTCTGTTGGAATTAAGCTGGTGCGCTCACAGTCAGAGAGTTGTAAATCTGTGGAATTCTCTGCCTCAGAAGGCAGTGGAGACCAATTCTCTGAATGCATTCAAGAGAGAGCTGGATTGAGCTCTTAAGGATAGCGGAGTCAGGGGGTATGGGGAGAAGGCAGGAACGGGGTACTGATTGAGAATGATCAGCCATGATCACATTGAATGGCGGTGCTGGCTCGAAGGGCCGAATGGCCTCTTCCTGCACCTATTGTCTATTGTCTATTGTTTGTTGGATTTATTCCCCTCCACTTTGGTTTGCCAACATTTGGAGTATTATATGCGATTCTGGTTGTCCCGTTACAGGAAGGATGTGAAGGTTTTGGAGACAGTGCGGAAGAGGTTTATCGGAATTGCTGCAAGCGTTCGGCAGTATTAGCTACAAGGAGAGATTGGACAGACTTTGATTGTATTCTTTGGAATGCCGGTGGTTGAGGGGAGACCTGATGGAGATATATAAAATTGTGAGGTGTCGCTGGGGTAGCCGGTCTGAACTGTTTTACCGAAGTGAAATTGATGAAGATTAGAGGACATCATTTTAAGTTGTGAGGGTGAAAGAGATTTGTAGGGCAAGCTTGTTTACACAGAGGGTGGTGAGTGACTGGAACACGCTTCCAGGGATGGTGATGGAGGCTGATACATAAAGGAATTTAAGAGGATTTTAGATTGGTACATGGAAATGCAGGGAAAGGTTCATGTGCAGTCAGATGGGATTAGTTTATCTTGGCATTGTGTTTGGCACAGACATAGTGGGTGAAAGATTCAGTCCTGTGCTATTAATTCTGTATTCGATGTTAAGCAGGGATGGAATAGATATTAACATCAACCATATTAATGGAATTAATGATTTGAACCAGAGTCACAGCAACCTCAGCCTTTATTTTATCAGTAACCTATGATTCCCTCTATTTGGGCCATGTAACTTTTCAACTTTAAGGGTGCTAATTATTTAAGGAGTTGTATAATGTGATGTCAATTCACCAGTGTGTCCTTTACTACAATATTGACAGTCCTTTTTGGTAGAGAAGGCAGATGCAAATTACATAGTTGGTAACTCGGTTATGCCTTCTGTCTCCAAATGGTTATCCTGTTCGTAACAAATTGACCCAGGCTGTGCAGTTAATTCTTTTTTACTTGTGTATTTCTAAAATATTTTAAATGTCTTTTTTATGTTGGCTGCTAAATAATGTTCTTATGATTTCCCCTTGGGCCTCTTATTATCCTTTTTAGATCTGCTTTTTCATTTCGTAGGAAAATAACTGCAGATGCTGGTACAAATTGAAGGTATCACAAAATGCTGGAGTAACTCAGCAGGTCAGGCAGCATCTCTGGAGTGAAGGAATGGGTGACGTTTCGGGTCGAGACCCTTCAGTCTGAAGAAGGGTCTCGACCCGAAACATCACCCATTCCTTCTCTCCAGAGATACTGCCTGTCCAGCTGAGTTACTCCAGCATTTTGTGATACCTGTTTTTTCATTTCTGTATATTGAAGTTGTAACCATTTTTTTGTGCACAATAGTCCACAGCCAGAATGCCCATGTAACAGGGCATTGGATGTGCCTGCAATGTTTACAGACTGCTGTGCCCTTATTTATAACACGTAGGCATCAAATTACTGTGTAGATGGGAACTGCAGATGCTGGTTTACACCAAAGATAGATGCAAAATGCTGGAGTATCTCTGGAGTATCTCAGCGGGTCAGAGCAGGAATGGATGACGTTTCGGGTCGAGACCCTTCTTCAGACTTAATTAAACTATTATTATATGATTCTTTTAAAAATGTTAACTTTGCACACATTTTGCTTCTCTTAACTTTTAACTTCCCGTACTTTGTATTTTGCCTTTGTATTTCAGATTTCCCCTGTGTGATTTTCCGTGTTAAATACATGAAGGAGGCTAGTTTTGAAACTGTCCATGTACATGCGCGTTCTGACCACTGGGTGGCTATATTCTGTGAATTTTGGCCACAAATGTGTTCACTCTTTTTTTGAAATAGTGATGTGTTTTTTTTTCTATTTTTCACTCTCCTATCTCCTGCTCTCTTCTCGTGTTCATCAGTTGTTTAAGCACTTCTACTTGCGAGTCTAATAAAAGCACAACAGTACTCTTTCTTATCAGCCTTTCTATCTCACCTCCAGTCTGGGCCAATTTCCCATGAATCTTTTCTGCACACTGTCCAGCATGATCACATATTTCCTAGTGTGCCATTGTTCCACTAATGCCTATCATAAAACTTCCTGTTACCAGAAATACACTTTGGTTCTTTGTTTAGTTTTTAGTTTTAAGATACAGCGTGGAAACAGGCCCTTCGGCCGACTGATTCCGTGACGACCAATAATCCCTGCCCACTAACACTATTCCACACACATTAGGGACAATTTAAAAATGTAACAAGCCAATTGACCTACAAACGTGTGCGTCTTTGGAGCATTGGAGGCTCCCGGTGAAAACCCATGCAGGTCACAGGGAGAACATGGGTTCATATTGACGACATAATTTCACAGTGAAATAACTTGGGTTTTTTTCCCAAAGTAACACTCTATGCGGGAAGATTGTTCCCGATGTTGGGGAAGTCCAGAACCAGGGGTCACAGCTTGAGGATAAGGGGGAAGTCTTTAAAGACCGAGATGAGAAAACATTTCTTCACACAGAGAGTGGTGAGTCTGTGGAATTCTCTGCCACAGAAGGTAGTTGAGGCCAGTTCATTGGCTATATTTAAGAGGGAGTTAGATGTGGCCCTTGTGGCTAAAGGGATCAGCGGGTATGGAGAGTAGGCAGGTACAGGTTACTGAGCTGGATGATCAGCCATGATCATATTGAATGGCGGTGCTGGCTCGAAGGGCCGAATGGCCTACTCCTGCACCTATTTTCTATGTTTCTATGTTAACATACAAACTCTGTACCGATAACACCCGTAGTCAGGGTCGAACTCTGGTCTCGGTTGCTGTAAGGCAGCAACTCGACCACTGTGCCACCCCTAATTTGATTTGTGCAATTTTGCAAAATTATATTTAATGATAATTGAAGGAATATTTATAAGATATAAATTCATTGGAATCCTTATTAATTAACTGGTCACTGCGTTTGCTTAATTTGGAAGTGTAAGGAAGTACTAAATTAAACACCTGTCACTACTGCTTTCAAATAACTGTGTTCTGAGCACCTAAGTTTCAATAAAACATCAACATTTCGATATGCAGTGGACCCACACTCTTTTCATGCAGAAACGCCCTGCCACAGGCACAAGACCTTTATTGTGGGCTCAGGAAAAGAACTGTTAGGTCACTCTCACTTAGAGAGGATGTGTGTGTGTGTGTCATTTAGAATCATTTTGCACACTTTTTGTCTTGTCGCACCCTTGTTACTCCTATAATCTTTTGTCGCATTTTGCATCAGTTTTTCTCACCACTATATAGATTTTCTCACCACCGCTATATAGATAGCAATATTGTGTCTCCTCTCAGTTCCTACTGTGCAGGACCAGAACATAGAACACAGAGCAGTACAGCACAGGAACAGGCCCCTCGGCCCACAATGTCTGTGCTGAACATGATTCCTATGTCATTCTCCTTTGCCTGCACGTGATCCATATTCCAAAGTTCTCTGCATATTCATGTGCCTGTCCTCTTTAACAGCACTATTTTATCTGCCTCTACCAATTGGAATACTACTGCAGAGATAGAGGGTTGTGAGTTGTCCGGTTTAACCAACTTTTTTCATTCAGAAATCTATTTGTCCCACTTTTCTATCAGTAAACCAGCTCTGAAACCACACAAGCAGGTCGCTGTGAATCCCATGCATCTTAACCTTCTGGACCAGCCTGCCATGGAGGTCTTTCTCAAATGCCTCACAAAAATCAATGTGTAGAAAATTCACTTCCCCACCTTCACCAATCATCCTTGTCGCCTCCTCAAAACAACTCGATCAAGTTACTAAGACATGACCTTCTGCGTACAAAGTCAGGCTGACTGTCCCTAATTATTCCATTCTCTTCCAAATGGGAGTAAATCCTAACCAACGAAGCTTCTCCCATATCTTCCCTACCTCTGGAGGCTCACTGGCCAATCATTAATTATTTGGATTCGTTTGACTTCCCTTCAGAAGCAAAGGAACAATAACTCGCTACTCTCCCGTCTTCCAGAATCAGGCCTGTGGCTGGAGAAGTTGCAAAGATCTTTGCCAAGGAGTGTAGGAAGGAACTGTAGATGCTGGTTTAAATCGGCGATCGACACAAAATGCTGGAGGAACTCAGCAGGACAGGCAGCATCTCTTGACAGAAGGACTGGGTGACGCTTCGGGTCGAGACCCTTCGTCGGGCTCTGAGTCTCGACCCGATTCGTCACCCATTCCTTCTCTCCAGAGATGTTGCCTGTCACGCTGAGTTACTCCAGCATTTTGTGTCTACCTTTGCCAAGGATCCTTCAATCCTCTCTCTTGCTTCTCTTAATCCCGTCAAACCTGAAGATTTATCCACCTCAATGCTCTTCAAGAGCCCCGACCCTATCTCCTCTTCATTTCAAGCTGTCCTTGCATATTCATATTCTCCACCGTGATCTCCAGTACCTTCTCCTTGCTGATTACATATACAATTCTTAAGGGATTGGACAGACTAGATGCAAGAAAAACGTTCCCCATGTTGAGTGAATCCAGAACCAGGGATCACAGTTTAGGAATAAGGGGTAGGCCATTTAGGACTGAGATGAGGAAAAACTTTTTCGCCCAGAGAGTTGTGAGTGTGTGGAATTCTCTGCCACAGGCAGTGGAGGCCAATTCACTGAATGTTTTTAAGAGAAAGTTACTTATAGCTCTTGGGGCTAACGGAATCAAGGGATATGGGGAGAAAGCAGGAACGGGGTACTGATCAACCATGATCATATTGAATGGTGGTGCTGGCTCAAAGGGCCGAATGGCCTACTCCTGCACCTATTTTCTATGTTTCTATTACAGACGCAAAGTACTTGTTTAATACCTCGCCTACATCCTCTGACTCCAAGCACAAATGTCCTCCTTTATTCTTGAACAGTCCTATCTTCTCCTTAGTTTTCTTCTTGGTTTTATGTATGTATAATAGCCTTGGGATTTTTGTCAATCAACCATTTTCGACATGTATTGCCCTTTTTGGCCCTTCTCCTTGATTTCTTCCCTACTTGCCTTGTATTCTTCAAAGAAACTGCCCAATTTCATCTTTTTAAACTTTGCCTGCAATTTATTTTTGACCAAATGTACAATCTCTTCGATAATCCAAGGTTTCCTCGCCTTGCCATCTTTATCCCATCCTTATTTATTGTGGAGTATTGAGGAGCTTGATAAATTAAACTTAATGTACTGCCTTAATGTACTGTCTATTTTCTGTTACCGCTTCTAAATTTCCAGGAAGGTTGATCGAGCGAGATTTTTCGAAAATCCATGCTAATTATTTATCCTTGCAATTTTCACTTCAAGATGCTCTTGTATTCATTCTTTAGTGCAGATTTCATTGCATGTTCCTACCACTGGTGTTATACTGACTGCACTGTGATCCCTGGACATGTTCTATTACTTGCATTAATCTAGCTATTATGTTAGCTATCCGCGGTGCTCTTGGATTAGTCCTTCTCACAAATTATGTGTCTTCTGCTGCCTCAAACTGCAGATGGATTCTATCCAGACTAATGGTCTTGTTCTCGGAATTTCTTTAGATAATGATATTAAATATTTTTTTATTTTAAATTTCCTGATTACTCATCTCAGCCTCTACTGTCACGTCCAACCGTTCTATCTCCAATACTGCAGCAGTGATTTGATATTTTCCCTGTCTTGTCCATCTTACAATGATCCCATATCATTGTCAGCTTCCTTATGTTTATTGGTTCATCTGTAATATATTTTCCTTTTTTTATGTTCCCTAATTAAATTTCATAATCAGCCATTTTTATCTTTCTCCTAATCTCTAAATAATTTCACTTACATTGCCTTTTCCTGGTGTGTATGTACTTAATGTGCCTCTTTCCTTTATTTGTTCCCGTATGCTATTATTCATCCAATGAGACTCATAAATGTTTAGTTTATTCTTTCCTGTTAGCACTTTTTTCTGCATTCTACTGAACATTGTTTTAAATGGTTCCCATTATTCTACATCATTGTTGCCCATTTTTCCAAATCCAACTTTGTACTTTGTTCCTTAAAAACAGCCTTTCTCCAACCTTTGAACCTGGTCATAGAGTCGTTGAGTGATAGTGTGGAAACAGGCCCTTCGGCTTGACTTGCCAATAATGTCCCAGCTACTCTAGTCCCACTTGCCTGCGCTTGGTCCATATCCCTCCAAACCTATCCTATCCATGTACCTGTTTAACTGTTTCTTAAACGATGGGATAGTCCCATCCTCGACTACCTCCACTTGCAGCTTGCTCCAAACACCCACCACCCTTTGTGTGAAAAAGTCACCCCTCAGATTCCTATTAAATCTTTTCTCTTTCACCTTGAACCTATGTTCTCTGGTCCTCGATTCCCCTCCTCTGGGCAAGAGACTCTGTGCATCTACCCAATCTATTCCTCTCATGATTTTGTACACCTCTATAAGATCACCCCTCATCCTCCTGCGCTCCATGGAATAGAGACCCAGCCTACTCAACCTCTCCCTCAAACTCACACCCTCTAGTCCTGGCAACATCCTCGTAAATCTTTTCTGAACCCTTTTAAGCTTGACAATATCTTTCCTATTACACGGTGCCCAGAACTGAACACAATATTCTAAATGCGGTCTCACCAACATCCTATACAACTGTAACATGAGCTCCTATATACCCTATGTTCAATACTCTGACTGATGAAATCCAAAGTTCCAAAAGCCTTTTTGACCACCTTATCTACCTGCGACTCGACCTTCAAGGAACCATGCACCTGTACTCCCAGATCCCTCTGCTGTACAATACTACCCAGAGGCCTGCCATTTACTGTGTAGGTCCTGCCTTGTTCAACGTCCCAAAATGCAACACCTCACACCTCTCTGTATTAAATTCTATCAACCAGTCCTCCGCCCATCTGGCCAATTGATCCAGATCCTGCTGCAATCTCTCACAACCATGTTCACTATCTGCGAAACCACTCACTTTTGTATCATCAGCAAACTTGCTAATCTTGCCCTGTATGTTCTTATTCAAATCATTGATGTAGATGACAAACAGTAACTGGCCCAGCACTGAACCCTGAGGCACACCACTAGTCACAGGCCTCCATTCTGAGAAGCAACCTTCCAGCATCACCCTCTGCTTCCTTCCATGGAGCCAATTTGCTATCCATTCAGCTATCTCTCCTTGGATCCCATGCAATCTAACCTTCCAGAGCAGTCTACCATGCAGAACCTTATCGAATGCCTTACTGAAATCCACGTATACAACATCTACAGCTCTGCCCTCATCGACCTTTTTGGTGCGACCTCCCACGTACAAAACCATGCTGACTATCCATAACCAGGCCTTGCCCATCCAAATGCCGAAATAACCTATCCCTCAGAATACTCTCTAGTAACTTTCCAACTACAGATGTTAAGCTCACCAGCCTATAGTTCCCAGCATTTTCCCTGCAGCCCTCTTGAAAAGAGGCACATTTGCCATCCTCCAGTCTTCCGGCACCTCTCCTGTATTTAAGGATGATTCGTAAATTTCAACCAGGGCTCTCGCAACGTCCTTGGGTATATCTGATTGTCGTCGGATATATGAGTGTAAGAAGGGTGTCAATCCGACACGTCAACAGCCCATTCTTTCTGCAGATGCTGCCATTACTCCGGCACCTAGTGTTTTGCTCAAAATACCAGCATCTGTAATTCCTTATATCCCCAACCTGCTGTCAATATTGTTTGCATCCTTGTCCATTATCATCTGAAAACCTCTCCATTTTATGGTCACTTTTGGCCAGACGTTCTCCTGCTTTTACTTGTCTTACATGCACAGGTCCATTATTATGTACAATTGTGAATTCTCCATTTTATTTATTGCAACTGAATCATCCTACCACAACCAGAGAGCCGTCCTGAACTACTATCCACCTCTTTGGTGATCCTAGGACTATCCTTGATCGAACTTTGCTATCCTTGATCGGACTTTGCTAGCTTTACCTTACACAAAAAGTTATTCCCTTATCATGTATCTACACTCTGTAAATGGCTTGATTGAAATCATGTATTGTCTTTCTGCTGACTGGATAGCACGCAACAGAAGCTTTTCACACGTGACAATAAACTAAACTGTTATTGGGTCAGAAAGGACATCATGGAAACTCTATTCCATATTCACCTATAGTTAATTTAGTATGTGGTAGTTGAATTCCTACATGATTATTAATATGTTTTTTACTTGTTTCCCTAGTATATCTGCATATTTCTTTCTCTGCCTCTCTTGTGCAATTGAGTAATCTGCACATTACACCTGTGTGTAATCACTCCTAAATTTGTTTCCCTCTTACTCCATGTTGATCCTACCCTTTGTTCTCATTCTAGGCGCGCTTCTTCACTCTATTGCGAGTATGTTATCCTTGATAAGTACTGCTACTTCACTTTCTCATTTTTCGCCTCTCTATCTTTTCTGCAATGTTCTGATTTTTTGCAATCATGTCTCGGTAATCCCCATTATGTCGGGTTTCTCCCAACACACGAATATCTTCAGTTTAATTACAGGCAGTGTTACTGTACAGTTTCATTCATTTTAACCAGATTTCCTTTTACTTTATAATTAACCATGCTATTACAATCTTCTGCAACACTGCTTGCAAGTCACGGACATCCCATTAATGCAAGAAAAAAAAACCCAACAAGAAATATGAAATGTGGACCAGGCATGGTCATCAAGAGAATTAATGATAATATTAGATCAAAGGAAAAAGCTTATAATGTTGCCAACATTTTTTTTTAATCAGTAAGCCTGAAGATTGGGAACATTTCAGAACATGGCAAAGGAGGACAAAAGCAATGATTGAAAATGTTAAGTAGAATAGAACAGTTTTCTAAAGAGAGGCATAAAAATAGAACACTTCCATGTTTGTAAGAAGGGAAAGATGTGATATTATTATTATTATTATTATTATTATTATTATTATTATTATTATTATTATTATTATTATTATTATAGGATAATGACACCACCCCTGCACCTTTCTCATGAAGTTCTGTAAGAATTTTATATCTTTCAATGAAATTGTCTCATTCTTCTAAACTCAATAAGTATAGATCCAGTCTGCTGGATCTTCAAATGATGAATCTACCAATCCAGGAATTAACCTGATGAGCTTTTGTTGCACTTTCTCAACACTAGTAAATCATCCCTTTTCTTAGCCAGGGAAACCTGACCTGTACCCATTGTTCCAGATGCAGAGTCAATGAAGTTCTGCATAATTGGAGCGATACATTGTTATTCTTGACCTCAAATCCTCTTGCAATAAAGGTCTATGTATCATTTGCCTTCCCAATTACCTGCATGTTAACCTTGTCAGCTGTGTACAGGTAGATCCAGGCCTCAGGTTAGAAGACAGAAACATTCTCCAGAACATTTCTAACCTATTATCCTAAAATGCAAATACAGCTCCTCTTTTTTTCCCTCACAAATTGCTGGTGTAACTCAGCAGGTAAATAGACAATAGACAATAGGTGCAGGAGTAGGCCATTCGGCCCTTCGAGCCAGCACCGCCATTCAATGTGATCATGGCTGATCATTCTCATTCAGTACCCCATTCCTGCTTTCTCCCCATACCCCCTGACTCCGCTATCCTTAAGAGCTCTATCTAGCTCTCTCTTGAATGTATTCAAAGAATTGGCCTCCACTGCCCTCTGAGGCAGAGAATTCCACAGATTCACAACTCTCTGACTAAAAACATTTTTCCTCATCTCTGTTCTAAATGGCCTACCCCTTATTCTTAAACTGTGGCCACTGGTTCTGGACTCCCCCAACATTGGGAACATGTTTCCTGCCTCTAACGTGTCCAACCCCTTAATAATCTTATACGTTTCGATAAGATCCCCTCTCATCCTTCTAAATTCCAGTGTATACATACCTAGTCGCTCCAGTCTTTCAACATATGACAGTCCCGCCATTCCGGGAATTAACCGAGTAAATCTACGCTGCACGCCCTCAATAGCAAGAATATCCTTCCTCAAATTTGGAGACCAAAACTGCACACAGTACTCCAGGTGCGGTCTCACTAGGGCCCCGTACAACTGTAGAAGGACCTCTTTGCTCCTATACTCAACTCCTCTTGTTATGAAGGCCAACATTCCATTGGCTTTCTTCACTGCCTGCTGTACCTGCATGCTTACTTTCAGTGACTGATGCACTAAGGCACCCAGATCACGTTGTACGTCCCCTTTTCCTAACTTGACACCATTCAGATAATAATCTGCCTATTCTTACCACCAAAGTGGATAACCTCACACTTATCTACATTAAACTGCATCTGCCATGCATCTGCCCACTCACACAACCTGTCCAAGTCACCCTGCAACCTCATAGCATCTTCCTCACAGTTCACACTGCCACCTAGCTTTGTATCATCTGCAAATTTGCTAATGGTACTTTTAATCCCTTCATCCAAGTCATTGATGTATATTGTAAATAGCTGCGGTCCCAACACCGAGCCTTGCGGTACCCCACTAGTCACTGCCTGCCATTCTGAAAGGGACCCATTTATCCCCACTCTTTGCTTTCTGTCTGTCAACCAACTTTCTATCCATGTCAGTACCCTGGTGAATCAGCATCCCTGGTGAATGTGGATAGACCCTTTTCTCGACCAGAAATGTCGCGCCTCCATGCTCTCCGGAGATGCTGCCTGACCTGCTGAGTTACTCCAGTGCTTTCTCACATCGGCAGTTACTTGTTTCTACCTCTTTCTTTCAGCTCTTTTCTCCACCCACTTAAATGACAAAATGTATACATTTTTTTCTGTTCCCTGATATGATACAGGAATGTAGCTGATGGATATCGTTATCTGGTAGATGAGTCTGCAGTCCATAAATTCCTCTCAGCTATGCATGTCCTCCCTCGGGCAACCCACTGTGTGGATGAGAATTTGCACAGATGGATATGCACTATGAATCACTTGCAGCCACTGAAAACAGCTTTGCTAGTTCGGTCAGTCAGATCATTTGCAACACACCATGCCTGCCATCCTATGCAAATAGCTAATTTTATCCTTCATTGGGTAGAGATCCTGGGGTAATTTTAAATTTGTATGATGGTGTGGTAGTGCATTACCAGCCTGATTTAAATCTCTCTTTGATATCTTATGTTAAGACTTTGATCCCAATGGTAATAAAGCGTCTGGCAAGTTGCATCCTCATTTACACTCGAGCACATGGTCAAAATTAACCTGTTCCCCACCTCTCTGTGCAACGAAGATATGAATACAGAACATAGAATAGAACAGAAGAAGGGTCTCAACCCAAAACGTCACCTATTCCTTTTCTCCAGAGATACTGTCTGACCGCTGAGTTACTCCAGATTTTTGTGTCCATCTTCGGGATAAACCAGCATCTGCAGTTCCTTCCTACACATAGAATATTCCAGTGTTGGTACAGACCATTTGGCCCACTGTGTCTGTGCTGACCACGAGGCCAGTCTGAACTAACCCCACCAGCCTTTCTGTCGTCCATATCTTTTCATTCCTTGCCTGTTCATGTGCTGGCCAAAATGTCCTTTAAACATTGCTATTGTATATGCTTCCACCACTTCTCCTAGCACTGCGTCCCAGACATCTAGCACGTTCTGGGTATATATTTAAAAAACTTGTCCTATTCATCATCTTTAATCTTTTCCCTCTCATCCTATGTGATACCCTCCAATATTTGATGTTTCCACACTGGGGGAAAAAAAATCCATCTACCCAATTTATGAATTATGAAATTCTACCAGTCTCCTCTAAGTCTCTGATGCTCCAGCGAAAACAATCCAAGTTTACCCAATCTATCTTTATAGTTGTGTTGGGAAGAACTGCAGATGCTAGTTTAAATCAAAGGTAAACACAAAATACTGGAGTAACTCAGCGGGACAGGCAGCATCTCTGGACAGAAGGAATGGGTGATGTTTTGGGTCAAGACCCATGATCAGTCTGAAGAAGGATCTCGACCCGAAATGTCACCCATTCCTTCTCTCCAGAGATGCTGCCTGTCCTGCTGAGTTATTCCAGCATTTTGTGTCCACCCTATCTTTATAGTTAATTTCCTCTAATCCAGGTTACGCCCTGATCAACCTCTTCTGCACCAAAGTCTTCACAGCATTCCTGAAATGAGCCATGAGAACTACACTTCATACTCCAAATGTGGCTCAACCAAAGTTTTATGCAGATGCTAATGATTTCCCAACTTTCATACTCAGCACCCTGACCGATAGAGACAAGCATGACATATGCCTTCTTTATCACTCTATCCAAACGTGTTGCTGTTTTGAAGAAGCTATGGACTTGTACCCAGGGAACCCTTTGTCCATCAATGTTCCTGCCATAAACTGTATACTTGGCTCTTTCATTTGACCTTCTGAAGTGCAACACCTCACATTTACATATAGGAGGCGCTGTCTGAAAAAGGCAACCAGTGTCATCAGAGACCCACACCATCCTGGCCACACTCTCATTTCACACCTGCCAGAGGGAAGAAGGTACAGGAATCTGAAAACAGGTTCAGGAACAGCTTCTTTCCAATGACTATCAGGCTATTGATCACTACGAACTCCATCTAAACTCCAAACTATGAACTGCCTTGGTTCGGTAAGGGACTTCAGGCTTTGTTTTGTTTTTTGCAGTATATTGGGTTTTTTATTTACAGAACTTTTAAAATGTTTTTTATTATATTATCTATCGAGTACAGTGTTTACAAACCTGTTGTGCTGCTCCAAGTATTGATTTCATTGTTTTGTTTCAGTACATATGACAATAAAATACAAGTTCACACAAGTTGTTGGAGTAGAATTAGCCCAATCGGCCCATCGAGTCTTCTCTGCCATTCAATCATGGCTGATCTCTGCCTCCTAATCCCATTTTCCTGCCTTCTCCCCATAACTCTTGACACCCGTTCTAAGCAAGAATTTGTCTATCTCTGCCTTAAAATATCCACTGACTTGGCCTCCACAGCCCTCTGTGGCAATGAGATCCACAGATTAACTACCCTCTGACAAAAGAAGTTCTTCCTCACCTCCTTTCTAAAAGAGCACCCGTTAATTCTGAGGCTATGACCTCTGATCCTCGACTCTCCCACCAGTGGAAACATCCTTTCCACATCCACTCCATCTATGCCTTTTATTATTCTGTAAGTTTCAATAAGGTCCCCCCTCAGCCTTCTAAACTCCAGCGGGTAGAGGCCCAGTGCTGTCAAGCGCTCATCATATGTTAATTCCTAGTTCCTCACTCTTGACTTGCCTAAATTAAACTTAATCTGCAATTTTTCTGCCCATATTTCCAGCTGGTCTATATCCTGCTGAATTATTTGATAGCCTCCCCCCCCCCCCCCCCCCCCTCCAACTGCAACTCCATCGACTTTTGTGCAGTCTAGAAACATAGAAACATAGAAAATAGGTGCAGGAGTAGGCCATTCGGCCCTTCGAGCCTGCACCGCCATTCAATATGATCATGGCTGATCATCCAGCTCAGTAACCTGTACCTGCCTTCTCTCCATACCCCCTGATTCCTTTAGCCACAAGGGCCACATCTAACTCCCTCTTAAATATAGCCAATGAACTGGCCTCAACTACCTTCTGTGGCAGAGAATTCCACAGACTCACCACTCTCTGTGTGAAGAAATGTTTTCTCATCTCGGTCCTAAAAGACTTCCCCCTTATCCTTAAGCAGTGACCCCTGGTTCTGGACTCCCCCAACATCGGGAACAATCTTCCCGCATCTAGCCTCTCCAACCCCTTAAGAATTTTATATGTTTCTATAAGATCCCCCCTCAGTCTTCTAAATTCCAGCGAGTACAAGCCTAGTCTATCCAGTCTTTCTTCATATGAAAGTCCCGCCATCCCAGGGATCAATCTAGTGAACCTTCTCTGTACTCCCTCTAAGGCAAGAACGTCTTTCCTCAGATCAGGAGACCAAAACTGCACACAATACTCCAGGTGCGGTCTCACCAAGGCCCTGTACAACTGCAGTAGAACCTCCCTGCTCCTAAACTCAAATCCTCTTGCTATGAATGCCAACATACCAAACCTACTAATCATCTCACCTACAATTTCATGCTTATCATTTAGATATAACACAAGCAACAGAGGGTGCAGCACTAATCCTTATAAACACAACGGGTCACAGACCTCCAGTCAAAGTAGCACCCGTCCACCACTATCCTGTGTCGTCTATGGGCAAGCCAATTTAAAAACCTACCTACCAACGCTCCCTGGATCCCGTGTGCCGTAAACTTTTGCATCAGCCCTCCCGTGTAGGGAAGTAGTCGAACGCTTTACCGGTCTGTGTAAACATTATCCACTGCCTTGGCATCATCAATCATTTTCATCACCTCCTCAAAAAACATAATCAAGTTTTTTTTTGAGGGATTCCCTCATTGATGGCGAATAATTAGTTTTACTTTATTTCTCACGTTGCAGGCATGCATTTTGTAAGTAATTAAAGCCAACATTTTCAAAATGTTGCTGTCAGAAAATGACCAAGAAGAGGGCGCTTGTAATTGAGAAGGACTGCAAAGAACTTGTAGCTCAACTAAAATAGATTACATGTTTAATGTGGGGGGGTTTTTGCGCGATAATTGCAATGCCATTAAACATTTCTGTTAATCACTGCTTAAAAACTGCAGAAAAACTGAGAATGTAAATTCATATCTTAAAGTTTCAGAGGATGATTTCCCTCTGGCACTAATTGTAAATTTGGTGGAAACAACATTACGACTGTCAACGGCTTTTCCGTTGGTCGCTCATGGTGAAGTGGGAGATGGCCCACAAAGGGTAATTAGTAAAAGCAACAACAGTTGAATGATTGTTGGGGGGGGGAAAGGAGCCCAAGGGATTAGATTGTTCCTTGAAAAAGCTGACACTAGCATGATGAGTCCAAATGCTTTCATCATTA
Organism: Rhinoraja longicauda; assembly: GCF_053455715.1. NCBI lineage: Eukaryota > Metazoa > Chordata > Chondrichthyes > Rajiformes > Arhynchobatidae > Rhinoraja > Rhinoraja longicauda. The sequence goes on from NC_135955.1 coordinate 83,453,393, forward strand.
CTGTCATAGCCCGTGGCTCCAGGATCCCACTATATGAATTACATCCTAAAATTCTAGTTTGTGTATTGTGATACATTCTTTAGTTTAATTTTGAGATACAGCGCTAAAACGGGGCCCTTCAGCCCACCGAGTCCGTGCCGAACAGCAATCTCCGCGCACTAACACTATCCTACAGGCATTAGGGACAATTTACAATAATACCAAGCCAATTAACCTACAAACCTGTACATCATTGGAGTGTGGAAGGAAGCTAGAGATCCCGGAGAAAACCCATGCAGGTCATGGGGAGTATGTACAAACTCTCTATAGACAGAGAGTTAGGATAGCCAGTCAGGATAGAACCCGGGTCAGGATAGAACCCGGGTCTCTGGTGCTGGCAACTCTACCTCTGCGTCTCACTGCGCCACCTCACTTGAGTTTAAATCATCAGCAAATCGACTGCCGCACCGATGAATGTCATTGCAGAGGCTTTTGGTGAGCTACAATAATTTTTCTGTGTTTGGTGACAGGCTTAGAGTTAAATTGAAATTTAAAAAACACTGCTGAAATAACTCAACGGGTCAGGCAGCATCTCTGGAGGACATAGATAGATGACGCATTTGGCTGGAAGCTTTCTTCAGTTACTCCAGCGCTATGTGTTGTTTTTTTTTGTAAACCAGTATCTGCAGTTCCTTGTATCTCCACCTCTGTTAAATTGAAACCTTCACTTTGGAATTTCAGATTTTGAAATCAACGTTGGACACATTTGCTTCTGCCCCACCTTGTCAGTGATATATAAGAGTTTTAATTTAAGAATTCAAGGATATAAGAAGTCCTTGAGTATGGTACATACGCCACCATTCAATAAGACAATGGCTGATTCCATACCTTGTCCATTTTACCATTCAGTCCCTAGATCCTCAGATTCCCTTATTAAACAAAACCTATTGATCTCAGGCTTGAATATAATTATTTGAAAACCTAGACCTAAGATGGTGCTGGAGTGTGGTGACTCTTTGTGTATTCTTCCCAGTGAATGATCTACTACTATCTGATATAGTTGCTCTACTCTTTTAAATCTCGCTTCTATAGCACTGTAATTTGGATCTTTCCCTTTGGGTCCATCTGTTGTACTTGCGTTTGACTTGACTGTATTCATGTATAGTATATCTGTTTGAATAGCATGCAAAACAAAGCTTTTCACTGTACCTTGGGCAGGATGTCAAATAGTGATGATGGAGTACAGGAAGGACCATGATAGTGAAAAACCCCAAAGTATGCAGAATGATCATAGTTAGTGCAAAGCAAGACACAAAGTGCTGGAGGAACTCAGTGGGTCAGGCAGCATCTCGGAGGAAAAGGATGGGTGACGTTGCGTCTCGGGACAAAGTCGTTACTCGTTCAGTGCTGAGGAAGGTTTGTGGTTAGAGTTGCACAGAGTGGTTCAAGAACTTGATGTTGATGGGAGGAAGCTGTTCATGAACCTGAAGGTCGCAGTTCTCGAGCTCCTATAGTAGCAGCGAGAAGTAAGCTTCTTTGATATTAGTTGGTCTTTGATATTAGTTGCCTCCTTTAAGCGGCACTTCCTGCAGATACCTTCAGTGATCGTAAAGTCAGTACCTATGATGGACTGGACAAAATCCGCCACTTCCTGTAGTCTTCTTTTGTTCTGGAGCATTCGAACGTCTGAACCTGACTACGATGCAATTGTTCAGTATACTGTTGACTCTCTTCACCTCTGTCCTGCCATTGAAGAGAGGGAGGGGCATGGTCCCTTGGCTTTGTCTTCCTGAAGTCAATAATCAAAGACAATTATTTGGAAAACAAATTACTATAGATGTTGGAATAGCAAAGTTTCAACACAGTCCATTTTGTGAAACCTTCACACTAAATTTTGGCAAAGTATTTAAATTTCATTCACCACATGTCCACTTTTTCACCACTCTTTGTCTTCCTGAAGCTGATTACTATTCTCGTTGCTTACTATATTTTTGAATGAATTATCTGCAAGCTTGGAATTATGTTCTGTTTCCCAATGGACTCATCAATAGTATGGGTTTTTGTGACCTAGTGTCAACCAATGTGGGAAAACCACTATTTTTGCTGTAGGCTGAGGAACAATCTTTGACCATTAGTCATAGAGTCATAGAGCGACTATGCTTCGTCTACGCTTTCTGTCTCGAGGCTACTTTTCCTTCTGTGCTTTCACTGTCCCTTTAATTCTGAAACCATCTATATACTAAAACTCTCATCTGTTTGTTCCTGAACTACAGACAAAACGGTACACGACAGCGCGACAATTTTAGGCCCACCTTACTCACCGTCGTCCCTTTGGTGCTAATGGAAGAAGTTTCATTGAAATCAGTTATATTTTTTAAGTTATTCAAATTTTAACATTTAAATCTATCTCCTAGGGAGGGACGGGGTGGAGGGAGGGAGGGGGGAAGGAGGAAGGATAAAGGGGTTGAGGGGGAAGGGGGAGGGTACTGCACCAATACAGGAGATATTTAGGCCCAACTTGGTCTAGTGTTACAATAAAACAGGCAGAATGCTCAGTCTGAGGGCAGTGGTGAAAGTGTTGGGACCTTTCACTCCATTTAATGCAAGGCTAGGGTTCAGTTGGTGATGCAGCCCGTTTGCTACTAGAAACTCACACTGTGAGGAGGAATCCTCATGCTGAAAAATATCCAAATCATTTTTCAGTGCTCTGTTCCCTCAGTTGAAAGGGAATCAAACGGATGCAGAATTTCAGTTACAACTTTCGTAAGAAGGCATGCCAGCGCCTCTACATTCAGTTTAAAAGAGATTCTGAATGTCACCAAATACTCTAACCAACTTATACAGACGCACTATAGAAAGCATGCTGATGGCGTGCATCATGGCCTGGTACGGCATTTGCAATGCACAGGAACTCAAGAGTTTGCAGAGAGTGGTGGACTCAGCTCAGTCCATCCCAGGCACATTCCTCCCCCTTTGCAGCAAAAGCATCTATGTGAGGTGCTGCCTCAAGAAGGTGGTATCTGTCACGGATCCCCCCCCCCCCCCCCCTCCAAGACACGCTGCCTTCTTGCTGCTATCATCGAGCAGGGGGTACAGAAGCCTGATGTCCCATATCCACCAGGTTCAGGAACCGCAACATTCCTGCAGGTATCATGATTTGAAACCATTTGAAGCATTGAGTATTGTGTGCAATTTTGGTCTCCTAATTTGAAGAAGGCTATTGAGGCAGTGCAGGGTAGGCTCACGAGGTTAATCCCTAGGATGGAGGGACTGTCATATGAGGAAAGATTGGAAAGGCTGGGCTTGTATTCACTGGAGTTTAGAAGGATGAGAGGGGATCTTATAGAGACTTATAAAAGGACTGGACAAGCTAGATCCAGGAAAAATGTTCCCAATGATGGGGGAGTCCAGAACCAGGGGCCACAGCCTAAGAATAAAGGGGAGGCCATTTAAAACTGAGGTGAGAAGGAACTTTCTCACCCAGAGTTGTGAATTTATGGAATTCACTGCCACAGAAGGCAGTGGAGGCCAATTCACTGGATGAATGTAAAAGAGAGTTAGATAGAGCTCTGGGGCTAGTGGAATCAAGGGATATGGGGAGAAGGCAGGCACAGGTTACTGATTGTGGATGATCAGCCATGATCACAATGAATGGCGGTGCTGGCTCGAAGGGCCAAATGGCCTCCTCCTGTAACTATTTTCTATGTTTCCATGTTTCTATCCCACACAACCCTAATCCCACCTCAACGATGGAACACTTGGGCCAACTTTTTGTACTCTCATGGACTTGCTTTTTAATTGTTTTTTCACTAATATCTTTTTTTTGGACACTTTATCAGTTCACTGTGATGTAGAATTTCTGTAATTAATATATAATTTGTGTTTTTGGGCGTTGTCTTGAGTTTTTGTGCATGTGATGTGCTGCAAGATTTTCATTGTACCTGTACCTCACCACACTTAGGCTTGTGATCATAGACTTGACTATTAGAAGGATATTTGGAAGGATGACTGTGTAGAGTTTAGAAATGCAGTGCAGAAACAGGCCCTGATTGCCCACCGAAGCCGTGCCGACCAGCGATTACTACGTACACTAACACTATCCCACGCACTATGACAATTTACATTTATACCAAGCCAATGAGCCTATAAGCCTGTACGTCTTTGGAGTATGGGAGGAAACCAGAGCACCCGGAGAAATCCCACGCAAGTCACAGGAAGAATGTACAAAATCTGTACAGATGGCACTCGTGGTCAGGATCGAACCCACTTCTCTTGCGCTGTAAGGTGGCAACTCTACAGCTGTGCCACTTTGCTGAGTGCATAAGTTTATTTGGAGGAGAAAGCTCCCTTTAATTAGTCCTCTAGGTTTTTCTAAAAAACGTTGGAGCCTTGCTGATCCGAGTTCCTCCTTCCACAAGACTCTTGCTTCTAACATTAATTGGAGTGGGAGTTTGAAAATTGACTGGGAAAAGATGCCGGAGCCTCGACATACACCCCTGGTAATTAAATCCTGCAGGCAATGAAATGGTGGCCTGTAACAATTCCCATATAGATTGGCATCCCAACATTTTTTTCATTATTTTTGCTGCAGCCAACCTAAGCACAGGCACACCACATTATTATAAAAAACAATATATATCTAGTTTAGTGTCAGTTCTTGCATGCTGGAGCAATTTGAGTGGAAATTTTAATAAGTAGATAAAACTATTCTTCATTCTATTATGAGAGGGTGCACGTCTATTCTGACAATTGCATAATTTAGGCACTGGGTTAAAAAAATTAGTCACGAGTTTAAACGTCATGTTGACAAATTAAGAGACGTACAATATTTGTAACAATGTTTGAATACTTTACATTGGAAGTTGCCGTAAACAATTAAGCAATGCAAATATTTTTGCTCGTGTAGTTTAGCTGACAACTGCATAGTGTTTTGCTATTTTCCATCCAGTTAATGACTCTGTATTTAATGCCAACAGCTGCAGATGGAGAGGAGTCAACTACAGCAGGTGGGACATTGCCATTTGATGTGTGCACAGCTGTTATATCATTTGAAATATTCATTTTACCTGTTAACACAAAGTCTTCCATGGACAGTATGCTGTCCTTGGCTATGAAAATTAAATAACCCTAATGATTTAGTAAGAAGCACTTTCTCTGTATTCATTGCGATTGGTACTAAATGTAAATAGTTATGCGGAACCTACATTAAAATGATGTGCTGTAGAAAGGAACTGCAGATGCTGGTTTAAACCGAAGATGGGCACAGAATGCTGGAGTAACTCAGCGGGACAGGCAGCATCGTTGGAGAGAAGGAATGAGTGATGTTTCAGGTCGAGACACTTCTTCAGCTCTGAAGATGGGTCTCCACCCAAAAAGTCACCCATTCTTTCTATCCAGAGATGCTGCCTGTCCCGCTGAGTTACTAAAGCATTTTGTGTTTAAACTTGTGCTGATTCCCCTGCATTACTAGCACATTTTTTGGAACATATCATCATATCATATCATATCATCATATATATACAGCCGGAAACAGGCCCTCTCGGCCCACCAAGTCCGTGCCGCCCAGCGATCCCCGCACACCAACACTATCCTACAACCACTAGGGACAATTTTTACATTTACCCAGTCAATTAACCTACATACCTGTACGTCTTTGGAGTGTGGGAGGAAACCGAAGATCTCGGAGAAAACCCACGCAGGTCACGGGGAGAACGTACAAACTCCTTACAGTGCAGCACCCGTAGTCAGGATCGAACCTGAGTCTCCGGCGCTGCATTCGCTGTAAAGCAGCAACTCTACCGCTGCGCTACCGTGCCGCCCATCTTTTCAATAATGTGTGTATCAGCCAAAATTATGAAAAAAATATTCTTGTTAAGATGTAATGAATCAGCCTGAAGTAAACATGGAAATTCTTCCAGTTGCTTGCATGTTGGATACATTTCTGACTCTTCTGCCAAAATTTTCTCTCTGCTTCCCTCTCGCCTCCATAATCCACCCTGGCTCCCACCATCTCCCCAAATCACAAACAAATGCGTTTTGCATTCCTGTATGATTTTTTAGTTATCTAATTGGATTCTCCACCCTCAAGAACCTGTATACACTAGTCTCTCCAATGTTTTTAGTTTAGAGATACAGTGCAGAAACAGGCCCTTCGGCCCACCGAGTTCATGCCGACCAGCACATTAACCCAATCCTACACACACTAGGGACAATTTACACATGCACCAAGCCAATTAACCTACATACCTGTAAGTCTATGGAGTGTCGGAGGAAACCGAAGATCTTGGAGAAAACCCATAGGGTCTCTGGGAGAACGTACAAACTCCGTACAGACAGCACCCGTGGTCTGGATCGAACCCGGGTCTCCAGCACTGCAAGTGCTGTAAGGCAACAACTCCACCGCTGAGCCACCTGGGCCCTTGCCTGCCGCCTCAATCTGATTGAACCAATAGTTAAAGTTCATTTAAAGAACTTGGTAGACCTCTTAGTTAGCTCAGCCAGTAAGCCAAGATCTGTTGGGTCAAATAGTCTATTGGTATTATACTGCATCACCTGGCTCCATACATAGAGTAACTATTTGGTCCCTCTTATTACTTCTATACTTACGTAATGACATTGAATTACCCTTAATTTTACCTGCCAAGGACATTTTGTGATTTCTTTTTGCCCTCCTAATTTATTTATTTCTCTTGTGCCCTCTATATTCTGCAAGGCTAACTCGATGAGCTTTGATCTTGTTGCAACTGCCAAAGATCCTGAACAGAATCGCTCATTTTCAGACGTTGTAGATTCCCCTATCAGCCATATGCGCTTTTTTAACCTGGTTGTACTTCCCATGTCCATTGTCCTCCTAGGTTTCCTAATGTTGCTTTCTTTGCCTGTCACCCTTACTTGAACACAGTCTAAGAAGGGTCTCGACCCGAAACATCACCCAGTCCTTCTTTCCAGAGACGCTGCCTGTCCCGCTGAGTTACTCCAGCATTTTGTGTCTATCTTTGGTGTAAACCAGTATCTGTAGTTCCTTACTACACCCTTGCTTGAACATATTGGCCCTGAATACTTGCCAACTCTTTTAAGAGCCCCATTTGTCAACCCAAAGCATCACCTATCCATGTTCTCCAGAGTTACATATCTGACCCACTGAGTTACTCCAACACTTTATGACTTTTTTTGTAAACTGGCATTTGCAGTTCCTTGTGTCCCCACTTGTCAATTGGTGTGTTACTCACAAGCATCTGCTCCTAACCTATCTCTTGAGCTATTGAAATCAGCCTCCCCTCAATTTTAACTTGAAGATCAACCTTGTCCTTTTCCATTGGAATTGTCTTGTGACGTTGCTTTGTATTTTGTGTCAGTCCATGGATTTTGAAGAACAAAATAGGTTGTAGATAATCTAGCATTTCCAACCTTGCTCATTTGGAAACAAAGTATTAGCTAAAACAAATTGGCCAGATCATGCATGTTAAGAGTTCAGGCCGAGTTTGTTTACTGGGAGCGGATTTAAACAGTTTTCTTTGTATTGCAATAGAGTTCTTGAAGGAGAGTAATAATTTCACAATGCTTTATTCTAAAATGATTTTCAGATGATACTGCTGATCGTTTAAATTGTTATTTGAATTGGTTGATTTCCACCATGAATCATTCATAAATGTTAACAATCCTATTGTAATTTCATCAATGCTGATTGTTTCTGCTTTTGATATATGAAAACCCCATCTGCAGTTCTGTTCATTTTATTATTCTAACTGCCAAGCTCTTACTGCACAGATATGTGTTTCCCTTTTAGCCAAGATTTTAAAAGCTTTACAAATTTGAGTTTACATTCATTTACAATGTCAGTTTATATTAGTCCAGACTAATTAGATTTCCTTTTGGTTTAATGGTTCGTTTTAAGCATTTTATCAATAAGTAATTTGTCTTTCAGATGGGTATAATACTGCCTTCATGGCTGCAAAGAAAAGAATTTGTGCATTAGCTTCACGTGACCATATTAGTCTGACATGACCAAGATGAGCTATATTAATTTTGTGATTGGCTTGAGAAACTATTAGTCTCGGTCCCAATCCGTCATTATCAATACCAAAATAAGTTCCATTAATGTACATTCAATGTGATGTGTAAAATGTGGTCCTGTGTGTATTAATTAAACTTTTTTTCTTGCTGTTCAATGACATTGCGTAATATTTTTTCCAGTGTTGCTCTTAGGTATTCTAGAACTTTGGCGCTTTTGATTTCATCATTGATGTCTGTTGATAATAGTATTTTATTGAAATGTTGGTTTTGATCGCTATTTTAAAGCAACATTTTAGTATTCCTGAATCACAAATTAATTTCTGATACACTTGAGGCATTTAGCTATAGACTAATACAGTGGAGAAACAGGTCCTTTGGCGATCATCAAGTACCCATCTATTCTAATCCCCTTTACCAACACTTGGTTCATAGCCTTGTTCTTGGTCCATGACATGTGATGAAAGAATGGATTGACTGGGCTTATATTCACTGGAATTTAGATGGATGAGAGGGGATCTTATAGAAACATATAAAATTCTTGAGGGAGTGGACAGGCTAGATGCAGGAAAAATGTTCCCAATGTTGGGGGAGTCCAGAACCAGGGGTCACAGTTTAAGAATAAGGGGTAGGCCATTTAGGACTGAGATGAGGAAAAACTTTTTCACCCAGAGTGTTATGAACCTGTGGAATTCTCTGCCATAGAAGGCAGTGGAGGCCAATTCACTGGATGTTTTCAAGAGAGTTAGAGAAAGCTCTTAAGGCTAACGGAATCAAGAGATATGGGGAGAAAGCAGGAAAAGGGTACTGATTTTGGTTGATCAGCCATGATCATATTGAATGGCAATGCAGGCTCGAAGGGCCGAATGGCCAACTTCTGCACCTGTTTTCTATGTTTCTAGTCTACCATGTTTTGGTGGTTCAAGATCTCGCATAAATACATCTCATTTGTGAGAGTACCTGCCCTCGGCACCCTTGCATTGCAAACCTCCTCTGGGTGAAAATATTCTTCCTAATATCCTCTCTACATATCTTACTCCTCGCCTTAAACCTGTGCCCTCTGTCTTGGATATATTTGTTACTTTCTGAGCCTCGTATACATTTGCACACCACTGGCAAGTTCCTCTGCTCCAAGGAAAACAAACTCTGCCTATCCAGTCTCACCTCAGATGGTGAATCTCCTCTGCGCCCTCTCCAGTGCAATCAAACCCTTCCTGAAGCTGGGTTACCAAAAATTCGTACAATATTTCAGCACTGAAAGTTGCACCAAGACCTCCCTGCACTTTCGCCCTGTCCTGGAACGCTTTGCCAGGAATGGTGGTTGAGGTAGATGTGGCATTTAAAAGATTTTTGAACAGGCACATGGATATGCAAGGAATGGAGGGATATGGATTACATGCAAGCAGATAGGAGTGAGTCTTGGTATCAAATTTGACCCAGCCATATGGGCCAAAGGGCGTGTTCTTGTGCTCTACTGTTGTATATTCTGCTTTCTATGATCATAAAATGATTTTTGACACTGGCCTTTCTATCTGTCCTGGAGATAAGAACAAGCAAGAAATTAAAAACCAAGCCATCCAAACTTGAATATTGAACAGATATTGCCAAATTATGTTTAAAAGTTGCACTGCTAAAGCAAATGAATTCCTATCACATTGTGTAATTTGAATTCCTATTACATTGTGTAATTTTTAATCATAGACTGTATTAATAAACTATCCAGACCAGATGTGTTGCTCCAGTATTTTGTGTCTACCTTCAAGCAGAACACTAGAGCCGTTGTTTTGTAAATGGCAATCATAATTAATGTTATTTTCTCATTTGTATTTTAGGATCTGCAGGAGCTTGTCAACCGAACCCATGTCATAATGGAGGGATATGTGAAGTGAGCGAGAGTTATCGTGGCGACACGTTTGTTGGCTACATCTGCAGGTGTCCTGATGGATTCAGCGGAATTCATTGTCAACATAGTGAGTTTTGCTCCAATGACATTTCTGCATTAGAAGGGCCTAACATTGTATTGATAGTGATATGCATGAACAGTTAGAAAATTGTACTTGTGTCCATTGACCATGGATAACACCTTTCTTGTTAATGAGCCAAAATTGTTACTTTAAAAATAGTCTTGATGAAGATATTTTTGTTTGGTCTTGGTCAACAAAACATGCATCTTATTTTGGCTCTGGATATCCAAAGGGCCTCATTTAGTTTAAAGGGATCTCAATTGTCCCCTAAGTGGCTGGTTTCCTAGTCCTTTTCTTATGAATGGCGCTCTAATCCTTGGGCTTTGTTGCTTTGAATCACTTCCATGTGCTCCCCTCGGCTTTGAGAACCCTATGCAAGAAATTGCAGCGAATTGTGGACCATCCCAGACCAGAACTGCCCAGACCATCACACAAACCAACCTCCCTTCCATTGACTCCATTTATACCTTGTGCTGCCTCAGCAAGACCAGCAGCATAATCAAGGATGAGTCACACCCTGGCCACTCCCTCTTCTCCCCTCTCCCATCGGACAAAAAGACATAGAAGTGTGAAAACGCACACCTCCAGACTCGGGGACAGTTTCTTCCCAGCTGTTATCAGGCAACTGAAACATCCTTCCAACAACTAGAAAGCAGTCCTAAACTACTATCTACCTTTTTGTTGACCCTCGGACGATCCTTGTTCGGATTTTACTGGCTTTGCCTTGCACTAAATGTCTTCCCCTTATCGTGTATCTGTACACTGTGAATGGCTCGATTGTAATCATGTATTGTCTTTCCGCTGACTGGTTAGCACACAACGTAAGCTTTTCACTGTACCTCGGTACACGTGACACCAAACTAAACAAAAGTACAACATTCAGGACAGGAAATGACCACATGCCTATCAAGGGAGGCAAGCTACGAGAAAGCTGCCTGCCTTTTTCAAGTGACATTAATGGTCCCTCTTTTCTAGGTCCACTTAAAAATAACTTTGGATGGACCTTGTGCCCTTAAGTCGAGCATAATTTCCCTGCTATTACTATGTCTTGATGACCTCTAAACATGGCTACCAACCATTTAAAAACTGCCCATTGACTAAGCCAAGACTGACACACAGCAAATGGCAAAAGTCTGGTTTTGAAAAATCTTAATCGGATCGCCATTTGCTGTGTGTCAGTCTTGGCTTAGTGGTACCATTCGTACCTCTCTTGTCAGGAGGATGTGCATTCAAGCCACATTTCAGATGCACCGAGCGATATCAGAAGGAGCAAGTTCTTTGTTACTCCCTTTCACTTCAGCTGGTATTTGGCGAGCTTCCCAGTCCTTTCTCAAAAATGTCACTCTCATCTATAGCTTTGTATTGAATGACTTCCACATGCTCCCCTTGGCTTTGATAACCTTACTAAAGTACATAATTGAAGATTAAACACGTTCACAATAACCCAAACAGTAATTTTTTAAAGCTTTTACAATTGATTTACGCAGTCAAGCTGGCTTCCAGCAACAGAAAATTGCTCCATTACTTTGATCAAGAAGATTATTTTTGTGTTGGCTTGCACTGCAAAGTTAAATTAATTTGTGCCACTGCTCTAATGTCGATCGATTAGAATGTGAAGGGCAACAATTTTGTTATATTTGTAATTCAGATACGTACATCACACCTTGCCATGTGTTATGTTATGTTATTTGTAAAAACCTCACAAGCAGGTGAGAGACTGAATTACCTCACAAGGATCGATGATAAAGCATATTCTAGTTTTTTTTAATGCTTTTATGTTTCAGATAACAGTTTAT